>NC_056748.1:190769329-191089329 GCF_019279795.1 Protopterus annectens | reverse complement strand
AGTCCAAGCAAGACAAAATGAAGTGTAGAAGAAAAAAAATATTTCAATGCATTGGCTACATGACAGTTTACTTAATATCTAGATGGAAACAAAAAGGTTGTGAGGCATGGAAAAATGCATTACTTTTTAAATACATTACTGGAATGCCAGTCAACATCATGTGTAAAAAACAAGCAGCACTCAACTCAAACCACTTCTCCTTGCACTGCAGTTCTAATTATAATTTATATTCAGCTTTATAAAAGTACCAAGTAACATGCTGAAAGTAGCAATCCCTGTGATACCCCCACTTGTAAAAATGTTTCTTATCCAAAAAAGACCTGCTGCCTGACAATAATTATCTACTTGTTTCATGGGGAAAACATGATCAAAGTAAAAAAATGAACAGCAAACAAGAAACAAGCTCAAGATAAATTACTTAAAGGATTACTGTACAGGTTATGGACCACACATGATAGATTGGCATTCTGTTTAGTTTACAGGTAAAGCCTGCAAACATAATGGTAAGTCTCCAACAAATGTACTGAGGTTCTGAAATACTATAATCCTGTCCTTTATTACAAATACTGTCATATGCGTTTCAATACCTAAGGCTTATACGTTATCTAGTTATGTAAATATTTTCTGCATGGCAACAACTAAAAGTTATTCAATGTTGCTAATTCTTTAACAATATGCTTATTAAAGCTTACTTGCATCTTACAATCACAGACAAGCTTACCTGATGGTCATTAAAGCATAAATCAACAGTATAAAAATATGACAGAAAACCAAAACATTCTGCAAAATTAAGAACAGATGAAAAGCCACTGAAGTACTTGTATCTACCTTGGATGGGGGGATAATCTGCACACTTACACTGCATAACTGCTCCTTACCTTGCTTGGACACATCCAGAGTCACTACATGGGGGAGTGGGGTGCAACAAGTATGTCACAATTTGAAATGTCTCTGGCTGACAGTGATGGGCCTGACACATTTGTCATACCTCTCAACCTCAGAGCAAGAAATATGGACAAAGACAAAAATAGAAGTGGGACAAAGGCCCAAAAATAAGGACAGTTTTTAAATATTGTTTTTATAAACTTATATACTTGAATAGTAGGTCTTGCATTAGTATGAATTTTCTAAAGGGTATGAAATCTGAAACTCAAATGTCTATCATTATTTTCTAACTGCAATCTTTATTGATTTGCCACTAATTTGCCAGAAAACCACAATTTTATGAAAAGCGGGCCAAAAATGTGATGCAAAAATATAAAATAGCCACACAATACAGCAGGGAACCTGTCAAAGAAGAGACATTTTTTTAATATTAGTACTGTTAAGTTGAGCAGCTGACAAAATAAGGGAATCTGCATGTATTTCTGAAATAAAAGTAATCTATAACTCTGATCATTACAATTATTTATTAATTGTAAACCCTCCACATTTTCTTCCAAAATTGCCATTTTGCGGCGGGATGAATAGGGGGAAAGCAACATTTTGAGCCAAAATTGGGGACAGTTGAAAGGTATGGATATACCTAATTCTGTAAAGCAATTTATTTGCATGTACCTCTCAACCTCTTAATGTGGGACATTTGGACAAGGCCAAATATATTGGGTGAAAATACAAACAGTACTAAAAATTGCTCTTGTATAAACTTAGACAGTTGATAGAATATGGTCTTGCTTTAGAATGCATTTTTCTGAAGGATATGAAGTCTGAAACTCAATGTCTGTCATTATTTAGTGGCGTCATTCCTAAATGATTTGCCAGAAAACCACAAATTTTATGAGGAACAAGCCAAAAATAAGAAGTATAAATGTATTCATTCTGAAAAAATCTGGACAGTTGAGAGGTATAGTTCAGCTGGGGCTGTCTTTGAGTTTGCCGGTCTTCCCCCCTCACAAAATCATGGTTGAATGGGGCCTCCCGCTGCAGCCATTTCAATGTCCCATTACTTGGCTATTTCACCACCATGAACCATAAACACAGTAATGTACATACTCCTTTACTTCTATGATGATTTGGATTTCATTTAAAAGTTTTATTTTACATTTAACAGCACAAACACTAATAGACATTTACTAAACAAACCAATGCAGTCTCACAATGAAAATAGAATTAGTATTAGAGTTGCTGGCTACTGAGACTTGTCTGCATATATCAACTGGACACAAGCTGATTTAAGTATACATTTCTCTGCACTTATTTAAGATTTGATTCAGTAAATATTGTGTGTCTTTGATTCAGCAAATACTGTGTGTCTCTGTTTATCTGCAGTTAGCTGCCTGAAGTGTGAAAAAGTGTAACCATTTGGGCACATTGAAAGTTGTTAGACTGCTTTGAAATTACTGTGTTAGTATTAGCCTGGGGAGTTCTGCTTGCATTAAAATCTGTGTCGGTTACATTTCTAGTAATCATTTTAATTGGAGTTGCTGGCTACTGAGACTTGTCTGCATATATCAACTGGACACAAGCTGATTTAAGTTTACTTTTCTCTGCACTTGTTTAAGATTTAATTCAGTAAATTTTGTGCATCTTTGATTCAGTAAATATTGTGTGTCTCTGTCTATCTGCAGTTATTTCCCCACCCCCTTCTCTGTTTCCTGTTATGGTGTTAATCTTGGTGGCTTTGGAATTGCCCGCCCCTGCTGTAAATCTGTTTTTGCTCACTCCTCCTGGACCCATCTCATTTGCTCACTCAACTGAGTACAGTGAGATCATATTTTGATTTCAGATACTCCAACCAGTCTTATCTCCTCTGCTGTGTACAGGGAGGGCACTTGGGAAGGAAATTCCCCTATAGTATCTTAATCTGCTCTGTTTCCTCCCTCTAAAAAAAATTCCACTTCATCTGCTTTACTGTATTTGTGTTTCTTCCACCTTTATTACCTTATGTTGCTTTTGCCTCTTCTTAAAAATACTCAATTTAATGTATTCTGCTTCCTTTATTACTGCTTGTTAGTAGCCTGGTTAAATTGTAACTGCTATTCTAAGGCCTTTGGTTTAAGCACTTGGGCTTCAAACAGTTGTTTTACATTAAGAAGGTTTGTGGTCTGCACTGTTGTGGCAGGACAGGTAGCTTACATCCTTATAAGTTGGGAACTGCTGATTGAAGGCTCAGTGTCTGTTATTCTAAAAGTGTATTAGTTCTGGGTTAAGCACTTGGGCTTCAGGCCAGTTATTTTACATTAAGAAGGGTTGTGGTCTGCACTCTTGTGGGAGGAGAGGCTAGATTCTGCCCTTCTGAGCTGAGAATTTCTGGTTAAAGGCTTATTGCACATGCTTACTTGGTATGCCTTGTTTGCTGTGGCATAGATTAGATTCAGGCCTGCTGGATCTAGCTTTGTTTGTATAACTTGTGCACTGATCCAGGCCGTCTTTTTTGGAGAAGGTTTCTCTGTACCCTAGTGGCAGGGGGTTGCAGTTAGAACTTGTCTGATTGAAGACTGCTGGAACATGGCTCAGTTTTGAGCTTTTTAACTGGTTAATTGGGTAAAGTGTTGATTTGATTGTATTTGCTCTATTTTCTGAAAAAAATATATATACTTATTTCCCACCTTTCTGAGCTAGTATAGTCCAGTTTTCAGGTCAGTGCTGAATCCTGGGATGTGTTACAAGTTTATGTGTTGCCCATATCTTACTTGGATAGAAGGAAGTTTCATTATTCACCTGTGAGAGAGGGGAGCTTTGAGCAGCCTATCTGTCCCTGTAGGAGTGGTTTCAGCCCAGAAGTTAGTAGTTCATTGACCATTTTGGGCTAATTTCTACGTCTTTCACTTTCCTGCTATAAAAACAACATTTGCACAGTTTTTGCACTTGTATTCTGCTCAGCAAGTACCTTCCAGGTGTTCTGCAGTGTCTACAGCAGCAGAGAGACAAAAGAGAGACTTTGGAGTGATTAAGTATCATTTTTCTGCTTTTCTTGCTATCTTAACTAATTCTGCCTAAAACTCCAATTCTTTTAGTGTTTCTGTGATTTAAAAAGTTTGTTATTGCTACATATTGTACTTATTTGCTGCCTGCACTTGAATTAAGTAATTTTTGTGTTTAAATAATCTGTTTAATTGTTGTAGGCTACACACTAAAGTGTGATAGCCTTTTCTGTGCATTTAAAGTGTTGTTTTGAGTGTATCTGCTCTATTTTCTGAAAATAAAAACAAAAAAAAAAACAAAACAATATATCTGTTTCTCACCTTTCTGAACTAGTATAGTCCAGTTTTCAGGTTATTGCTGAACCCAGGGCTGTGGTACAAGTTTCTGTGTTGCCCATACCTTACTTGGATAGAAGGAAGTTTCTCTGTTCACCTGTGAAAGAGGGGAGCTTTGAGCAGCCTATCTGTCCCTGGAGGAGTGGTTTCAGCTCAGAAGTTAGTAGTTTATTGGCCATCATGTGCTAATTTTGATTGTATCTGCTCTATTTTCTGAAAAAAAAACAAACAAACAAAAAATACTTGTTTCCCGCCTTTCTGAACTAGTATAGTCCAGTTTTCAGGTTATTGCTGAATCCAGGGCTGTGTTACAAGTTTATGTGTTGCCCATACCTTACTTGGCTAGAAGGAAGTTTCTCTGTTCACCCATGAGAGAGGGGAGCTTTGAGTAGCCTATCTGTCCCTGGAGGAGTGGTTTCAGCCCAGAAGATAGTAGTTTATTGGCCATTTTGGGCTAATTTCTATCTCTTTCCCTTCCCTGCTATAAAAAATGCATCTGTGCAGTTTTTGTGCTTGTATTCCGCTCAGCAAGTGCCTTCCAGGTGTTCTGCAGTCTACAGAAGCAGAGAGACAAAAGAGAGACATTGGGAGTGATTAAATATCATTTTTCTGCTTTTCTTGCTGTCTTAACTAATTCCGCCTAAAATGCCAGTTTTTTAGCGAATCCGTGATTTAAAAAGTTTGTTATTGCTACATATTGTATTTATTTGCTGCCTGCACTTGAATTAAGCCATTTTTGTGTTTAAATAATCTATTTAAATGTTGTAAGCTATACACTGAAGTGTGATAGCCTTTTCTGTGCACTTAAAGTGTTGTTTTGATTGTATCTGCTCTATTTTCTGGAAAAAAATATACTTGTTTCCTACATTTCTGAACTAGTATAGTCCAGTTTTCAGGTTATTGCTGAATCCAGGGCTGTGTTACAAGTTTCTGTGTTGCCCATACCTTACTTGGCTAGAAGGAAGTTTCTCTGTTCACCTATGAGAGAGGGGAGCTTTGAGTAGCCTATCTGTCCCTGGAGGAGTGGTTTCAGCCCAGAAGTTAGTAGTTTATCTGCCATTTTGTGCTAATTTCTATGCCCTGGATCACCTGGTCAACACCCCCATCAGAGGGAACAACATATTGGACCTGGTCATCACCAACATGGGCAACCGGTGTTCCACACCGGAGGTCAACCCCTTGCTGGTTAGATCAGACCACAGACTAATCACACTGGATATCCACATTCCGCCCCCACTCCCAATCAAGGAAACCACCGTGAAAAACTTTTCAAAAGCAAACTTCACATTACTTAAGGCCAAGGTGGAAAGGTTCACAGCCCCCATGCTAAAGGACAATGCTGTCCAAGTTGCTGAAACCTTTACAGAGGCACTTTATGAGCATCTGCAGGAATGCATGGATCATGCTATCCCAAGTAAAACCAAGACTCACTCCTCCAAGAAAAGGAAAACAGTTTGGTGCACCCCTTCCATAAACAAGCTATACAATAGAAGGAGGAAACTAGTGCAGAAAAGAGTAAAATCCCAAGAAGGAAAGACATCCCTGATCAGTATCAGCAAGAAACTACGATCCCTCATTAAATCATCCAAGGCTAGTTTTGAAAGAAAAATTGCCAATGACTCCAAAGATAACCACAAAGCATTCTTTAGCTATGTCAAGAACCTAAGTGGAAACTCTCGGATTTGCTCTGAGTTAATGCAGAATGGCACAAAATACACTGAACTGACTGATATTGGCAACATTCTGGCAGACAGGTTTAGTGCAATCTTCACCCCCCATTCCACCCTCTAATGGGCCCATAACCATACCAGAAGAATGTAGGGCCCAATCAATCATAGACACACAGGTTAAAACAACCCTATCCAAAGCCAAAAACACAGCTTCAATGGGACCAGACGGTGTCCCAGGCTGTGTTGTGCAAGAGCTCCAAAATGAACTAACCCCTCACTGAAACACACTGTTCAAACTCAGCCTCTCTACAGGCAACATACCCACAGAGTGGTGCACAGCAACAGTTATCCCACTCCACAAAGGTGGAGCCACAACTGACCCCAGGAACTATTGCCCTATAAGCCTGACTAGTCTGGTCTGCAAGGCTATGGAGCGCATCATCATGGAACTCATTAACAGGGACATTGGGAACCTCCAAAACTTGGACCCTACCCTGTTTGGCTTTGTTAAGGGCAGATCATGCCTCCTAAACCTGGTGGACTTCTTTGAGACAGTTACCAAGGCATTAAATGAGGGAAAGGATGTCCACACAGCCTATCTAGACCTTGCAAAGGCTTTTGATGCCATTCCCCATTCTAGTATTATAGACAAGCTCACCAGCTTGAACATAAACCCCTACGTCACGAGATGGGTTGCCAGCTGGCTCATGGATAGAACCTACATGGTGAGTATTGCAGGCTCTATGTCCGATTCTAAACTGGTTACAAGTGGAGTCCCCCAGAGCTCAGTCCTAGGACCCCTCCTGTTCGGTATATACTTCACAGAGGTACAGGTAAGTATAGGAGGACTATGGTTGACCAGGTTTACAGATGACTGCAAACTAGGGGCCATAACTGATTCTCTGGCTGATACAGACACCCTCCAGAAGAGTCTCACTGAGACGGACACCTGGTGTCAAAATCATGGCCTCAAGCTAAATGCCAAAAAGTGCATAGTCATCCCCTTTGGAAAAAATAAAGTACCCATGAACTACCACATAGGTGGTAGTCCCCTAAATACAGAAAATGTAATAAGGGATCTGGGGACGCAAGTAGATAGTAATCTCTCCTTTGATAATCATATTGCCAAGGTAGTTAGAAAATCCTTCTATGTGGCCCACCTAATCACAGAAGGGTTCACATCTAGAACAAAAGAGGTTATTGTGCCTCTCTACTCATCACTCATTAGACCCATCATAGAATACAATGCCCCATTTGGGATGTACCTTACAAGACACCTGCAACAGGTGGAAAGACTACAAAAGTACCTCACCAAGAGGATTACTGGCTTCAAACAGATACCCTATGCAGCCCGAGTCAAGAAACTCCAGCTGTATTCGGTCACATACCGCTTACTCAGAGGTGATCTCTGCCTGACATACAAGGCCATGTCCAACCCAGAATTAATGGACATGCTCCAGCTAAAAAAAAACAAATCCTGGAGAGCCACACGCTCTAGAGATATAAATCTCACCACAACGATAAATAGGACAAGCTGAAGGGATAGATTCATATCCCAGAGACTCCCCATGCTTTGGAACAGGATTCCAATATACATCAGGCAGAGCCCCTCACTAACACTCTTCAAGAGAAACCTTGACAGGTGGATGGGAAACAGAAAATTTACCCCAGGGATTACTGCAGTGGCTCTGCTGGACAGTGGCGCAGGGAACTAATGGCTCTGCTGGACAGAGGCACAGGGCACTAATCTAAGGGGGTGGTAAAAGCCAACACATTCTGGCTAGGCTTATAAATGCCCTTGGGCAGATAGCCTAGTACTTACCTATGAACCTATGAACCTATTAAAACTTCTCTGCCCTTGAAACTCACATTCATTGAAACAGCATTGAAACCCACATTCAAAGAAAATACATCTGGCCAGTAGCCGATAAAGATTAACTTTGGACTGTTTTCAAATCATAGGCCCCTTGCACATGAAACATACATGTATTCTTTCATAAACCTTCCTAATTGTATTACATTATATTCCTTGTATAATACAGTACAGTTGTTAGAGGGCATTTTAAATTTATTGTTTTGAACATTTTTCCAATAAACAATGAAGCAAAATGCATGCACCAATAATGACAAAACTGCCCAATTTAGAACATTTCCATGATAAAATTCTACTCAAACCTCTACAATCCACCAGTATCAGTAAATATGCACAATTTCTGCAGAAGTAAATGTCATCTAAATAATTCCACATTAACGAGACCTGTAACTAATGAAGAGGTTGCTGCTAACAAACAACGTTATATTTAATTGTTTCATTTACAAATAAAGTGCCTGTTGCCCTTGAGGAATAAATTGCCTATGTTTCATTAAAAATGATAAGCTAGTAATATTGCAATATGGAATGGATGGCAAACTGATAGGTTCATAGTTACTAGGTATCACTGCCAAAGTGGACATTCTCAAGACTGTAGCTTCCACCCCTTTTAAAAGTACAACATGGTACAGTATCAGCAATGCATCTACATATTTTGGGAATAGAACCCGCAGCCATCTGTATCAAAATCAAGTACACTAACTGTTGTGCTATCAACAATGCAAGCAGACTCAGCATAAGCAACACTAAACTTCTCTTCCCCTGAAACTCTCAGCTCCTTGTAAAATCCACTCGACACTCAACTGTATCTCTCAACTTTGCAGCACAAGAAATCTGGAAAAAGCCAAAATTTATTGGGGGAGGGGGCAAAAGCCCAAAAACAGGAACACATTTTAAACAATGCTTGTATAATCTTGGAAAGTTGCTAGAATAAAATGCAATGTTACCACCATGCATTTCACTACCAAGTCTTGAACCCTGGACCCTGTGCATTACATTCAGAGCAACATACCACTATGCCAAATCAACTTTTTCTTGAAAGACAGGAAGACTGAAACTTAATTTGCTATCACTTAGTGAATTCAGCTCTCAACCACTTAACACAAAACACCTGGACAAAACCAATAATGGGGAAATACAGTCCCCAAACATATTCAGTGAATTCAGTTCTCATAATAGCTCTCAATCTCTTAGCACAAAAAACCCGGACAAAGCCAATAATGGGGGAATACAGCCCAAAAATAGATAGAAATTTCAAATATTAATGTTATAAACTTAGAAAATTGCTAGAATAAAAGGATTGGTGTTACCATGTACTTTCTGAAGAATATGAAGTCTGAAATTCAAATGCCTGTTATTATTTAGTGAATTCAAAATCCAGAAAAAACACAGATTTTTATGAGGAACAGAACAAAAATATGAGGTAAAAATATGAATAGTTTTCACACGTGGTGGTGGGTAAGGAATTGAGGCTCTTGCTACCTGCACCCAAGATGCAGAGGTTTGAGCCTGAGTTATTCTCTAGCCTCCATGTATATTTCCTGAGTTTCTCTGTAGCCACCAGGTATATTTAACTGGGGCATCTCACACACACACACACACACACACACACACACACACACACACACACACACACACACACACACACACACACACACACACAACGTACATAAGTTTGGAGTCTGTCCATCCCAGATTCACACACACAGTACCTTGGAGTCTATTCCTGCAACAGCTTCAAAGTCCCAGCCCCCATGTGAGACCAAGCTATCAAGTTTGAAATACAAGTCCTTCCCATGAGAGCAAGCTATCCAGCCTGTAGATGTTGCAGTTTGGTCCCCTTCAAGTCTGTCCAGTTGTAATCACATAGACTTCTGGGCATCTCTGTAGTCTGATGCCTTATTACTAATCTGGACTGGTTAAACAGCAGTACAAATTATGCACACATGGAGTAGCTCGGGGGGGGGGGGCTGCAGTCCTGCAGTCCAATAGCACGAGCTGCCCAAATATTCTACCCATGTTCATTTTACACTGCTGAAGAAGTGGATAGATATGTATCTTTCCTAATTCCCTCCTGCACATTCCTATATTGTTTCCCCTGTGTTCTTCCCCCTGCTTTCCCATCATTTCAACACTTTCCTACTTACCCATTTTCATACCTTTAATCTGGTCAAAAAATAGAATCATGCACCACACACATGGCAGACATGTCCCCTAATGAAGCCCTTCATTTTTTGTCCTCTGCATTTGTGTGGAGCTTGACATTGTGCACCACTATTGAGTGACAGTGAATGTCTCTTCACGTCCTATGGCATGGTACATTTATCTCAGCGCAATAATGTTTAAACTTGACACTTTATGGAAACACAGTTAAAGTAGAATAAAGGCACTCATATTAAAAATGTCATATAAATGTATTTAGACTGCTGAATGTTTAAATATGCAAATCCATATATGCACTGTTGACATAAATCAGTTGGATAGGGTTTGTATTTATGCAGTACTTCACTCTAGTCAGTCTCTATTACATGTGCAGAAATAATCACTTGTAATTACTTAATTACATCATCAATAAAAATGTAAAAAAATATAAACTGAGATGGAGTCAAACCCTGTATCATCTGTGCTCAAAATAAGAGCTCACTACTGTTACACCTGCTTCCACAGAGAAAGTCATCAGGTGCTTTTCTTCCACTTAGTTCTGTCCAAAGTGTTGTTTGCCACACATCTCTTCTTAGTGCATTTGCAAAGAGAAAAACAAACCAATAGCACTCTCACAAGATTCTCAATGAAGCAGAGACCTGCATTTGCTCATCACTTAACTACTGGCAGATGGATAAATCAGAAAAAATACTTTGTTAATATTAAAGAATTTGTGATACAACATTTCCGATATAAACAGCATAGTATCTGTTAGCTATGTCTACCATAGCCAGTATGGACAAGTGCCACTGATCTCACAAAGCTGCTGCCCCATGGTGCACTGTGAAAAGTGCTTATTAGCACGTAGTATTTATGTTTATTGCCCATTTCATCTTTATCCCATTAAAATCCATGTAAAAACACAACCAAAGGGAAGGCACATTTTACTGACTGAACACATATTTGCATTGAGTCATGTCTTACCTGTACACATGCACTTGAAACTTGGCATGTCAGTGCCAACTCCCAAATGTCAATTACACTACAGAAATAAATAGCACAACTGCATTGTTACATACCATGTGCATCTTTATAATGGCAATAGACATTCAGATTGTCTTATTCATGTATTAATGTGGACAGCAATTCTTCATAGACATGAAGATGTGCATACACA
The DNA here is from genome assembly GCF_019279795.1 of Protopterus annectens. Lineage (NCBI taxonomy): Eukaryota > Metazoa > Chordata > Ceratodontiformes > Protopteridae > Protopterus > Protopterus annectens. The sequence continues at coordinate 191,078,271 of NC_056748.1, read as the reverse complement.
GTTGCATCCGTACTGATCACAAAAAATGTGTGTGTCTGTATGTGGCAATAAGTGTGTAATGTACACAGCATACTGGGGAAACAACTGTATATCTCTCAGTTCTCCTACATGCATCCAAAAAAACAAAATAAGCACTATGAAGGAGTAACTAGGAGCACCACAATCCAGTACGTGTCAGCACTCAACTTTAATACACAAAGTCACACGGAAAACATAAATGCTTAACTAAAATCAGTGTTTTCATCTTTTACTCTAAAAAACTTCATCAGATGCAAATAATTGAAGCAGTCATAACTATCCCTTTTATATTAAAATACATTAATTGTAATTCATAATAATTAACTCAAATAAGTAATAATACCCTAATAATTAACAAAACTTAAATTCTATTTAACAAAATAATATGTAGATCAAACACTCATTAGTAGAAGAGTGGAACAGGTAGTGTAATATCACTGTCATTAAAATTAAGTGTTAAATAAACTGTGTAAAAACATTTTTAATATGCATCTTACATGCTACATGCATCCCTGACAGTTTTTTGCATCTATTTTGACAAGGTGTCTGTAAAGTATAACTGCACATTGGAAGCACAACAGGAAATAGTATATCCACACTTTGCTAACCACTCTCAAAATAGGACATGTTAACCACATCATATAATGATGATAGCATCATCTATAAAGACCACTATGACAAGGCAAAAACATACTATGAGGTCTTGCAGTCATTAACTACTGTGTTTTGCAGATGGGAACAAAATACATGCCTGTCAAATTAACACAGCAACCACATTATGTGTGAACCTGAATGTATGTGTAAGTGTGTGTGCATAGTCAGAGGAACATCAGTCTGTATCCTATTATCATCATTTAGTAGCATGCAGAACTAATATATTGACAGTCATCAATGGCTACCCAGCCATTCCATGCAGGCCTCACAAAATCTTCTCACAAATATCAAATGATGATGTCACCCATTAGAAAATTTCCAGCAACATTATAAAAGTCAGACTTGTTCTGTGGCACCTGCTTAAAGTACTGAGTTCCCCTAGCTGGTGTTCCTAGTTAGGTAGGGTTTCTAATCTCACTACAGTCAACAGGTGTGTGTGTGTGTGTGTGTGTGTGTGTGTGTGTGTGTGTGTGTGTGTGTGTGTGTGTGTGTGTGTGTGTGTGTGTCTACTCATAGAAGTGCAAGTGTGAATCCTACTGTCAGCAGTCAGGCCCATGGAGTGCAAATGTTTTGACAATTGTACATGGCTGCCCATTCATTTCATACTGGTCTTCCAACATCATCTCTCAAACATGCACTGATTATGTCATCCAGTATAAATTGTCCAGCAACAGTATAAAACTCAGATTTGTGCCATGGTGCCTGTGTTAAGTACTGAGTTCTCTAACTGCTGTGCCTAGTTAGGTAGGGGTTCTACTTTCTTTGCAGTCAAGTGGTGCACGTGTGTGTGTGTGTGTGTGTGTGTGTGTGTGTGTGTGTGTGTGTGTGTGTGTTTCTGTTTAGTTGGCTCACAATCAAGAGACCATTTTAGACGAGCATTTGAGACACTCCTACTACCATTTTCTTCTCACCAACATACACTGCTGATGTCAACAGCTGTAAAGTGTTGTCTGACACTCTAAAAGCCAGTCTTGGTGCTGTGGCACTTGCACTAAGTACTGTGCTCTAGATATAGTTAGGAAGGGGTCCTACTCTCACTGCAGTTAACTGGTTTGTGTGTGCATTCAACAATTAGTATGGTGACGATTTTAGAATGGCAGGTGAGTCCACAGCTGTGTGAGACACTCCTCTAAACATCTTCTTGCAACATACCTTGATGATGTCATCCTGTATAACATGTGCTCTGACTATATTGAGATAAAACTTGTGCTGTGGTAGTAACATTAAGTACTGTATTCTCAAACTTCTTGATCTACATATTTAGAGGTTCTAATATAACACCAGGCAATTTGAGTGTGCATAGTTTCAAATATTAGATTTTAGACAATTGTACACAGATGTGACTCCACATCCATGTCAAACACTCCTCCCAACATCTTCTTTTCAGCATACAGTGATGCTATCATACTCCATAAAGTGGAACATGACAGCGTTAAAGTCAGACATATGTGGTGGTGCTAGTGTTACATTGTACAGAAGTAATCTTCTATACCTACACTGGTGTAATGTTCACATCAAACCCAGTCTACTGCTGTGTTAGTGGTTGGTGGTACATTACAGTCATTGTATGATATTACGAATCACTATTCACTTCACTACCACTTAGAAAAACCTATAACATAGCTCCATGCATACACCATCCACTTTTTACATCTGACCAAATGACATCCTTCTTGCAGAGGAGTAGAAGATGTCCTCATGTCAAATATGCATACACACGTTATGAAGCAGAGTCCTTCCAGGAACCTTTGCGAGTCATCTCCAGACCACTGCATGTGTGATTGCTAATTCTGTAATGGTGAGGTGTGCATATCACATATGGACAGTGGCATTATGTACTGCAATCAAAACAATGCACACATACACACATAGCCTTACTATCTTCCATCATATAGATATAGGGAGCTTGTTTTAAATGGTAAAATAATGGCTAGGAATTTATGTGATGTTGTCCCTTAGCTTACTAATTTCCTATGACCCAATGAATGTTTCACATGTAAATGTTGCTGTCATCAACATGCGCTATGCTGAGGTACCGATGTACAGTAGGCCTGGAAGAGGGTATTGCAATCTGTGATGTGAGCTAAGTTATTGATGGTCACTGCTGACATTTGATTACATGTTCCTTCCATAACAGCTGTAGTAATAAACCTCCTGAGAACCGCTGACCTGGGATGATACTAAGTATATTGTTGTCTCAGTAAGGCATGTGCTTTTGTAGTGAAGCATATCAACATTTTACGCAGTTCTCATTCAAAAGTCACAGTGATACTTGCAGTATGGCACATGTGTGCATGTGTATACCTACCATCAGTAAATGATCTGTGACATACATCAGTATAAATTCATACTGATTACATTGACACATAAGTCTTGTTTCATCCACGTGTTGTGACATACACAAAAATATCACATTTGTATTCAGTTGCAACCTTGTGGAATTCATTGTCTCCACAATTGTGTTGTGATTCCTAAGTATAAATGAGGTTATCAGCAGCATCATTGTGTGACTATCAGCAGTTGTGTCAGTAACTGTTCTGCATGAGCCAGAACCAACTCATTTGCAATGTGTCCTTACATAATATCAGGAGCCATAAAACACAGCTTTCCACTGAAAAACATATAGGCATATATGTTGTGCAAGTGCTGTAATTACCTCGCATTGCTAGACTTGTATGACTGCGTGAACAGTACCACTGTGTAGTATGTGATGCATAACCAAGGGTGTATTTGGATGTGTTGTCACAAATCTTTATTTAAATAAGTTTGAAATGTTAAAGGGAATACACAACTAAATGCAGAGCTGTTTGTGGATGCCACCAGCCATACTGAACCAGAGAAAACAGACAATCTACTAGCTGATAGTTTGTCTCACACTTCATCCCCTTGTTGCCAGTTACCATCAGCCAAAGTATGTATGCAAACAATACTCTCAGTTTATCTTCTCAGGAGAGCAGCTCATCTGTGCTCTCTCTACATCTAATAACACTGAATCAGTGGTCCCTGACAGCATCCCCAGTTGCCTGTAGCTTGACTTAAAACCTAACTTAGCAGACACATTTGGATCACTAGTTAAACCCAGCCTCCAGACAGTGTATGTTCTACTAGAAGGGTGTATAGCAGCAGTCATCCATCTGGATGGGGGGACATCACATGATGCAAGGACTTATAGACCCATAATCCCAACCCTCCCCATTTGTGAGACAGACCAATGAGTCATCATGGACCTTATCAAAAAAGGACACAGGTAATCTCCCAACTGTGTACTGAACCTGGATTTCCTTCAGATGATTGAAGTTTTAAAACTTTGAATTTCACATGGTCGAGACCATATGATCAAAGTTTTCAAATTTCAAACATTCTAAATGGAGATCTCCATACAGCACAGAATGGGAAATTTTCCCTTTTTCTCACTGTACTGTAATCTTGAAGTTGGCATATTTAAATAGCAGGGGGTGTGGGGGGTGCAGACCTCCCACGTGGAGAGTGCAGGGGGGCTTGCCCCCTGCAGAAACATCCAGAATTTTTATTTTGTTTTGTTTAATTTTTTCTTTCAGGTAGTCAAGGTTTTGAAACTTCGATCATATCGTCTCGGTCATGTGAAATTCAAAGACTTAAAATTTCGATCATCTGTAGCAGATCCACTGAACCCATGTTTGATTTGTTATGGCTGCATCATGTCTGTTACATCTGTTTGATGTGTTCAAGAAGGTCACCAAAGACATGTGTTAGGAAAACACTATCATCCTGCATAACTTGACCTGGCCAACGCATTTGATATAAATCCATACTCAGGTATTACAGAGAAAATGTCTCAAGTGGGCATAAACACCTATGTCACCAAGGTGATAGATAAATAGATTGCATACCAGACACATTATGTTGAAGTGTGTGAAATCACCTCTATCTAGACTCCAATGACCAAATGTGTACCTCAAGATCCTGTACTTGGCCCTTTCCTGTTCAATATTTAAATCTACAACCAAGACAGAGTTAAAAAGCTTGTGTTTAACCAGCTCTGTGGACAACTGCAAATTGCAGATAATCATTAAATCCAAGATTTGTATCGGTATAATGCAGAAGTATTAAGAGACACAAAGGATTGTTGCCAGAGCCATGGAGATACAGTAGATGAATACAAATTCATGTATGGGCTATTTCCCTTATGAAAGCAATACACAAGTTAATTACAATATAGGCAGCACACCCCTATGAGCAGACCAAGTGGTATATGGCCTGTGTACTCGAGTAGATAATATGCAGAACTTCTACAACAATGTGCCCAAAGTGGTGACTAATCTCTTGCATGTTGCACTACTCCTGAATATGTGCAGGACATCCACATCAAAGAGCATTATAGTCCCATTGTTCTCAGCCCTCATTACAGCAATAATTGAGTACAATACACCCTTTTTCATGTACCTCAAAACGCATCTCCAGGGATGAGTTACTCAAGTATTTCACTTTTGCCACAGTGAGCTATCGCACATCTTTTTGGCCATACCTATGTATTCTTTTTGCTGCATAACCATTAGGAGTTAACAGTACAGAACTTCCTTCAATGTGTTTCACAAGATGCAGGTGTGATATGTGTTCCTGTGATGCACTGAGTAAATACATACCTCATTGACAATATTGATGACATGGGTTACAGTTGTGCAAGTTTGGATTGTGGCATACATATGTCATGCAAACCTGTCAACTAGCCAGGATTTATTGCAATTTAAACTACAGGTGTGACAGTGTCCATCTTAACATCTCCAAAAAGTGTTAGTTATTGAGGAAGGTGTGTCTGAGCCCCTTTTCGATTACTGACAAATCCTGATCGTTGTAGAAGTGTGTTCATGGAGAACATGCATACTAACTCACAATCACATATTTTCATAGGTGCCGGAACTATAGAGCCAGGGGGAGGGGGAATCCCCCCCACACTTTTACAGCTGCAAGACCTGTCAGGAAAAATTAATGAAGTGGAGTTTTCATGGTAACGTGGGTTCGCACATGGAAGTTAAACTAACTAAACTAGCTGTTCTTGTTCTGTTATTGCTCTGTGTTACAGGAGTTATGCTGCCGCTGTTCCACTGGTGCTGCCAGAGTCATGCTGGTAAGGAGAGTTTTGTTGTGTTATTTACAGGAGTTATGCTGCTCCTGTGTGTGTGTGTGTGTGTGTGTGTGTGTGTGTGTGTGTGTGTGTGTGTGTGTGTGTGTGTGTGTGTGTGTGTGTGTGTGTGTGTGTGTGTGTGTGTGTGTGTGTGTGTGTGTGTGTGTGTGTGTGTGTGTGTGTGTGTGTGTGTGTGTGTGTGTGTGTGTATGTACAAAATGCCCCAGTTAGGAGGTATACCTGGTGGTTAGTGTTACTCAGGCTCAAACAAGAGCCTGAATTCTCTACCCATACCATCACTTATGACTCAGGAAGTTGAGTCCATAGCTCTCAACTGTCCAGATTTTCACAGAATATTTGTCTCATACTTTTGGTCTGTTCCTCTTAAAATTTGTGGTTTTCTGGCAAATCAGTGAGAACTGAATTCACTAAATAATGATTTCCCTTTAAGTTTCAGTCTTCCTATCTTTCAGGAGACACATGGTAACACAAAACACTTTATTTCAACACCTTTTGAAGGTTATAAAGTTAAGAGATTTATTTGAGTGTCAAGTGGATTTTACAAGGAGCTGAGAGCTTCAGGGGAAAACAAGTTTAGTGCTACTTATGCTAAGGTGCTTGCATTGTTAGTAGTACAACATGTAGCATACTTGCTTTTCATGCAGAAGGCTGTGGGTTCTACTCCTACAGTATGCACATGGATTGCTGATACTGTACTGTGTTATACTTTAAAGGGTGTGGATACTACAGTCCTATGAATGTTCTCCTTTGGAGGAGTTACCTAGTAACTACAAACCTGTCATCAGTTTGCCATCTATTCCCCATTGCAAAATTACTAGCTTGTTATTTTTTAATGTAGCATAGGCAATTTATTCTTCAAGGGCAACAGACACTTTATTTGTAGATGAAACAAATATAAAGTTGTTTGCTAGCAGCAACCTCTTCATTAGTTACAGATCCCTTCAATGTGAAATTATTTAGATGACTTACTTCTGCAGAGATTTTGCATATTTACTGATATTAGTGGATTGTAATGACAGACGTTTGATTGTCCTTTTATGGTTGAAATTTTCTGAAATGGGTAGTTTTTTCTTTATTGGTTCATACATTTTGTTTCATTGCTTAATAGAAGACTGTTCCAAACTACAAATTTAAACCACATTCTAATAAGTGGTGCTGTATTATACAAGGAATATAATTTAATACAATCAGGAAGGTGAATCAAAGAACACAAACATGTATGCTTGCTCACAGGATGCAGGAGATCAAAATACAGGAAGAGACCAATCACAAATGGAGTCCCCCCAGGGTTCAGTGCTGAGACTTTTTCTGTTTGGCATACACATCTCAAAAGTAAAAGGAAATACCAAAGGGCTTTGGCCGACTAAGTCTGAGATGACTGCAAACTAGGAGCAGTTATTGAATCCCCAAATTACTTAACCATCATGCAGGAAGGTATGTCCCAAACAGTAACTGGTGCCAGAATCATGAATTGAAACTAAACTGCAAGAAATATGTTATCATATCCTTTGGAAAATCACCTAATCCAGGGAACTGCTAAATTGACAATAGCCCCTGAGAAGTGACACAGTTGTTTGGCATTTGGGAACTTGTGTGTACCGTGACCTAACTTTTGACCAACATGTGCCCAGAGTCATAAGAAAGTATTTCTATATTGCACAGCTTATAAACAAATTAATTGTGACTATATCTAGAGATCTAGAGATGTTATTGTCCCCCTTTATAAAGTCCTCATTAGGTCAATCATTTTGTATAATTCCCATTTTGGCATGTATCTGTCCTGACCCATGCAGCAATTCGAATACCCACAGAGATACTTTGCTAAAGCGATACAAGTCCTAAACAATAGGTGTTTCATGGACCACCTCAAAGATTTATCACTATACTCAGTATCCTACAGAGTACTTAGAAGTGATGTGTCTGGCATACAAGGCATCCTCCGACATAATACAGATGGACCTACTGAACATCAGCAAGTCAAATGTCATCAGAAATACTCAGTCCAAGTAACTAAGCTGAATGTTATGGAGAGATGAATATATATCACATTGGCTACCACAGTTCCAGAACAGACTATCCATTCAAGTAAAACAAAGCTCATCCCTGTCTATATTCAAATGCAACTTGGATCTAAGGATGGGTAATAGAAAATGTACTCCAGGATTGCCCCTCATGTCATTAAAGGATAGAGGCAGTTCCTAAATGGTGCATCTCTTACAAGGTTCACCTAAAAGTATCCATAGTATGATCACATTTATTCTCACTAGGGCTAATATACAATTATCAGCCATGGGATAGGTAAAACCAATCAGGAAATGTTAATTTAAGCACCAAACAGGAAACTGGCTAAGCTTAAAATGTTCTCCAAATGAACCTATGTTGCGGTAGTAAATAGTTTTAAAAAATTGACCTTTTTAGATCACTAAGTGCCCCTCTCACCCTCCTCCTCCCCAGTCTTCAGCAGCTTCCGGCACCTCTGCATACTTTATGTCAATGACACACATGACATGTTATTATTCTGATTTTGTCCATGATTGTGCTTGCTTCTGTATTGTTGTCCTTGAGCCTGTTGCTGTCTGTAATCTCAGACATACATCCTAAATGCATTCTGTGTCATTCCCCTCGGGAGAGACCTATGTTGGCATGACATTCAGATTTAAGCAACTCATTTTGCACATTTTCACAATATGCATATACTCCATAGTGTACATACTGTCCTTGATAAATGGTCCTCTCTAGTGATCATGTCAGGATGCCTGTATCACAACCAATCACCTCCATTGATATGTGACATTGTGTGACAGCCACATGATATACAACTGTGATGATATCACTAAACCCACACATTAGGAGTAAATAACAGTACATATTGTATCATGTAGGTATGTAATTACTGTTCATGCTACAACTGTTTTGTCTTTGTGTTATACATACATTGACATGCCTTTATCTGCTGTACATTATCATGTTTCACTTGTCCTCTTCTCCTGTTGTCATTCCTACAATTCATGTGTCCCTTTTCAATACACAATACTTCAACAGAATAAATTAATTATAATGTAGTCTATTTACCCTTGCTGACCACCACCAAAATCCTTTATTCTGTATGCCTAAAACAGGTTTGAACAGTGCTCTGTATTGACTACACTTTCCTATAATGTGTTAGAACTGTATGCATTGCCTTATATTAAATCCTGGTAGTGATTGTGGCTGTCTGCTCAATCATGCAGAGCTAGTTTGCCCATAGTTAAACATGTCTGCAAGTCTGCAAGCGTCCGTGCTACTTTACATGGTTTTCTGAACAGCAACATTGTTGCTGGACGTCAAACCAATCGTGTATCTGCATAAGCAACGTGCTCAGCATGCAAATGGAATTAGCACTGCTGCTCATCACACAGATGTAAACTTCATATAGGCTTTGCACTAAGCCTACATGGAGTTTATTGAATCCCAGGATGTACTTTTATCATGCAAAGAAGAATGACACAGAATGCACTTAGGATGTATGTCTCAGATTACAGCAGAGATAAGTGAAGAATTAACACAATACAAAGAAGAGACAGAACTGTGTTTGTGCAAAGATATTCATAAATAGTTGTATCACTTATCGCACTGAATATGTAAGTCATGACTGAACAACCAACTGAGAATGTGTGTATGTCCTGTTAATACTATAGAGGAAATGGGAATTGCTTGTAGCACATGATTTGCTTTCCTGTTGCAAAGCTGTGTCTGTAACAAGGAGAATGAACAGCAGATGCAGGGTGGTATCCAACGAGATGGAGCCCGAGTAATGAAAAAATTCTTTACTCGATCCAATGATCAAAATGAAGTACAAATACACATAGTCACAGTTTAAAAATAATAAAACAACAAGTTAAGCGCTTTCGTCAATACTCAGACTTCTTCAGAACAGTGAATTGCTGGCTGATAACTCCTTAAATACACACATAGTCAATTAGTAAAATATTGCCCCACATCATTTCCTTTCAATTAAGAAACATCACAGGAAGTGTAAGGTAGTAGTGAATACTCCCCCTATTTGTAAGTACACAAAAAGTCAGCTAACCAAATGTTGAATCAATAGTGTCACATATAAAGAATGTTATAAGGCAAAAAATACCAATGATAATATAAATAAATCATAACATAAATAACTGTTTAGGTTTCAAAAGTGGTGCTATAGAAATTCTATCATTAAGACCTGGAGGGGAGTATGCATTCAGTCTGATCTGCCACTTTAACTCAATGTACTCCAAATATTCCTCAACAGGTCCGCCCCTTTGTCCCAAATCAACTTGTTCAAGAATAAAAAACTAAAACTGTGATTACTTTGGTCATTAATATGCCTAAATAAAGCATTCTTCATATTTTTCTGCTTGATATCATATAAATGTTGGTAGACTCTTAGTCTAAAAGCATTTTTTGTTTTCCCCACATAATAACCTTGGCAGTTTTTACATACTGCAATATAAACAACCCCCTTAGTATAGTAAAACATTAGAATCCCTAGTTACCTACAGAACACATTATTTAACACAACTGCAATGGCACAAATCTGATATTTTTTCTATTGCAGAACACATTATATCAGATGACATCATCAATATATGTTTGAAAGAAGATGTTAGCAGGCCTGTATGAAATGGCTGTATAGTAATGTACAACTATAAAAGTTTTTGCTCTCCATGAGACTTTATTGCTGACAGTAGTGCACTGACTCATGATCCTCTGACTATTAACATACACACTTACACACATACAAACACACACACACACACACACACACACACACACACACACACACACACACACACACACACACACACTTTGGCTATTGTGCTAATTGACCCGTACCTAAGTATTTTTGCTCATCTGAAGAACACAGTAGTTAATATCCGCACCATCCCTAAAGTCAGATTATTTTTCTCATAGTGGTCTTTATAGAGGATGACAACTATGCAGGTAACATATATGGTTATGAGACCGGTGTGCAAAGTGTGGAATTTGGATTTAATGCTTTTGTTTCAATGTGCATATATACTTTAAAAGATATCTTCTTATACTATATGCAATGAGCTGTCAGGAATGCATGTTGTAAAACTAAGATATACATGCACCTGTTTCTCAATATGTTGTGTACATTACACACTTTCATTTGCACACACATATTTTATGAACATCATTGATGCAAATGTTGATGTACATGTGTTCATATTATGATGAATTGATGTTGACAGCAAGACAGACAATCTCAATATCTACCATCAGTACAAAGCTTTAAATAATGTAACAATGCAGTTGTACTATTTATTTTTGTAGTGTGGTTGACTTTTGACCTATTACTAACATATTCACGTTCATGTACATAGGTGCAGGGCATACATCACTCTGAGTAAATATGTGTTCAGTCAATAAAAAATCCCTTCACTTTGGTTATGTTTTTACATGGATTTCCATGGAATGAAGAATAATTGGACAATAAACATAGTAATACATGCCAAACACCTCTGTAAATAGATCAACTGGTTTGCATGAACAATGGAAAAGGGTTTGTGCATGTGAGATTCACTTTTAATGAATACAACTTGAACTTGAGATGTACTTACACATATAGGCTATGGGAGAAATAGCTAACAGATACGATGGTGTTCATGCTGTAGTTTATATCGGAAATGTTGTGGCATAACTTTTATGACATTAAGAGCAGTTGCCTTCCCTGTTTGCATGGAGTTAAACGATGAGTAAATGCATGTCTTTGCTTAAATGTGAAAATAGTAATATTTCTATTGGTTTGCATTCCTCTGTGCAAAGTGATGAGACTTGGCCGTCAGCACTTTGGGGAGTACTGAGTGTAAAAAAGTACATGTGCTGATTACCTTTCCCTGTGGCAGCAGCTGTAAGTGCAATGAGTTTATGTTCAGAGCACAAATGATACATGGTTTGAACCCAACTCCATCCATTTTTTTACACATGGTGTGAGGATGTCATTACATAAGTAAATGTGTTAATTCTTGCAAATGTGTAAAGCAATGGCTACAGTGAAGTACCGTATAAAAATAAACATCAGTAAAGTGATTTATGTCAATGCTACACATGTGGATTTGAATTTTTATACATTCAGCAGTCTAAAGAACCATCAGACTGAAAGTTTCAAAGTACTGCCTTTACTCTGATTAAACTCTGTGTTCCTTTAGTGCAGCGAGTTTAAGCAGTATTGCACTGCGATAACTAGACTAGTGTAGCTGATGTTAAAAACTCACCAGTTTTTGCCATAGCACATGAAGGGCCATTGAGTGTCACTCAGCATTGGTACACAATGCCAAACAGCGTAAAAGCAGAAGACAAAAAAGTGAAGGTTTTTATTAGGGGGTATTTCTGCCATGTGTATGTTGTGTGATTTTACTTTTTGGCAAGATTAAAGGTGTGAAAATAGGGTGCATAGAAAGTTGCTGAAATAGGGAGCAAGAGGGGACAGAACAAAGATGAAGCAATATGCATACATACATACAAATGTTTCAAGCACGGGCATTAAAGCCCTTCTAGCTTGCCAATATGCCAAAACACTTGTTCCTATAATAAATGTCCAGGCTATTCTTAAAAATATCTAAACTGGTACTTGCTTTAATGTAATTTGGTAGTCTGTTCCAAGCATCAGCTATTCCGTCAGAGAACCAGTTAGTACACTTCGCATTCCTATAGAATCTTCTACATAGGTTATCTGACGATTCTCTAGTACCTTTTGATAACCCCAAACATTCCCAGTGATAGTTGTCCCTAAATTCCCTATATACCTGAATAAGATCTCTTCTTAAATATCTGTACGAGAGACACTGTACAAGTTCAGACATTTTAGTCTTTCATAATAACTTAGATTTTTACATCCATGGATGCCCTTAGTATATTTCCATTGTAGTCTTTCCAGTTTATTCATGCTTGTTTTCCTATAGGGTTTCCATATTGTTATTCCATACTCAAGTTTGGGTCTAATGTAACTAACAAACAATTACTTCATTATGTTTGCTTTCCTAGACTTTATAAATCTTTTTATACAACCTAAACTTCTATAACTATCATTAGCCAATTGGTTGATATGATTAGAAAAACTCATAGCTGAATCTACCCATATACCCAGGTCCTTAAATGTGTCTACAGTTTCAATCACTGTATGCTGTATTAAATATTCACCTTTCAGTTTATGTCTCCCAAATCTCATATGCTTAGTTTTTGATGTATTTATCAACATATTATTCTCCTGTGCCCAAATGGTCAATTTAGTCAAATTATTTTGTAGACATGTCTTATCTGTAATACTTGTAATCGGTTTACCCAATTTCAGATCATCAGCATATAGAATGTAGAACACCTCAAATGAAAAAGTAAGGTCTGAAAGATACAATCTAAACAAGTAAGGGCCTAGTACAGAGCCCTGTGTGACACGTTGACTGTAACCAAGGATTTCATCTGTCCAGTTGGTGTGTGATACTTGCCATGTCCTATTTGTAAGCCATGTAGCTATCCATCTTATCAACAGTACATCAATACCTAGTTGTACTAATTTATTGATCAGTGTTTTGTGCATGACCCTGTCAAATGGTGAAGTTAAATCTATATAAATCACATCACAGCACAGCACAATTTTTCATTTATAGCTATTATATTGTTATAGAACATCATGTTACAGGTGGTAATATATCTCTTTTCAACATAAGCATGCTGATATATAGTTTCAAGTCCCAACCTATCCAGTTCTGACAATAACATATCCAGTCTTACCTTCTCCATTATTTTTCCACAACATGAAAGTAGACTTAAGGGTCTATATGATTCTGGGTTTGTCCTACTCCTCTTTCCCTTAAAGACAGGTTTAATAAGTGCATGTCTTCAATCTTAAAGAATCTCCCCATATTTATATGACCAAGTGAATAACAGATGTAATGGCAGTGTAAGTTCTTGCTTAAGTGTTCTCAGGTCATTGTTACTTATTCCATCTCCTCCCTGCACTTTGTTTGGATCCAGTTTGCACAGTTCTTTTTCAATATAATCTAATTTGATTCCAGTATCTGGGGTTACCTGGATGTCACTAGGACAACTTGCCACCCCTTTTGTGGAGCCAAACTGTTTTGCATAAGATTTTGTAAATATATCTATAATCTGTTGTACCTGAGAATAAATTTTAGAATCTTCACACTCCTTCCACATCTTATGTATCTATAAAAAAGTGTCCTATTATGCTCAATATCTTTATATAAATTTTCTTTAAATTTTTCTTGATCTTATCTAACACTATGCTTAATCTGTTTGTCCAGCTCGTTTATTTCAGTTTTCAAAGTTGTAGTTTGACCTATCTTCCATTTTTGTATATTTTTTATCTCACCTTGTTCTTATGGAAATATATCCCCGTGGTGTTGCATGCCTAGATCCTGATGTTAAACATATCTTTTAAATTTTTGCACTCAAACAATTTCTCTTTCAAAACTTTTCACATTTCGTCTGCAGTTTTTCCACTGAACACCTCACTCCAGTTAGTTTTATATAGTAACTGTTTTGCTTCCCTATAATCTGTAATTAACCTTCTGTGCATTGGCTTACATTCAGTTTGGTAGAATTATCTAGCAACAAATTAACCTTTATGACCCCATGATCACTGCACATCAATGGTGGTAAAACGTGACTAATTTCTTTTGGAACACAAACAATATCTAGTATAGTCCAGTAGTTTTTTTACAATCTGAAGCATTTGTTGTTCCTGAATATACTCTGTGAATAATTTATTTACTAACATTGTTGAATCAATATTATTCCAATCTGTTTCTGGTAAATTTAAGTCCCCAGCTAATATTATTCTTCTATCCTGTGTTTCATGTAAGAAATGTATGAATTCCTCTAGGTCATCTGCACTTAACTTTGGTGGTCTGTACACTCCAAACAATTGTTATATGTTCCAGGGTTGTCTTTATTGTTACAGTTACACAGTCTATAGTATTGGTGTTATCATTGAACATTTAATAATCACAGGTCTCATAGCTATCTTTAATCCCTATCATAATACCTCCACCTGATTTTTTGATAGAATGCCTGTTACAGTAAAAACATTTACACCCTGACAGAACTGGTTTCCAGTCATTGTTCTTTAACCATGTTTCACAAACTATAACATCACTCTTGTGGGTACGTAGCAAAGTTTCTAATAAAAAAAAAATTATTATTAATGCTCCTAGCATTAACAACTATCAGAGATGCATCAAATGTTGCTATCTGTGAACTGTTACATTTTTGACCTGGCAAAAATCCTGGCTAGTGTTTGTCAAATATTGCAAAATATCTGCTGCAAAAATTCTCTTCCCTGATCTAGACAAATGAACACCATCCTGTCTGAACACGTGTGCCCAAAAGAAGGCTTGGATGCTCTACACATTTCCATTTTTTAAAGCAGGACATTTTTTCCATGTAGGTGTTTATCCAAAAAATCTTTTCATTCACAGGAACCTGACTATCCTTTCTGTAGGTGATTTGTGAAACATATGTCCTAACACCAGTACAAGCTATACTATCTAGGAGGGTTGTCAGTCCCAGACTAACAGTCAGATAATCTTTGTTGGTGACATCATTTGTGCCAACATGAATAAAAACAGATCCATACTTCCTTACATTAAGGTGTTCCAAGGCTTGTTTCACATCTTCTGTTTTTTCTCCTGGCAAGCATAACATTACTCGATGTTCATTATCATCTCTGCAAATATAAGTATCAGTTCCTCTAATAACTGAATCTCCAATTACAAGAATATCTTTGCTGACCATCTCTGAAGAATCTTCAGCTTCTAAAAGAGTCATTTCTGTTCCATCAATTGTTACAAAGGATAGATCTTCATCACCATTAGTCTTATTAATTCCATTGTTTTCATTGCGTATTAAATTCTCATCCAGCTGTCATTGTAAATCCACAGCTTGAGCCTTGTAGTCAACATCTGTCTTTCTCTTCTTTTTTCTTACAGTAATGTTCTTAATTCCTTCCATGTTCTGTTTTGATTTCTTCCTTTTCACCTCCCCTTGCCTCTTTTTTCTACCTTTTCCATTGGAAAGGTGATTCTTTTTTCTCTAGACTGAGGGTTTTCTGATAGACAAATATCTTCATTCCCTATCACCATTGTCTTACATAACAAAGCAGAATCCTTTTTACTATGTATTCTCTTTACTTTACAGACATTAATCAGTTTCTTTTTCTTCCTTGTTATTTGTTGAGAACTTCTTCCTTTCTTTCCTTTTTTGTTTCCTTCTAAACACACCAGATCCTCAGATTGCTGAGTATTTGCATCCACAATTCCATAGTTCTCAGGGGCCTCATCATCTTTCATAGGAGTTGAATGTTCTTTGCAGAAAATATATGCATCATTTCCTAAATCTGTTCTATTTGTTCTATGCCTAACATTATTTAGTTAATCAGTCCAGTCATTAATATATGATAAAACAGTTCTCCAAGCCATGCCAATTGCACATGTGCAATCATCATCATTAAGTCGAGATTTGCTTCTAACAGTGGTAAGCAAATCATCCAACTTCTGACACGAGGAACAAAGATCACCAGTGTTATCAGCTGTTACCTTTAAATATGGATAGCATTTATTACATTGTACAAGATACTTGTGCATTACCAAATCGTTAATTGCATACTCATTTAAGGAATCCATATTCAGCTTTAATTGAATAAAATATTGCAAAGGAATACAATTACACAAAGTCAGTAGCAAAGAATTCAAAGGAACTTAAATCAACTTCTATGACCAAAATTATATCAGCAATATCCATCTAAATAATAACATGCAATAAAGTTGTTCAGACCATACAAGTTCTACTTAACACCGAATGTGTGATAAGAGACCTTGGGACCCAGGTGGACAGTAGTCTCTCCTTTGAAAGTCACATCATGACAGTAGTCAGGAAGTCCTTCTACATGGCAAACCTCATCATAAAAGGGCTCTCATCCAGGAAAAAAGAGGTCATTGTTCCCCTCTACTCAACTCTCATTACACCCATTATAGAGTACAACTCCCTTTTGGAATGTACCTCACAAGACATCTGCAGCAACTGGAAAGGCACCAGAAGTACCTCACAAAGGGGATTACTGGCCTCAAACAAATGCCCTACACTGACTGCCTCAAAAAACTCCAGCTTTACTCCGTAGCATATTGCCTACTCTGAGGTGATCTCTGCCTAACATATAAAGCTATATCAAACCCAGAGCTGTTGGACATGCTACACCTAAAGAAATCCCAATCCCTCAGTGGTACATGCTCTAGGGATCAAAACCTTGTCACCACAATAAACAGGACATACTGCAGGGATAGATTCCTGTCCCAGAGACTTCCCATACTCTGGAACAGGCTACCCATGTATGTCAAGCAAAGTTCTTCATTAGCACTCTTCAAGAAAAATCTTGATGAGTGGATGGGGAATAGGAAATACACCCCGGGGATCACTTCTGTGTCTCTGCTCAACAGTGGCACAAGAAAATAACTTTCTTGGGTGGCGTAAGACAGGGAACCTTGTTGGCTAGGCTTACATATGCCTTTGGGCCGATAGCCTAGTACCTATCTATGAACCTATGAACCTATGAACCTACCAGCCAGACAGAAGTTGTAATTTCTTTACATCTCACTATAGCTCACAGTCGCACCTCCTTTTAACAGTAAAAATAAATAAAACTTCTCTTACCAGTCAACTCCACAACAAATCACAAACCAAGACAGGATTGTTTTGATATGCTCAGGATTTTCCTGTCTGCAGTCTGTGTAAATTTATAGCTGTCTAGGCCCCTTGTGGTGGCTAGAGCTTGCCTGTCCAAAACCTATCCCTTTCTCACAACCAAAAGTGAAACTAAAGGTAAAACAACAAAATATGAATCAAAGTAAAGCTTTTTAATAACCAGTCTCTTCCTATCTAGAAACAGTTAAAAATAATGATAACAAATGCAATATAAATTCAAATAAAACTGCTCTTACCAGTCATCTCCACAACAAATCACAAACCAAGACAGGATTGTTTTGATATTTTCAGAATTTTCCTGTCTGCAGTCTGTGTAAATTTATAGCTGTCTAGGCCCCTTGTGGTGGCTAGAGCTTGCCTGTCCACAACCTATCCCTTTCTCACAACCAAAAGTAAAACTAAAGGTAAAACAACAAAATATGATATAGGAATTTGCAGGAAGGAATTAGGAAAGAACCATATCTATCCACTTCTTTAACAGTGTAATATGAACATGTATATAAAACTGGAGGAATTTGGACTGTCACTACAACACAGAAAGTTGACAACAACGCAATCATGTTGTATAACTAATTGGACCAAATCAAGTGTATTAAGAAGACAGATATGTGAAGTGGCGAGCTATATATTGTCCAATTTTTTGTGGGTAGGTGCCCATTTTTTATGTTATTTCAAAAATAAAGGGATGTTAGAGAAGAGACATAGGAATGTCGAAGTCAGTATGGTAGGTGAGGAAGCAGGTGCAGACATACATGACAAAACAAGACAAACATAGCAATGGTGAGGGACACAAAAGGTTGGGGGACACCATGATTATGGATAGGACAGGGACATTGGAGGCACATGGCCATCGAAACATGGGGACAGTGAGAATGTAGTCCTCACTCTCAGAACTGTCATCACTGTCCCTTTCTGAATTGGATGCTACTTTTTAAGACCTCATGCACCATGCATGGCAGCTCCTGGTGGGTGACATAATCACCACCTCCACTAATACTCCTGAAGAATACCAATGCACCAGCTGCCAGAGTAATGCTACCTGATGTTGAAGGCCCTGGTAGTGCAGGGGCTGCAGAGCACTATTACCAGGTTGCATCTCAGATGTGCTGGGCATTGGTGTGGCAGCAGTTGGAGGGGTGGCAGGCTGAACCACAGTTGTTGGCCTACTTCCCTGTGTTAGAAATCACTTTTTTGTTGTCAGAAAATTATGACATCAGAATGGTGTAATCACACATGTAAAAATAAAAAGAAGTAAAGGGGTCAGGTAAGAGAAAAAAAAAAGAAAAAAGATAATTGGAACCATAATATGTCACAATAATTTAATATAATAAAAATATATTTCACTTTTACGTTAGTTATACTTAAAAAAAAACAGGACTGAGAATTATTACAAATAATCCTTGCAACATGCATATGTTGCATATATGTTTTTAAAGACAATACGGATTAAGTTAACAGCATGGAATTTATGCCAGATTTGTTGAAATGAAAATTAAATATAAGTAAGTCTGCATGCCACTTAAGTGTTATATGTAAAGCTGTTACTGTTAGATCTTTCTGTACTTTTTATTGTCTGTGAACTGCTTTGGTTATACTGGGTGTTTTAAACTGTTGAATTTGCTATATGTTTTTGTGCTGCACAGCACTCTTCCAATGTTAGTGATATCTTCCAGATGAAGGATTCGAGTGAGCATGCTACCAACATACTATTTCCATTCAAGTTTTCTGATGCGATTTTTATGGTTGTTCCTATGCTAACTGCTTAAATAAAACTGAACCGTGCTGTCTGCATCTTTCAGATGCAGTTGTGAAGTTCTTTAACATCCAATTGTATCCATGAGGTTTGTGTAACCTGAGTTCCAGTTTTCACAACCACTGTTTAAACATTACCTGTATGTTTTTCTGGGCACTACTATAACTGATAAACTGCTTTCTATGTAAATATTTCTAGGGCTGGTCTCTATTATATCTGTTTTGTTATTTACAGTAATGTACTATAGTTAACTGAAGAGGTTAATGCAGTTGCAATAGACTGCATTTTGTAAAGTGTTTTTACTTGTTATACAGTGTTTTAGTTACTGCCTCATGTCTAAGCTGCTTTGTTTGTAGAGCAACTTTTGTGTAAGTTAACTGAAATGTACTGTGCAGTTGTGTTTTTATTCTTAAACTTGTATACACTCCCTTAAAGGGCTTACAGTTACCAATTCTATTGATTGCATTTTGTAAAATGATTTACTGTACATATTGTGTTCTATTTCTGCCTCATTTCTGATACTTTTGTTGTAGTAATTAATCTCCCTTCTCTTAGAGCTTCCTACTTTCCCCTTATTACCTCCCTCCCATCTTTGTTGATGCTTCACTCCCTCTTAGCCCTTTTTATTAACAACCCTGTCTCCAATCCTCCCCATCTAGTTCTGCTATTACTACACTGAGACACTTCCTCAGTGATCATACATCTTCTGTCCTACATCCATCCTAAAACCCCTGTCTTAACATTTGTTTTCCTATTACAGCTGCTTGTCTCAAATTCCCAATGAGTACACCTGACTAACCTGCTTAACTGGATCTTCCACCCCTTTGCAGCTTCCTCATGGCAAGAAATAGTGGAGTTCATCTCACATGCAAGGAAACTATTAGCTTCAGTAATCTTAATGGTGTACTAGCCACGTTTCCGTAGTGAAACACTTTAGTCCTTGTTTGACCAGTGGCACGCTCGCTAACTCAAACAAATAGCGTTGGACTTGCCTACTCTTTCCCCTGAACTTTCTCCCTCCATTCTTCTGTCTTTTAGCAACTGCTAATACCAAGAGCTGTAAAATTGTACAGAGCTAATAAAGCAACAAGTGATAGGGTGCTGTTACCTGCATAAGTTTCTTACCTCAAAGAACTACCTACTCTTAACTGCTCCACTGTCTTGAGGCACACTTTGCTAACTGATTGCTTCTACTGTAGTCTGGTAGGCTGCCTCAAAGTTTCCAGGGATCATTTCTGTTCCCTCAACCTCTCTTTCCCCTTTCCTTTATAGTCTGTGTCTCATTGCTACTGTATTTGACTACGTTTCTCTTCATCTTCTGCCTCCTACTTGGACTGCATCTACCCCTCCCCTGTGATCAACTTCCTCTCTGAAGTTACTTATTCTCCCTCAACAACTGGCGTCATTTTCAAACAGCCTATTCATCCTTATGAAGGGAATTTTCTCTGTTCTCCGAGTAAATGTGCACACCACTTTAGTGTTTTACTGATTGTTTGTTGATACTCCTTACCTGTGGACCTTGGTGCAGCCCAAGTCTGTTTGCCCTCACTAATGCTCAGGCTCACTCTGCTCCCCTACCCTGCCCCCATTTCTCACCCGCTCCCACTATCCCTAGCCTTTCACCTGTCTTCTCCCATCAATACTTCAGCCAGTCACAAATTATATCTCTCACCACAAACCCTCCATTAGTCTATCCCACATCAAACCCCATCCCCATGCCCCTGCCTACAAATATGAAGACCTTATAGAAAAACAAGTTAACTACTATCCTCACAAGTAATACAACTATCCTCCTTATCCTAACTTTAACACACTACCACACCTACTACTTTACCACACTTACTACTACCTATGCAGCCCTAATAAAACATACCTCCACTTATAATCCTCACACTCCTCACTACAGCCTACACATATCCCCAAGCCTATACCATCACATTACAATAGCACCTAACTAAATCAGACTCCTCTCATTTACCCATAGGAAACCAACTACAAACAAACGTATTACCATCCTAACTAAACTCACAAAACTCTTACACCACATAAACCACCAGCTGATCCCGGAAGGAGACATACACCCTAATCCAGGTCCTAATTCAATACAGACTACCACAGTTAACTCATCCCTCTCCTCCAGCAAACTACCCATTACTAGACCAAAAACCAGCCTATTACTCCAGAACTTAAATATTCGGAGCAGTAACAATAAGGTACATTTACAGCATGCATTGCTGTCCACCTATTCCCCTGATATACTATGTCTTATTGAAACCTGGTTAACTCATTCACTCCAAAGGAGCTCAGGAACTTTGCACTGTAACTTCCAATGGGCAGAGCCTAAGCCTTTTGACAGAATCAAATTATGTTCTCACATTTCAAACAAATGTTCATATCTGGAACTATAGGGGTTACTAAAGATGTGTAAATGGCAAACTCTTCAGCCCAAACTATTTTTATGGTGGTGGTAGTCTTTAGATTCTAGGTCTTAAACCAAATTGTATAAGTCACAATAAACAAAAGTATTACATTTGTAATATTTTGTAAACAACTTATAATATCTCAGTAACTACTCAAGTTATACACATAATGTCAACATCATTTTATTCATCTAGCTGAGAGCTTTCATATGACGCTAAGGAGTTCTGTCTGTATTACTTGGTTGTTGAGATATTTAGAAAAATGTGAGAATTACATCTATATAAATTAATATCATAAAAACAACAGTTATCTATTTATCTTCACTAGACAGAGGTCAAATATTAATGCAGTTGAGTTTGTCATTGTGTAAGCTTTAAGATGAAATCTTTTAAAACATTGCACATAGCATGGTTTTGGAATTATTGATGCAAATATGAACAAGCAATATTTGATGCCTAGAGGCATCACCAGGAGTTAACTACAGATACACCTGGAGGCGTCACTCAGAAGTAATGAGTTAAAGCCCGCAACAACTGACAGTGAGTTCCTCCCTACTGGACAAAATGTCCTGTGCCATGATAGACTGTCTAAAAAGGGGGGAGGGGTAGCATTACATTATAAAAATAACCTAAACATAACCACTATTAATCTTCAAAGCCCATCCTTTAATAATACTGAACTCCTCCTAGCTAAACTCAAACTTAGTGACAAAAAAGTCAATCAATATTATCACCTGCTACAAACCACCAGGTAACAATATCCCTACCCTAGAATCCTTCTTACAATGGACAAGTCAAAACTTGCTCCAGGAAACTATCATCCTCAATGATTTTAATATTGACTGGAACACATGTTCAGCCAAAACCCCCACTAACCATATCAAACTTTACAGTTTCTCTCAAGTCATCCAATGAAACACTAGACTACAACATTCAAGAATCAAAGAAAGCCTCCTAGACTGGATCTTATTCAATAAGACTAACACCTCTTAACAAAGCAGGCATCCTTCCTGACACCCTCAGTGACCACAAGCCTACCTTTCTACTAAAATACAAAACCCAGAATTACTTTACTCCCTTATTACAAACAACCAGGAACACAAAAAGTATTGACCCTAACAAATTCAAACTTGAGCTAAAACAGTAAAACTGGAAAGTATTAAAAGTACTACCCCTAGAAGAAGCTATAACCCACGTCAGTAATACTTTCCTGAAAATCCTAAATGCCCATGCTCCAGCCCGTACTACAAAACTCAAAGTGAAAACATCCCTCTGGATTACCAAAGAGACTAAAAATAAAATAGCAGTAAGGAACAGAGCCTGGAATCTTTGGTGAGCTACTAAAACCCCAGCAGCTAAGGAACAATTTCTAAAACTTAGAAACGATACAAAAAAAGCAGTCCTTCTAGATAAAAAGAATTATTTCATACAACTACAAAACAGGCAACAAAACAATCCCAAAATATTCTGGGCAGGAATAGATAAACTACTCCGCCCGGCAAACCTTCTACACCATCTCCTACCTCCATTAGGGAAATCACAAATATACCAGATACCTTCAACAAATGCTTTAGAGAAACAATCTCCAGCCTTGTTCAAAAACTGTCCACATCCACCACCACTAATAACTCCATACCTATACATAGACCCAAAACAACCTTCCAATTTCAACCCATCCCTACCAACTACATCAGAAGGCTGCTAACCAAAGTTAAACCTACTACACTTGCAATTGATGACATCCCTGCTGAATATCTTCAGTTGGCTGCCAAAGAAATCGCCTTCCCAGTATCCATTCTTTTAAACAGATCTATTTCAGAAACTATTATTTCATTTATCTGGAAGACCTCCTATATCACCCCCCTCCACAAAGGTGTACCTCCACTGACCCCACTAAATATTGCCCCATTGCCATCTTGTCTTCACTAGCTAAAATACTTGAAAAATTTGTACAGCACCAACTCATGCCATACCTACTCAACAACCAACTTGTCTCTCCCACCCAGCATGGATTTCGGCCTACTCACAGCACCACCACTGCCCTACTTTCTTTCACAAACGTCATCAACCAAAACAAATACACAGGCAACCTAACATCTGCCATATTCTTGGACCTGTCAAAGGCCTATGATATGGTCAACCATCCTAAACTACTTCAAACCCTTACTGACCTAGGCCTTAGTAACCATGCATTAGCATGGTTTCAGAATTACCTTCAAGGAAGACAACAAGCAGTTACATGAGACAACAACCTATCCTCACTGCTACCCTTCACTGTAGGAGTCCCACAAGGGTCCATTCTAGGACACTGCCTATTCTCCATGTTCACAAATAATCTTCACAGCATCTGTATGATGACTCAGTGCTAGTCTGTTCAGCCAATGTCCCTGAGGAACTCCTCTCCATCACCCAAAAGTCTTCCAAACTACCAAAACCTGGTTTCCTAACAAAAACTTAATACTAAATCCCCCAAAAAACAAACTTCTGCTGTTTAGTCCAAACAAATAAACCACAATACCTAGCCAATTTAATATTGTGCCCAGGGACGGGACTATTTTCTCCCCAGACACTCATACTAAACTGCTAGGAGTGATCATTGATAATAACCTCAAATTTGATCTGCATATAACTCAAACCATGAAAAACATCCACAAAAAACTGGGCAGTCTATATAAAAATAAACCATATGTAAACCAAACCACCAGGACAACAATTGCTCAAACTCACCTCCTCTCTACGCTAATCTATGCCTCACCCATTTTCACAAACCTACCCAAAACAGAAATTGCCAAGCTCAACACCTGCTACAATCAGATTGCCAAATTTGCTACCAGTGCCCCCTACCAATCCCACCACTGCCATTCCCTAAAACAACTTAATTGGCTTGGATTTCCTAATCTCCTACCTTTCATCAGCTTTCCTTTGTACACAAAGTACTACTACTTCCAGATAAAACTCCAGCACTGGCCAACTTACTAAAACTACAAACTCACTCTAGACAACTATGCTTTAGTGAAAAAAAGCTAATCAAGGTCACCAAGGGCAAAAACACAGCAGGGGATTTCCTCTTCTCTAATTATATTGGTAAAACTTGGAACTGCCTACCGTCTGCTATTACCTCAACAGACTCAAAGATTACATTTAAAAGACTACTCAAAGAACACCTAAAACTCACATGGATGTGTTTATGTTCACCCCCAGACTAACCTCCCCAACCATATTCACCATCTTCTATAATCTCCTGGTCTCCGTTTCAGAACTATACCACTAAGAGGAACTGCAGCTTCCTCGCAGTGCCACCTATACATCTGGCCTCTCAGTTAGTACCTATACATATAGGTGAATAAAACACTGCTAGGCACAGGTTTTTATCATTTTCTTTTCTTTCTCTATCTTTACACTTGCTTTTATACTTAATCTATATATCTTACCATGCAACGCTTTTGTTTTACGTACTACTATCAACCTGACTATGTCAAACTTGTACACAATCTAACTGTATAAAATTGTAAAAGGTCCAACTTTAAAGATGCAACTCTCATCTTTCTATCTCATTCTATAATTCTTCTTGCTTATGTATTAGCTCGTTCTAACTGCAAAACATTGTAAAATATTTTTTTTATTCTGTGTATCTAATTTTAAATTCCATGCTTATATACTGTCTAGGTAAATACGTTTGCTGCTGTTATACTCCTTATAATTGCTTGTAATTGAAGTGTGGAGCTTTTATCTCCAGGCCTCTGCTGAAAATGGACATGTATCCAATAGGATTAGCCTGGTCAACAAATCTAAAATAAAATAAATATAAAAAATATTTTAAATTAGTATGTATTTGTTACTTGTGAGATTTGAACCCACAACAACTGAATACACTATCATACTTTACATAATAAAGCATGCATGTTTGCTTTTATAGTGAAGATACACATGCTTAATTTGCTAGTGATGTACAGAAGAGAAATAATTTTCATAAAATAATGTTAATTGGTGCTGTATACATACCCCTTGCATCTCTGAGTCTTTTGTAAGTGTTCAGCATGCGCCTCTCTGTTCATTAAAATCTCCTGAGCAGCTGAAAAATTAAGAATAAGAGAAAAAGACACATAAAAACATTATGCATACCAGTCTTGGCTATCTACAGCTTTCTACATCAGTTAATGTTGCTTAATCTGCATATTTACACAACTGTGGGATGTCAGCAGTACTAAACTCATCCAGCCACTGCTTAATTTACTCCTGCTTGCACCATTTCTGGTTGTTGCAATGATGTCTACATTGCTCCCCAGTGCATGGAATGCCAGTCACACTAGAGACAGCCTTGGCCAGACTGTTCCAACCCTATGATCTGTATTGATACCTGGTAAAGTCCCCCCTGTATCAGCCTATGGTTGTAGTGCTTCATGAAGAATGTAATGAATATTCTTGACTCATCTATAACCCATCATTGAGCCCTGAATTGGGCACCACCTTTCCCAGTTTCTGGCATGTCTAGACTGGTCATCAAGAAACAGTTAAAGTGTTTTTCCCTCCAGTTTGCAATATTGCATTGTACAGACAGTGTGCAAGCCCGCACACACATGCCAACTGTGTTTGCAAGATGGTGTGTGGAGAGCAACATGAGAGAGGAAGGCAGTTTATGAAATATTGAGGTTAATATGGCAGTTAGCATTAATTTATAGCGTGTCTTCTTCTATACCTATTTAATGATTTGGAGGGTAGACATTTTATGACTTGACACATATTTTGTGAGGCCTTACCAACTAATACAAGTAATTTTTACAATGTGGGATTCAATCCTATGTAAAATACAGAATGCATATTCTTCTACATAAGTGTTTTCTTGCTACAGAAGAAATGTTTGTTAGACATGGTCATTAATTATACAGGCACATTAAGGAATGAGTTGTGCTACACTTCAGTCAACCATGTATATGTGTGAACAGACAAGGCCCTGTTTTTTGCATTCTCATGTGTGATGCAGAAGTAATGTGTGACAGTATACTGAAATGCATATACTTGTATCACTTTCAGGTTAGATTTCTCATTTCTAGGTCAGACCACACAATTCATTCTGTTTTACAGCTATACTTGTATTATATGACTTGTATAGTTGACTATCAGTAAAGTATGAAGTCCATCCCAGAGCAGAAAAAAAAAATAATTACAGAAACATAATTGTCAGGATACCACTAATTGCACATATAATTCATATTTTATTAACTGCTATGTATTATGATTCTTATGTATAATTGTCAGTGCATTATTTTTATATAAATTGCAGGAAGCAGCATTAACAAAATTTGAAGTGTGCTGCAGTGGTGGCTCGTGATATCGGACTGCAGGACTGCAGCCACCCCTAGCTGTGACCCACAATGGTACAATCCAATAACTTCTCCTAACCTCAAATAGAAAGTGAATCCAGACTGCTGCCTTACCAGTCCGGATTCAGGAAGAAGGCAGCAGACTGCTGATGCCCCAGAAGTCCATTCAGTGCTAACTGCATAGACTGGAAGGGGAGCTGACTGCAAGGTCAGCAGTCTTGGAACATTTGCAAACAGAAACCGTGAAACCGGAAGTGTGCATTCTGGCATGCACGAATGCAGACAAGGAAGAAGCTGTTTGGATTTATTTTGCAGAGCCAGCTTTGGATTTTATCATTGCAGGTACATTATCGAAGGTGTGTGTATGTGTAAAATGCCCCAGTTGATTTATACTGGTGGCTATAGAGAGAACTCAGGATACCTGCTGGTGGTAGTTAGAGAATACCTGTACCTTGGGTTCAGGTAGCAACAGTCTGAATTCCCTACCCACCGCCATCTGACTATCTGTGAAACTTTTGTAGATTTTTGCCTCATATTTTGTTCTGTTCTGTTCTGTTCATCATAAAATCTGTGGTTTCTAAATGTTTAATTCCTTAGATAGCTGATGGTGCAGTGATAGCATTGTTGCCTTACAGCTAGAGGTGCTCTGGTTTGATTCTTGGCTGGGCTGCCTTCTGTGTGGAGTCTGCATATCCTCCCTGTGTTTGTGTGTGGGTTTGCTCTGGGGTCCTCAGATGTTACAAAGATATGTGTCTGCAGTGTTTCTTCTTGGGTCTCTGCTGAAAGTTGTCTTTTGTTCCAAGTCAGACTTTCCTGATTAAGAAATGTTATATAAATAAAATTGACAGGCATTTGATTTTCAGACTTTATATTCTTCAGAAAGTGCATAGTAACACAAAACCTTTTATTCTAGCAATTTTCTAAGCTTATAAGATGAATATTTGAAATGTGTCCCTATTTCTGGGACTGTATTCCCCCATTATTGGCTTCATCCAGGTTTTTTGTGCTAAGGTTGAGAGCTATGATGAGACCTGAAATCATTGAATATGTTTGAGGGTTGTATTCCCACATTACTGGCTTTGCCCAGGTGTTTTGTGCTAAGAGGTTGACAGCTATGATGAGAACTGAATTCACTAAATGTTAGCCATTTAAGTTTCAGTCTTCCTCTCTTTTATAAAGCGGCTGATTTGGCATAGTGGTATATTGTTCTGACTGTTTTGCACATGGTCTGAGTTCAAGACTTGGTATGGTGGTAACACGGCATTTTATATTAGCAACTTTCCAAGATTATACAAGCAATGTTTAAAATGTTTCCCTGGTTTTTGGGCTTCTGTCCCCCCCAATAAATGTTGGCTTTTTCCAAATTTCTTGTGCTGCAAAGTTGAGAGATACAGTTGAGTGTTGGGTAGATTTTATAAGGAGCTGAGAGCTGCAGGGGTAGAGAAGTTTAATGCTGCTTATGCTAACTCTGCTTGCATTGTTAATAGCACAACAGGTAGTATACTTTCTTTTGATGCAGAAGGCTGTGGGCTCTACTCCCACAGGGGGTGAATGCTATCGTACTGAGAATGCCCTCTTTTTGCAAAGATACAGGCACTTTATTTGTAGATGAAACAATGAAATATAAAGGTGTTTGCTAGCAGCAACCTCTTCATTAGTTAGAGATCTCTTTAATGTGGAATTTTATAGATGACTTTTACTTCTGCAGAGATTGTGCATATTTACTGATACTGGTGGATTGTAGAAGTTTTAGTAGACTTTTATGATGTAAATATTCTCAATTGGGCAGTTTTGTCATTGTTGGTGCATGCATTTTGTTTCATTGTTTATTGGAAAAATGTTCAAAACAAAAAATGTAAAATGCCCTCTAACAACTGTACAGTATTGTACAAGGAATATAATTTAATGCAATCAGGAAGGTGTGTCTCACAACACATGTATGTCTTGTGTGCAAGGGGCCTATCATTTGAAAACAGCCCAAAGTTAATCTTTACACTAGCCAAATATATTTTCTTTGAATGTGGATTTCAATGCTGTTTCAATGAATGTGAGTTTCAAGGGCAGAGAAGTTTTAAAGCTGTCTATTTTCATTGTGAGACTGCATTGCATTGTTTAGCAGATGTCTTAGTGTTTGTGCTGTAAAATGCAAAATAAAACTTTCAAATATAATCCATATCATAGAAGTAAAGCAGTATGCACATTACATTGTTTATGGTAAATGGGTCGAAATAGACAAGTAATGGGACATTGGAATGGCTGCAGAGGGGAGGCTCCATTCGACCATGATTTTGTGAGGGAGAAGGGCGGCAAACTCAAAGACAGCCCCGGCTGAACTATATCTCTCAACTGTCCAGATTTTCACAGAATTAATAGATTTTTGCTTCTTATTTCTGGTTTGTTCCTCATATAATTTGTGGTTTTCTGGCAAATCATTTAGGAATTAAGTCACTAAATAATGACAGACATTGAGTTTCAGGCTTCATAACCTTCAGAAAAATGCATGCTAAAGCAAGACCTGTTATTCTATCAAATAGGTTTATGCAAGAGAAATATTTAGTACTGTTTGTATGTTCCCCCAATATATTTGGCCTTGTCCAGATTTCCTGCGTTAATAGGTTGAGAGGTATGTGCAAATAAATTGCTTTATAGAATTAAGCATATCCATACCTCTCAACTGTCCCCAATTTTGGCTCAAAATGTTGCTCTCTCTCTCTCTCTCTCTCTCTCTCTAATAATCCCTCCACAAAATGGCAATTTTGAAAGAAAACGTGGAGGGTTTACAATTAATACATAAGTGTAATAATTAGTTATACATTGCTTTTATTTCAGAAATGCATGTAGATTTGTTTATTTTGTCAGCTGCTCAAGTTAACAGTACTAATATTAAAAAAGTATCCTTTCTTTGACAGGTTCCCAGCTGTATTGTGTGGCTACTTTGTATTTGTGCATCACATTTTTGGTCCATTTTTCATAAAATTGTGGTTTTCTGTCAAATTAGAGGCAAAGCATTAAAGACTGAAGTTAGAAAATAATGACAGAGTTTGAGTTTCAGATTTCATACCCTTCAGAAAATTCATACTAATGCAAGACCTAGTATTCTATTAGAAAGTTTATAAGAGAAATATTTAAATATTGTCTTTATTTTTGTCCTTTGTCCCACTTCTATATATGACTTTGTCCAGATTTCTTGCTCTGAGGTTGAGAGGTATGATAAATGTGTCAGGGCCATCACAGTCAGCCAGAGACATTTCAAATTGTGAGATACGTGTTGCACCCCACTCCCCCATGTAGTGACTCTGGATGTGTCCAAGCAAGGCAAGGAGCAGTTATGCAGTGTAAGTGTGCAGAGTATCCTGCCATCCAAGGTAGACAAAAGTACTACAGTGGCTTTTCATCTGTCCTTGCTTGCTTTTGCAGAATGTTCTGGTTTTCTGTCATATTTTTATACTGTTGATTTATCCTTCTTATTATTCAGAAAGTGCCCATCCCTCTGTGTTTAAGTAGCAATGCTTTCATGACTATCAGGTAAGCTTGTCTGAGATTGTAAGATGCAAGTAAGCTTTAATAGACATACTGTTAAAGAATTACAACATTGAAAGCCTTTTTGTTGTTGCCATGCAAAGAATACTAACTAGATAATGTATAAGCCTTGGGTATTGACATGCACATGACAGCATTTGTAATAAAGGACAGGATTACAGTATTTTAAGAAGCTCATTACTTTTGTTGGAGACTTGCAGTCATCTTTGCAGGTTTTACTTGTAAACTAAACAGAATGACATTCTATCATGTGTGGTCCATAACCTGTGTAGTAATCCTTTAAGCAATTTATCTTGAGCTTGTTTCTTGTTTGCTGTTCATTTTTTACTTTGATCATGTTTTCCCCATAAAACAAGTAGATAGTTGTTATCAGGCAGCAGGTCTTTTTTGGATAAGAAACATTTTTACAAGTGGGGTATCACAGAGATTGCTACTTTCAGCATGTTACTTGGTACTTTAATAAAGGTGAATATAAATTATAATTAGAACTGCAGTGCGAGGAGAAGTGGTTTGAGTTGAGTGCTGCTTGTTTTTCTTGTAGTTGACTTTGACTGGCATTCCAGTAATGTATTTACAAAGTAATTTATTTGTTTATGCCCTGCAACCTTTTTGTTTCCATCTAGATATTAAGTAAGCTGTCATGCAGCTAATGCATTGAAATAGTCTTCTACACATCACATTGTCTTGACTGGACTCACATAATGATGGTTTGGCACCCAGGACAGCGTATTTAATTAAAGTTCCAGTTTTTGTGGTTTTGAGCATAGCTCCTCCCCTTTCTAGTTGGTCATACCCCTTCCCATTGGCCCCACCCATTCAGCTGTCTCTTGCAGCCCCCATTTGATTTGAAGTCACCAGCCACCACTGGTGTGCTGGATTATAAACCTAGCTTGGGGCTATGAACTTACACGTAATGCTACAGGGAAAGTTAGGTAGCAGGTGTATTTTTTATACTCATTACTGTCCAGAGTGCTGACTGTTGCTCAATGCCACTTATCATGTTTGCATGAAGGAAGGCAAAACAAATAACAATGTATCTTTTTGCAAGTAACAATGTATCTTTTTTGACTGCAGCTGTAAGCTGTGTTTGTGCACATGTGAGCAATGCACAAACAAAACGAAGTCAAAATACATTTTCTTTGTAAAAGATGCTTAATATCATTTATGCTTAAAATTAGTATTGAACTTGAACCATGGTCTAATTATCTTATGTCCTGTTATTTCACAGGTGTAAATTGTGATGTCCATGTCAGTCAAGCTGCTGACCACTGTGCAATGGCACTAAGTGGGATTGCGCTTCTTAAGGCAACTAATATTAAATTTTAAATACTGATGCATTTCACCATATATGCTCTAAGCCACACACCACAAAAATATTAATATTAAAAAAAGGCATTTTAACATGCATTTAAGAATCATATACAGCTTTGGATTTGAACTATCATACTAATGAAACTAAAAATCACAGTGGGAGTATTGTATCTCTTCCTGTCACAGACAGAGCTTTGCAGCAGGAAAGCAAATCGTGTGCACAAAATCAATTTGCATTTCATTTACAATATTAACAGGACATACATTAGAATGGAGAAAGGACATTCTGCCAATAGGGATGATCACTATTAGGAATATTGACAATAGGTAAGAGGGGGCTGAAATTTATTGGAGAAAACTGAAAAAGGAAGTAAATAACTAGAGGGGGAAAGATGATAGAATGGGAAGATGCCAAGAATTTATTTGGACTGCAGGTTAGAGATTGCATTCTCTATCAAGGATTTATATCAGAGTACAGGCAAAGAGAAAGACATGGAGGTTTTGAAATGAAAGACTAACATTGGTAGAGTTTTTGGAAGAATCTAGAATAGAAATTGCCATTAAAAAGGAATAAGTAGTAGAACATATAACGTATTGCATAATAACTAAAAGAATCAGTCAGAGGAGGTTAGAAAGGATTAGGCAGAGAGATTGGATAAGAAATTCACAAAGAAATAAATGTGAGGCTATATGTATGACTTCCAAAATAGAACAAAATCTAGAAGATTTAGGATTTTTGCTTAGAAATGTTTACATTCATATTTTTATAACCCAAGTAGACTCCAGAACATTTTTCTTCAAGTAGATAGCAAATGTTGAAGGGGTGACTGGGAAGAAAGAGATAATTGGGAATATATTTTATGGGAGTGCAGAGAATTGTCAAACTTTAAGGATTCCCTGTGGGATGCATTGTCAGAGATGCTGGGTGGGCAGATTGGTGTGATGAGGGAGATGATTTTTCTAAGCTATTATACAGAATTGGAAATGCCTAGACATGGTAAGGTCTTGCTGTCTCTAATAATGGTGGCTGCCAAAAATAAATTACTAGAAAATGGAAATCCAAATCTAAACCAACTATATCAGAAGTGGTGAATATAGTAAGAGAGATAAAACAACTGGGATTAAAATCTTTAGAAAAGGTAGGAGCAAACTACATAGGAAAAAATGGGAATTGTGGGAACAATGCATACAGGGGAAGAATGAAGTTTAAAAGAAGGCAGGGCTTAAATGAGCTCTGTAATGCTGACTGAAACTGATTGGGTAGATTATAAGGGATGTATAATGTTTGCAACTAGGAGTGTGTCATTATGGTTTGTGATGTAAAATGTTTGCAACTAGGGTTGTGTCAGTGTGGTTTGTTTTCATGTATATAAATGTATGATTGCTTATGTTGCAAGTGATTGTTTAATAAAGATGTTTCTTGTTTAAAAAAAGGGGACAGGCGCTGAAAAATGTATGTAATGTTGCTTAGGCTATATGATATATAGCAAAATATGTGAAGCATAGTGTTTGTTAATTTTAACTTGTTAATATGGTTTGATTACTTTTATATAAATGTAAGTGTGCATATGTCACAAGTGATAATTCAATAAAGATGTTTAAAAAAAGAACATACACTTGCATATTCTCAATTCCTTGCATGTGTGGCTTACATATTTAGTGGAATGAGATCACACAACCATTTATGAATATCTTTGCACAAATGCAGCTCTGTCTTCTCTTTGCATTGTGTTAATTCTTCCCTTTTCTCTGCTGTAATCTCAGACATGCAGTCTGTAGTGCATTGTGTATCATTCTCCTTTAAATGTATGATAAAAAGTACTTGACAGCGAAAAACTTTTATCAGCACAGGTAGAACAGTTTGTCAACTATTTAACAAAAATGATAAAGATGTGCTGTTTGGTTCCATTTAAAAGCTTGTTAAATTTACCTCTAAACTTTGTAAGTGTATCCTGAGTGATACACCCACTGCAGGTAAGGTAGTGTGAATTTATGTTGTTCTTCCTTCTTTCTCCCACTAATGATTCACAGTTGCAGACCATTAGCAACTAACAGTGTTGTAGAGCCTACAGTTTGTTTACATCTACTACATGAGGTCAAAAGTTTGGTATTCAGCAATTCTAATGAGTTCACACCTCATTTGCATCTTCACTGTGCTAAGAGCCCTGAATCTACACTATAAGAGGATAACTGTGTAGCCAGGGAAGTTGAAGGTGAGGAGACTTGTGTATCTGGACAAAACAGAAGATTGCTATTTCTTTGAAAGTGACTTTTCTGCAGAGAAGGCTTCTAATTCACTAAGGTATGCTTGTATTATTCAAGTACAGTCTATATTTTGTAACATGTTAAAAAATAATTTATATATCCAGGATAAAATTAAACTTTTATTGGTGTGCACTTCTTATACTTCACTGCTGGGACAGGCATTTTTTACAGGTATTTACATTGCTCAGATAGGTTAACTTTCATCACAAGTATTATTGCTAAGATTGTATTTTACAATCGTCTATGTTATTACAGAGAAATACTGATGTATATGTCACTAACACAGGTGTCAAGCTTCTGCAATGGCCCAGGGCCACCTCCGGGGGTGGTGACTTCCAATCATAAATTGACTTTTCTGTTGCAAATGTGTATACATTCTGTTAATTGTGTGGAAAGCATTAATACCAATGCAATTCTGTGGTAGTCTTTGGTTTGTGCAAACCTTTGCTGGTTTATTGTTTTCGGGGCGGGGGAGCCACCTACCATTTGTGTGTTGCCAGAAAAAAAGTGTGTTTCAAGTGATTTTTTTCTTGAAAATGTATAGGCTTCATGATATTTCAGCAGGAAGCAAAATATATTACTAAAGTTGTATGTCTTGCTTTGGAGAAACTTTGGCATGTGTGTGAGGGTGAGGTGGGACAACCTTATAACCTTCAGTTTTAATAACTGAAAATTGTGTTTCCAGTGCTTAATGCTGACAAACGTGTACATAAGCAAAACTTCAGTTAGGTGATATTTATGTGTTATATCCTGTTTTTGTCACATAGGATTATGGCACCCAAGCTTGCAAATCTACATAAGCCCCCATTTTTGGGAATCTGGAAATGAAGCGATAATCCAGGCATTCAGGTGCCATTGTGCCTTTCTGCTTAAGAGAGGATGTGTGGATATGGCTGCTAGAATGCAGATTTGGAACCAGTTAGTGAATATTACCAGTGCAGTAGGAGGCTGTACCAGGACTTTTGATCAGGTGTATCATATGGGGCTAATCCAATTTCATCAGCCTGAAGGGGAACAGCTGCCTTTGCCAGAGAACAGCTGGCTATGGGGGGAGGCTGCTACTGAGCCCATACAGACAACAAATGAAGAGTTCTTCTCTACTGTCAGAGGTGCAGACACCTCAGTGGAAACCCACAGCAACATGTGTTTGATGTCCGTACTGATGTGCCTGTGAGGACAACTGTTTAACAGAAGCAGCTCCCAGATAAGCTTATATATGGCAAGTACTAGATTCACTTGTATAGTAAAATGTATGATTTGAGTAATACTTTCTGGGGAGATTTTCTTTTCTGTACCTACTGATATATAAATAGACTTATACAAGGCAGTTGTTCTTTACACATGGGCTGTGAGTGGATGTGCCAGCCAAGTTTCAGTTACAACTATTCTTACAGGACATATAAGCAATTGTATACTCTCTGCCCCCCTGTGTTATTCCCATTGTGATGTTTAATTAGCATCCTTTCCTTGCTTCATTTCTTGCAGGACTCTCCTGCCCAAAAATTGTGAAGTAATCTGCGATAGTGGGACCAGTGTTAGTTTGCTATCATATACATTGTTTTAATATTTAGTGTAGTATTAATTTCATTCCTGTGTTTTGTTTGTTGCTTATTTATCACAGGTGATCCTGACAGTGAAAGTATAGGATTCTTATCACCTGATGTTGGAGTACTGGTGGGCTCTGATGATGATGGTGACCAGATCTAGGTATAGTCAGGTTAGTAGAGGTTGAATCTGACAATGAGGTTGACATTCAGCCATCTGATGGATTTCCATCTGACACAGTCAGTATGCCTACTTATACCTATTCCACTGAGCCTTCAGATATTGGACTGGTATAATTCCTGAACTATATAAGATTTTTCTGGAATATATAATAAAATAAATGATGAGTGCCTTTACAATGCTTAAGCAAAAATGTATAACACCGCCATCATGGAAATACTCAATTATCTCCCCCATATTAAAACAAGGTAAGGACCCCAAATCTTGTGATTCATATAGGCAAATTTCATTACTAAATACTGATTATAAATTTTTCATGACAATATTAGCTAATAGAATAAAGAAAATATTACCCAATCTAATACATAATGAGCAGACAGAGTTCATTCTTCATAGAAAAGTGCAAGATAACATTATTAAATTACTATCATTAATAGACATAGCATGCAAATACAAAAAACAACTAACTATTATCAGCCTCGATATAGAAAAGGCTTTTTGTTCTATTCGTTGGTCTTATCTACAAATAATTCTGATTGTTTTTTAATTCACCTCAGATTTTATCAACTTATTAATGAAAATTTATAGTGGGGCAGAAGCTTATGTGAAAAACGGATCATGTCTATCCTCACCACTAGAAATCCTCAACGGACTTGGACAAGGTTGTCCTTTGTCACCATTATTGTTTGCTCTTTCAATGGAACATTTTGCTACATATATCAGAAACAAGCAAGATATACAAGGCTTTCAAATTAATAAGGACTATTGTCCTAAGATACAATTATTTGCTGATGATATGTTCTTAACGTTGGGTGATATTGATGGTTCTTTGCATGATGTTATAAATACCTTAAGCAAGTTTGAAAGAATTTCAGGGCTTAAATTTAATCATAATAAATCCAAAACATTACTAATTAACAGAAAGATCAACAGAAACCTAAAAGAGAATAGCCTGTTTAATTGGGAGAATAATGTATTAGTATATTTGGGTGTGGGTGTAAAGAGTACATTTAAAGAGTCTGTTAAACTAAACTACAATAATTTAATAACCATCATTAGTGAACTAATCAAAAGTTGGAATAAAATGTTCTTCATAATGGAGGATGAGCTCTCTTTAATTAAAATGACAATTTTACCTAAAATTTTGTTTTATATACAATCACTGATACTAACCCCTCTCAAAACTTATTTAAAAAATTAGATTCCATGTACTGAAATTTTTATGGTTCCCTTTAAAACCTAGGATTGCATATAAATTACACATTAGAGCTTGGAACAGTAATGTGATAGCATTCCCTAGCTTAGACCTTTATTCCAAATCAGTTATAATTAATGCAATATTACATTGTATAACACCTATCTAAATATCTGGCTGGAAAACAATACATGAGATTCATATAACTGATGTCAGAACTATAGAAAATCAATTTAAGGAACAATATGGAATAAGTAGAGTTCATTGGCTTTTACGTGAATTTTGTTTATTTAATAAGAAGTTTGATCATTTTTCTTATTAACTTTAAAAATATAATTGATTGTAATTACAACATTAAACCATTTCTATTTCTTATATTTCCTATAGCATACTCCCCTGATTGCCTAGATTCATTCAATATCAAAGTGATGCAAAAAGTAAAGGAAAATAACTTGATATTCTGACAGTTTATTGAAAATAAGAGTATTAAACCACTAAACTCTCTTTTATGTAGTTTTGATAATAGTCAAGACAGTTGGTTGTTTATACACTCATTACGGCAGTTTATAGAAAACAAAATGAGAGTATCAATCAATCTAGAGATTGAATCTATACCTAGTTTGATTCAGCTTTTTATTAGGTGTCTTGAAAAGACAGATAATAAAAAAATAAATATTTCGTCTAGCTATAAGATACTAAGAGAAGACACTTTAAAGTTTGACTCATATTTTTGGAATTACTACATAAAGATTAATGGAGAACACATATCTGATGAATCCAAAAAATTGTTATTGAATTCTATGTATGGTACCTCTTCATTATATTGCAGATTGTATACATGGAAATTTATGAATAGGAGTTCTATATTCCACATAAAATAAATCTTACACTCAAAAGCAGTGAAAGTAAATGTTGGAAATGTGATGAATTACTAGAGGCCAACTGGGTTCATATGTTCATTGAATGTAGAAATGCTGTTGAATACTGGAAAGACTTCAGATATTTTGTAAATGCTTTATGGTCTGATAACTGTCATATTTCTAACTCACTAATCCTATTCAGTGTTCCTATACCTAATGTACTACCTAAATCTCAGATTCAGTTACTCTGGTCAATTCTTGCAATTTCCAGAAAAGTTATTACTTTGAACCGGAAAAGTAAACAAGATTTGATGTTTAAAGATTGTGTTAAGTTTGCAAAAGTTGTTTGTAAAAGAGAACTGCAAACCACTTGTTATAGAACTCATAATATTACTCATAAAAAATAGCATGGCAAAAATTGGAAAACCCTTTGAACAAATACTGATAACTTCTCATGTATAAAATGATTGCTTGTCATGGATGAATGTAAAGATTGTAAATAGTTTTGTTACTGTTTTATTGTATTTGTTATATGTACATTTACGTATGTTTATAATGAAAACAAAATAAAAATGTTTTTGAAAAAAAAAACATATTGGACAGGTGGGGGGTGAGAAGCTTCATCAGGGTAGTGTGGGCACCGCGGCTTCATTACCAGTTGGTTCTGCCCATAGCCAAAGTGTGGGTAAGGTGCCATGCAGTAGAGTTGTTAGCAGTGCTCGGAGGAGGCCTGCTGTCCACCCTCCACCTGATTCATGGGTATGTCATTATTTGCTACTTGATGTCCATTTAGGACCATCATGGAGGCACAGGCACATTCTACTAGGGGCACTGAGGACATGCTTAGTGTTGTAGATGTGGCACAGGCTGATGTATTTGACTGCCTCTGCTATATGGCCGAGTCAATGGATCAGATGAATGACA
Organism: Protopterus annectens; assembly: GCF_019279795.1. Taxonomy (NCBI): domain Eukaryota; kingdom Metazoa; phylum Chordata; order Ceratodontiformes; family Protopteridae; genus Protopterus; species Protopterus annectens. The sequence continues at coordinate 191,039,400 of NC_056748.1, read as the reverse complement.
GTATGGAACTGGCAGTGTCTGTGATGAAACATCTACTGGGAGGGGGACAGCATCCACATGGATGTAGGTAAGCAGCAACATCTGCCCAATCATGCTCCCATAGTGGCACTACATCTACTGTTCCACCAGTTGTTGAGGTGTCCACACCCAGACATGGTAGGCCATGAGGTCATTGTCCTGGGTGTACTCGTGAGGAGAACTCATTCAACAGACATCAGTCAAGTTCATGTAGCACCAGCAAATTTGACCATGGGCATGGACATGCCTGTGCAACTCCTGGCAGAGCCATTTCTCATGGTCAGGGGCAACGACAATGAACTGTTATCTCTGCAAGGCACAGCTGACACCTCTCTGACATGCCAGGATGTAGTGCCTGCACAGAGCTTGGCTGTGTTCTTGCAGACACTTACACACACATTTCACCTCGAGTGCCCATACAGACACACACCTATAACAAGTACATGAATCATTCGTGAGATTTGCAGCTCATTCTGTCTCATTGGCCATTTGATAATTATCTATATTTCTTCCTGTCTGTTTTTCTTACTCACACTCCATCACTACCTTTTGTGTCAGCCTTGGCATCCTGCCTCCCCAAACAACACCCTGTACAAATGATGATAACTGTTATCTACTTGTTTCTATCTTTTGGATGCAGGGATTTTTTTTTTTTTAGGCACAGGGTGCATAGCTGACTGAGTGCTATTTTGAAAATAGTCGTGCTTTCTTACATTTTTTTGTATTGTGTTTATCTTTGATGCATGAGGTCTAGTAGTTGATAAAAAGCAGACATTTATTGACACAAGTCAGTCCTGTCACTTATTGATGATATTGCTATAAAACTTGCACACCTTCTACTTGGGTACATTTGCAAATAACAGTATACAAGGATTGCCATTCATTTCTGATCTTACCCTTTTATTTTCCTGTTCCAGGTTCAAAACATACCTTGATAGTCCTACAGTTACAACTGTTTTAATCTGAGGCTGACTCTGTGTGATGCTAGCAATACACATCCATTACATGGGTAAGTAAAAGTTGTGAGCATTGCCTGGCATCTATTTTACTGTATGTATGTCCATAAGATGAAAGTTGTGCCACTTAGGTGGACATAGGTGTGCATATTGTGCACCCTTATGGATAACTACACCCAAAGCAGCTGGTAGTTCTCAGTCTGAGTTCTCACCTGCCTGTGGCTGTGGTGACCTTGCCAGTGGTGGTGGAATGTGTACACCTTCCCCTTGGTGTGCTATTGAAGCAGTTTTCTTGGGATAATATTGTGAAGGATAGCACAGACAGTGAAAATTTCAGCATAAGTACTGGGTTTGTGCTGCAGGACCCCATGATGTTTCTCGGCACCAGAACCGTGACTTCAGCAGCCCAAACACATGTTCTATGATATTCCTTGTTTAAGCATGTGCCTTAATATAGTGCTTTTTGGTGGGTGTATGTGTATTTCTGGGGTCTATATTATAACACTGAAGTCTAAAATCTTCGAATGTTATAATATCGAACCCATTCAATCAAAACACCAGAAAACTGAACAGTCAGAATAGCAAATTTTTTCCCAGGGAAAAAAATTGCTGTTCCGACAAACATGCACACAACTCAAGCACACCAAAATAAATAATCCACACACATACACTTCATGAAACCCTACCCTAAACCAGACATACACCACTATCTACCCACTTACCTTAACCCAGCCCTAACCCTAAGGCCCATAACTATCTCACACTCACCTTACCCGCTCCCTAATCCTAACTCACCTACCCCACCCTAACCCTCACGTCCACACAATCACACATTTACCTGACCCGCGCCCTAACCCTAAATCACCTAACCCATGTCCAATCGCACACTCACCTTCATTCGCACACTTACATTAACCTGGTCCATAACCTTCGTTCCACAGTTGAGGAAATAGCAAAGCTGCAGAAACGGTCCACTGAATATTTTCCCTAGGAAAGTATTCGATGTTCTGCAGCTTCACTATTTCAAGCGTTCGCTCTACTGGGTTCGATATTCTAACATTCAAAGTTTTTGATCTTCGATGTTATAATATAGACCGGTATTTCTGATGGGCATCATCAGCCATGATTCAAATGCATACTCTCCATCCCCCAATAAAAGACCTGGTGAGATATCATCACTGGAAAACCTCTGCTAGAGATAAAAGTGATTTCAGATATGGGAGTCATGGTAACTGTCAGGGTTGCCAGCACATACATTCAGGATGATTCCCTTAGCATTACACATGACCTGGCAGTTAATGGAGTAGAAGCCCTTTTTGCTTATGAACAGTATTCCTTGTTCCCTGGGTGGGGATTTGATCTCAATGTGCATGCCATCCATGGCACTCAAGACTTCAGGGAAATGTGCTACAGGGTAGAAATACTGCATAGTATGGCTCAGTTCTCAGGGATATGAGGAAATGTATGGAGTTACTGGAATGCTATAACATAGCATTCAGGAACTGATGTAGGATCCTGGATACTGATGCCTCTAACACCCCCAGTATGCCCCCTGTTGGTCTCTGGAAGGTTTCTGTAGCTAATATTCTAAGTGCTACACATACCTTAGTCTTCAAAGGTATTGTTTTCCTTGTTTCGCCCTTGCTTTCAGTTGAGGGCAACAGAGGTTGCAGAGTTACTGTAGTGTGGCTCTATCCACTCTGTAGCACTCTTCTATGTCCACCCCATGCAGACCATGAAAAGTTAAACTGTGTCTAAACACCCATCTCGTTCTAGGCTGAGGTCTATTATCAGCAGCAGTAACAGAATAGAGTTGAGCTTGTTGCACATGCATGTGTAGAAAAGCAGCAGCCCCTAACATTCTTTCCATGTAGTGCAGTTTCCATGGCTGTATTCCAGTAGATTTTGGAATTTAAGACCAAAACCTACACTGAGTGTACATAATTGCTTTATAGCTTGTTGAATAGCTCCTCCATCTTGGATTGGTTGATTAGCATACAATTCAGATGCTTATGCTGTAATTAGCATGCCACAATGTTTACTGTGTTTGTGGAGCTCTACACACCATGTAGAGTGCTTTACTGAATACAAATCAGATCTATGTAGGCTTTATTAAATCTAGCCTGACAACCCCCCCTTTTTTTAAATCTTCAATACAGCATAAGTTTTAATTTCACCGAAAAGAAAGACATGGTTGTTTGCTATTGCTAAATGGGTTGAGGAACTAGTTTACTTCATACTGCTCCAGGGAGCCATGCTAACAGTGGGCAGACGTCTTTACACCCCATTGACTAGTGTGTACCTGTCATAATCCACTACAGTTCTGGTTTGGTGAACTAATGGCTGGCCAATGTTGAGTTGTCTGACTGGATTGCCTGGGAAAGCTCTGTTGAGGTAAAACTTAACATAAAACTAAGTAACTTGCCAAAAATGCATATTACATCATATGGAGGTTTACCAACAGAATGTGGTATAAAAGCAGATGACATGATGATAAGATGAATACTGATTACTCTGTGTATCCAGGGGGAAATGTGTCCAATGGCAGTGCAAACAAGTCTCACAGTGTCTTCTATTCAGGTAGTACAGACAAGAAGATGGTATCAAGGCTGCAATACCAAGGAGAAGAGATAAACAGTTGCAGGAGTCCTTCGATAAAGTGGGACAAAATTATTGATGGGTGACTTAAATAATCCTGTCAGGGTGGGCAGAAACAGAAATGAGGATTGCTTAGGTCCACATGGTGGGGGCAATGGGATCAATAAAAAGGCTGTTGTGTACTGTTGTGTACTTGTGTATGATAAATGGCTTAATGACTGCCAGATCATGTTAGTTTCCCCTGCACTTTCTTTACTCATGTTTGCTTGCCCTAACCCTACTCCTGCTCTCAACCCTTGCACTATACATTATGTTACAAAGCAACCTTTCCCTAACAGGACCACTATGCAGGCAGTATGTGCCATCGTCATTTAACACTCTCTGTTATTTCTATCAGTGGTTCTAAAGCAGGTTTAAAGGAGGATGTTGAATATTCTCCCTTCAGCATTTTTGGTCTTTTTTTTTTTTTTGGCACATCAATACTTAGGTTCATAGGTGTGTACTAGGCTACTGGCCCTGGAGCCTTTACAAACCTAGTCCATAGGATTACCCTGGCATCATGCCACCTGACCTTAGTTCTCAATGCCTCTGTTGAGTAGAGCCATTGGAGTTATTCCAGGGTGAATTTTCTATTTCCCATCCACTCATCAAGATTTCTCTTGAACAAGGTCAGCAAGGTGCTCTGCTTGACATCTATGAGAAGTCTATTCCATAGCATGGGCAGTCTCTGGGTTATGAACCTGTCCCTCCAGTACGTTCTGTTGATTGCGGTAATGAGGTTGAGGTCTCTGGAGCATGTGGTGCGGATAGATTGGAATTTCTTTAGATGTAGCATTTCTAACAGAGCCGAGTCAGACATGGCTTTGTAAGTCAAGCAGAGATCGTCTCTAAGTAGGTGATACGAGACAGAATAGTTGGAGTTTTTTGAGTCTGCCCATGTAGGACAAGTGTTTAAGGCCTAGGATCTTCTTTGTGAGGTACTTTTGCGGCCTCTCCAGTTGTTGCAGGTGTCTAGTGAGGTACATGGCAAATGGGGCATTGTACCCTTAGTAATGAGATGTGCCACATAGAAGGACTTTCTTAACATTGGAGCAATGTGGTGATCAAAAGAGAGGTTGCTGTCAACCTGTGTTCCCAGATCTTTTATAACACCTTCTGTGTTCAGTGGACTACCATCGATATGGTAATTCATGGGAATATTTTTTTTTCCAAAGGGGATGACAACATTTTTTGGCATTGAACTTAAGGCCATGGTTCTGATGCCAGTTGTTGGTCTCAGTGAGGCCATTCTGTAGGATGTCAACATCACTTGGGGAGTTAATAATAGCTCCCAGTTTGCAATTGTCTGTGAACTTTATCAGCCAGAGTCCCTTCGTGTTGACTTGGACTTGATGTTACAAGTGTCCACATTCCAATAGGGAGCCACATCCTGCTTACAGCTATGAATTAAGCAGAGAATAAAACCCAGCAGTAGTGTCCAGGTTATAGGAATAGTGCCTAGAACTTCAGAATTCATTTTCTTTTCTATATTCAAACAGGGCTTCAGGAAAAGTTGCCTGCCTTTAAATAAATGTTTTCTTGTATTAATATTTTTTCTTTTTTCTGTGTTTTTTTTTACCTCTGCACATGTCGTATTTATTTATTTATTTATTTGCAGTTTGTTTACCAGGATGGTCCATTGGGCCATGAGGAGCCCATTTTCAATGGAGTCCTGGGGAGAAGAGCTCCAGTAAATACAAATATAGTAAATTACAGAATTACAAAATAACAACAATTACAAAGTTTACAAGACACTTAATGAGACATTAGAAAAAAATTCATGGCAACAACAGTTGCAATAAATTGGCATTTGATGGAGCAAATGCATGAAAAATCCCATTATAAACAAATTAAGGTAGTATAAAGAATGCATGTTCCTTCAGGAAATTATGGGTTAAAGGAGGCTATTAGCAGGGTCTATATTGGAAGAGCGACCGTTCCAATGTTCGAATCATAGATGGTCGACATCATATGATCGAACGTCGGAATGGTCGAAGGTGAAAGTCAATGGCTTTTCAAGCGCAGAATGGGAAATGTTCCCTTTCTGCACTGAAGTGCATTGTTGGAGTTGGTATATTTCAGTGGGGGAGGTGTGGGGGTGCATGGGGGCTTGCCCCTCTGCTCAGAGTGGTAAGGTAAGTTTTTTTTTTTTTATTTTTTTTTTTTATTTTATTATATAGTAGATGTTTTGAACTTCGCTCATATGAGTTCGCTCATGTGAGGTTCGAAGTTTTGAAACTTTGACTATATAATATAGAGCCTATTAACAGACATGTTTGATATAGAGAGAATCATTATAGTTAAGGATATTATGTAGGATGAGAGCAAGGGCATTCCCATTGTGAGATTAGATGTGAGTGAAGTAAAGTTTTAAAGATAGAGAGATTGTTAGTGGTACGGATAAGAGGTGGGAGAAAATTCCAGTGGCGTGCTAAGCAGAAGGATATAAGATGTTTGCTTGGAGGGCAGGCAGGTTTATGTAGTTCTATTAGATTTTGGAAGTTAGATCGAAGGCATCTGTTAGGAAGATGCATTTGGAAGGTAGAGGCAAGCGAGGGGCAGAGAGAGGGGCTAAAAATAAGTTTGTGTGCATGGATAAGTTGAATATAGGTAAGATAATTGGGCAGTTCAAGCTAGTTCAGTTGACACAGGGAGATGCAGTGATGGGCACGGGATCTGTGGCCAGCTGCAAATTTTGAAATTTTATAGTAACAGGAGGAGAGTTTTGATTTGAGGAAGGATTGCAGATTAGTAAGGATAGAGGGACCATACAGGAGGGAAGGGTTGAGGTATGTGTTAGCAAGAATGAGTCTGGTGGAGGGAGAGATGAAACAGTTGTGTTAATAAAACATTCCAAGTTTTTTGTGAGTTTTTTTTATATTTACATGAAGGTGGCTATCAAACTTTAGTTGGTCATCGATGAGGATTTGTAACAGTTTAGCACTGGAGACAGTTTTAAGAGGAGTGTTATTTCGGATGGTGATAGAGAAAGAGTTTTTGTCTAGGGTGATACTTTTAGAGGGGGAAAATATCATTCATTTAGTCTTGGTTGCATTTAGTGCTAGATGGTTATCTAGCATCCATTGTTCTGTAGAGGAGAAGGCATCTTGGGTTAATTTTGTTAATGAAGAAGTGGAGGTTGCAGAACAGATTATTGTCAAATCATCTGCATATTGGCTGAGGTTGTCATTAGAGATGGCATGGTAGAAGTCGTTAATGAAAATATTGAATAAAAGGGGGCCTAGAACTGCACCTTGGGGCACACCTGTGGGAGTGTTTAGGAATGGTGAAGTAGCTTTTTTCCACTTAACTGCTTGTTGCCTATTTGATAGGTAACTGGTGAATCAGTGAATAGAGGAGTGGGATATATTTAGTTTAGAGAGCTTAGTAAGAAGAAGGTTATGAGAGATGGTGTCAAAGGCCTTAGAGAGGTCTAGGAGGAGGGTGAATACAATATGATTAGTCACAGGCTTTATTTACAGTTTCTATGAAAGAGAGGACAGCAGTGGTGGTGCTATGGCCTGGTCAGAATCCATGCTGGGTGGGAGTAAGAAGATTATTATTTATAAGATAGGGTAGGAGTTGTAGGTGGATACATTTTTTGAGACGTTTTGAAATAGGGGATAAGATAGCGATGGGACAGAAGTTGGACTTACCATTATTGTTACCACCTTTATGGAGTGGAATAATATAGGCCTTTTTCTAGAGCTGGGGAACATGGCATTCTGAAACTGATCGATTTATTACGATGCAGATAGGGAAGGTAATGGCTTCTGCAGCTATCTCTAGGAAGCAGGAGGATATTTCATCAGGGGCATTAGATCAAGGTTTCAATTTTAGAAGCAGTTTTTTTTATGGCAGAGATGGAGATAGGGTTCATGGAGAAGGGAGGAGGTTGGGAGCTAGAGGTACTGGAGGAAAAGGGGATGTGTGGAGGTTGTTGTGGGGAAGCAAAGTTATTAGTGAAGGATGATGTTAGTTTGGATATGGAATCAATAAAGAATGAGTTGAATTGAATAGCTAAATCCAAGTCAGAGGCATTTGGGTCGAGGCAAGGGTTTTCTTTTTTACCTGGGTTAAGAAGAGAAGAGATTCCATCCCAACATTTTTTAGGGTTATTGTTGTGATGGGTTTAGAGAGTGGAAAAATAAGCTTTGTGGTCTGAGTTAAATAAGTTTTTTTACTTTGTTGTGAAGTCCTTTGTATTCATTAAGGGAAGTAAAAGTTTTAGTTTTATGGTAGTGTTTCCAAGCTTTATCATGGAGTTGCATGGTGGCTAAGGTATTCTTAGTTAGCCAAGGGACAGAGTTACTTTTAGTGCATTTTGTTTTCCAGGGAGTGAAGGAGTCTAGCAAGTTTAAGAAGGTTTTATTGAAGAAAGTAACAGCATTTTCCAGGGGTAAAGTTTTGAGTGGGTTCCAGTTAGTTCTTTTTAGTGCATCAGAGAATGCATTGAGGTTAAAGTTTTTTAGGTACCGAATAGAGGTGTAGGTGTGGGAAAGTTGTAGGAAGGAGGGAATATGATGGGCAAAAGTGGGAAGGTGGTCACCTAGTGAATCTGGAAGGGTACCACTATTGGAGATGTAGTGAGGATGGGAAACTAGAATCCAGTCTACAGTATTACCAGAAAAGTAGTTCATAGGTTCATAGGTAGGTACTAGGCTATCTGCCCTGGAGCCTATATAAGCCTAGCCAAAAAGGTTCCCTGGCTTTCGCTACCCAAGAAAATTATTTTCCTGTGCCCCTGACAAGCAGGGCCGCAGAAGTGATTCCCGGGGTGAATTTTCTTAAGTCTTTGCTAAGTCTGGTTGTGGAGTTAATGAGTGAAGTTATAAAGATTTATATTTAGAGAGTTAGTTGAAGATTGAATTATGTCCCAGTTAATGTTAACATCACCCAGGATTATAGTTTCATTAGTGATATTGGTTGAGAGCCAGGAGAGAATGTCCTCAAGGATTCAGACATTGTCTCTGGGAAGGACATAAAGGGTGGCAATACAGATAAATTTATGTTTGTTTACTTGAAGGAGGGCTAGAATTTATTCAGCTTTAGCAAATCTGGGGATAGGTTTGGAGTAAGAGATGACTAAGAGGGATGAAGAGTAAAGAAGAGCGGCACCACCCCCTTCTTTATGTGTTCTATCATTTCTGATAACACAGTAGTTGGGTGGGTTCAATTTTGAGTTTTTATGTGCAGTTTAAGCCAGGTTTCAGAGATGGAAAGAATACTGGGTTTATTGTGGAGAAGCCAGGCATGGAGGTTAGGGGTTTTATTACATATGCTCTGAGCATTTAATGCTGTGAAATGGAGAGATCTACCAGCTGAGTGGGGAGGAAGAGATGTGTGAAGGAGAGCTTCCCCTTATTGTGTCTGCTGGGGAGTTCCCAATAAGGGGATCAGATTTAACAAGAGATGCTATCATTCGAGTAGCCATGGATGTGGTTTATTGTCTTACTTGCATCCTGTTAATGAGGCCTTTGATATTTGTGACTTACAGCACCACAGGGCAGACTTCACTCTTCCTATCAATGTACATACTTTCACCAACATGCTAATGAAAATTATTGCTTCTGGCTAGAGATTGCCAAGTCCATCGCCTCAGTCTTGGCCTCTTTTGTTGCCATACAAGCCTTCACTTGCATGATGCAGTATGGCTGACCTGAAAAAAAAACTTTCTTTCACTTTCTCACTCTCTCCCTTATAGGATCTGCAAGCTGGTATCAGCCACTCACAACTACCCTCTCCTGTACAGCTCTTCCAACACTTGAATCACTACCCAAACTCAGGTAGATTATCTAGACCACCGTCAGGTCTTTTTCCATATATCTTACACAGACAGGCTTGATCCATCAATATTATATTGCCACGGGACCTTTAATGATAATTTGAAAGTGATAATATTATGCATAAAAATTATGTTGTTTAATATATTTTTCTGCTGCTCATTAATAGTCAGCGTAATACGTATCAATGATTATGACAGCCAAAAGTAAAATTCAGATCAGTAATTGCAAAATAAATGCAGCTTCTGAATCATGGTTTAAAAAGGTGCCTAAAAATTTCTTGTATAATGATACCTTTTCTACCATATATGCTTTTGATTCAAGATTCCTTACTTTAGAAAATTTTGAAAAAACATTCTTGCTAGAAACATCTTCTTGCACTTCATCTAACTCATTAGAACATACATCTGCTTTAATGAAATATTGAAAGGCAACCCATTGACAGATCTGACTGCATGTTTACCAATGCAGAGAAGATTGCACTTTCTTCTTTCGTTACTTGCACTAATAAAACTACTTCCTTTTCATTTTCAGGTTGTCTTAAGTCCTGCAGGCTGGCCTGCATAGCCTTGCTTGTTTTCTTTACTTCTGCAAGTTTTTACTGAAATAAAATTACTACTTACTGAATTTTTGGTTTCACAGACAAGTGCAAGGAAACATTTTACAAATGGAATAAATACATTTTTAACCCCTGGTGATGTTTCCTCATGTTTCTCTAGCATCATCCTAGTGAAACATCCAGGCATCCGCTATTGCCTGCTCATATTTAAATTAATAACAGTTAAAATGTGCTGCTTATAAGGTGTTGAAACATTTCTTCTTAAAGTAGATGTGATTAGCAGCACAGCTGCATTGATACTTGACTTTTATCAAGTGCTGCTAAAAATATATTGCATGTTATTTGTATACGGATTATTTATATTACCATGATGTTCGTGCATGTCTAAATAGTTCCACAAACATTATACTTTATAGTAAAGGTTACATGTTTAAGTTCACTGACTAGTTTAAAAATGATGGAGTAGACAGGTGAGCTGCCTGTTGCATGATCGCTTAGCTTTGTCTTGGGCATGATCGATTAGCTCTGTCTTGGCTACAAAAAAATTTGGTTTGAAAACTGAGTATTCCAAAGCTTGTATTATGGATCAGAAGTCCACACAAATTTGTATCTTGTGTTAGCTGATTGACAGATCATATTCTGGGCAGAAATAGAAGAAAAGCTGGACGTCATACTTGCCTACGTTGAGGACTTTACAAGCAAGATGGCTTTATTGCAGCAGGAGATAGAAGAAACTAGACAAAGTAATGTCAAGGTAAGTGGAGACATAGTAGCCCTGTATAAAACAAGAAAAGAGCCAGAAGGAAGGCTGAAGCAGCAAGGATGGAAGTTTGACAATTTAGGGTGTGCTGTGGAAAGTCTTTTAACCAAGTATTTGTAATGGAGGTCACAGCATAAGAACACCCAGATTATAAGCCTGAGGGAAGGTAGAGACGGCGAGTTATTTGGAGAGTTGAGTATGCCACGTTAGTGAAACAATGGACTAGCTCAACAAATAGCCAGGGCATGGACAGCTTATCATCTCTGAAGATTGGATGAGGTATTTAGCGGTTAAGTGCCACAGTTACAGGTTGGAGGAATGGCTGCTTAAAATGCAGATGCTTAAAAGGGTTTTTCAGATGTGAAGATATACAATAAAATTTTTGTATGAATTTGACCATAAGATTTACTTTAGACTAAAAAAAATGGACTCCGTAAGCTGGTATATTAGATAAATGGGAGCAGTGGTATGCATGATTTGTTTCTGCCATGGCGAGGTTCTCTTGGAAAGGATAAATCCTGTGTGTGAAGAATGAGAAGGAGGCCGTTCACATTTATGTGTATGTCCTGTATGGCAAAGGGAATGATGACATAAGTGATGAGCTTGCCAATGCAGTAGAGGGTGGGATTTAAGAGATGCGTATGGAAACTCAAATATTGGCCAGTTGAAAAATGAGGGGTGATAGGTTTGTTAAAAAAGTGCAATGATGGGCTGCAGATTCAAAATGGACTGTTCTCTATATGAACTGGAATGTCTCTTAAAGAAAGAGTAGTGGGTTGTGTCAAAAAGATTAAATATAGATGAGAGAAATTTAAGCAAGGGGATGGAAATTATGTCAGATTGTTTTTTTTTTTTTTTTTTTTGAAAGGATACTGATGAAGGACAACAAATCTCTGTCAGTCTATGAACAGGGGTCTTAGTTGAGCTGGATGATTTAGAAAGACATGCAGATGGATGTAAGAGAGGTGTAAGACAGAGGAGAGAGGAAATACCACATATAATGTGAGAGACCACAGTTATAATGGAAGAACGCAATGAGCAGAGCATTTATTTATGTATGAGTCAGGTGCTCTCTTTCAAATGGAGACCACAGAATGCAATGACATGAATCATATAGATATAAGGCATTCACTTAGAAGGCAAAGATAGACCCACTTGTCTAAATATGCTTCACTGGTGGTCTGCTCTGCTCTTTGTTTCTTTTGTGTGCTTGTTTGTCTGTATTTAATGCTTGTCCTGACACTGTGTCTAACATAAGTCATACCACTGATTCCATGCAAGGAGAACTAAGGTTTAAATGTTTGATTTTCAGAGAAAGGAGTAATATTTCGTATCGATGATACAGCAGAAGGGGGCTGTGGAGTTCCTTTAATTTGCAAAGGCCATACAAAAAACAGTGGGATGAAGAGGTGGAAAGTCAATATGTAGGACAATGTTAGATAAAAGCAAAATGGATTCTATTGAAGTGGACAGTGAAGGCTACATGAGTGAGGTTCTTTTACTTTTTAGCCTCACCTTTTAAAGTTACTTAAAGACATTTTAATCAGTTATGCTTATCTATGAAAGACGATGCCAGAGATGTGTTATTACTATTGCAGGTGAATTGTCTGTTGCCTAACATTTTTTTCTTTGCTGATGTATCTAATATATTCCTACTATATTCTGGTAATATGGAAAGCTGGTTCTTGTTTTTTGGAATGTGAGGAATGTTCCAAGTACTAATAAGATGATTGCATTTTGTGTTTTTCTTTGTAGAAACAAAACATTATGTGGTTATAAAGTAGTGAAGTTTCAAAGTCTGTACAACAAGAGCTTCTGTCAGTTTATTATTTCTGCGATGGATTGCTGCTATCTGGGTAGGGATAAAATGGAATGGTATAAGATTAGGTTATGTAAATGAAGACTGGGCAAAATCCAATGAGGGTTGGATGACATATAATCCAAAGTGGGTGATATAGGATGAGGGATAAGTTAGTGCGTGAGCAGGCAGTTGGGAGCATTAGCTGGCCATGTTAAAAGGGGCAGAGGTAAGAGTGACAAGATGAAAGGACAGAGGTAAGATTAGTCAACCAGTAGATGGCACAAGAATGAGTGCAGTTGTTGCATGTATGGTGCAGAGGTGAGGTTAGTTAACCAGTGGAGGGTACAAGAATGAGTCCAGTTGCTGCATGTATGGTGCAGAGGTGAGGTTAGTTAACCAGTGGCGGGTACAAGAATGAGTGCAGTCATTGCAGATATGGTAGAGAGGTGGGGTTACTTAAACAGTGAAGGATAAAAGAATGAGTCCAGTTGCTGCATGTATGGTGCAGAGGTGAGGTTAGTTAACCAGTGGTGGGTACAAGAATGAGTGCAGTCATTGTAGGTATGGTGGAGAGGTGAGGCAGTTGTTGCAGGTATGGTGCAGAGGTGAGGTTAGTTATCCAGTGGAGGGTACAAAAATAAGTGCAGTTGTTGCAGATATGGTGGATTTATGTAACTGATACATATTTGTGCTGAGGGAGGATTGTTGATCAACTGATGGTGCTGGCCCAAGGATCCATAGGGACTAGCTCTGGGAGGTCAGCATGAAGGTGCAAAATAAAGGAGTGTAGGGTGGGAATATGGAATGTTAGGGTGGTTGTTGATCATAAAAAAAAGGTTTATTGCAAAGGTAGCAAAGAAGGAAAGTGATGTTCTAGTTATGCAGGATCTGAAGGCCAATGTAAAGAAGCTAAAGAAGTTTGCATGGAAACAATATGCTTGTTTAGAAACAAACTCTGTGTGTAGGTGGAAAAAAGAAGGGCAGGCATACTAGTGTGGAGCAAAGAGAGGTGGAAAGATACAGATATGAAAAATGATGTAGAAGGGAGATAGGTAGTAGTAGGTAGATGGATAAAAGAAAATATGGTAGCAATTTTAAGTTAATTTAACGGACTAAATGAAGTTGTTAGGCAGTGGCTTGAATGGATAGAAGAATTTTGGGAAGGAGTTGACTGGATGGAACTCAGAGGGGATGTTACAACTCAAAATGGATTGGCCGTATGGGGCAATGGAATTTACTAAGAATGGTCAGAGGGAACTGAAGCAGGTAGTGAAAAGGTTTCAGATTTTTCTAGAAGGGAGGAGGCAGGTCTGTTGGCTGGCTTGGTCGTAAATGGATAGGAAAACAATAGGTGAGGGTCTAGGTCTTAAACTGAATTTCATAATTCACAGTAAACCCAGAAACTATGTCTGTAATATTTTGTAAACAACTCACAATATCTCAGCAACCACGCACGTTACACACATAGTATCAGTAGCATTGCATTCATCTAGCTGAGAGCTTTCATATGAGGCTAAGGAGTTTTGTGTTACTTGGTTGCTGAGATATTTAAAAAAATGAGAAAATTATATCTATATAAATTAATATCATAAAAACACCAGTTAATATCTATCTACCTGCACTAGACAGAGGTCAGATATTAATAGAAATGAGTTGGCCATCATGTAAGTTTTAACATAAAATATTTTAAAACCTTGTACATAGCATGGTTTGTAATTTTTGATGCAGATATGAACAAGCATTATTTGATGCTTAGAGGCAATTGCATATGCACCTGGAGGTGTCACTCGAATGTAATGCGTTAACACAATGGCACTCATTAGAAATCAGACTTTCTCATCTCTGTGCAAATGCTGAGACATACTGTCTTTGCACCATGATGTTATTTATCTTAATTACCATAACATACATAGTCACGTCTTTGCTTGTCACCATAAGGTTTGCTTGTAATCCTGTTTATAACTCTGCTATATACCTATATCTTCTGTACATACATTTTGGATAATTGTGTGTATTTAATATTTGATTATTGCCATCGGGCCTAAGTTACAGATGAAATGTTTTTTGGATCAGTTCGTTTACTAAGTTATCGATGTTAAAATAAATTAATAAAATAAATAACTGTGCATGCCATTCTTATCTTTTACCATTTTTGTACTTATTAATTTATCTTTGCTGTGCAGATTATGTTGACTTTTGTCATGTTAAACTTTTCTCTGCAGGCTTCCAGTGAAATGGAGTTTTGCCCAGTTAGTCAATCAAAACCAACCGACAAAATAAATAAATGAATGAATTAATGAATAAATAAAACAAGTATTAACATTGTGTGTTAAAGAAGAAGTGGGTGATATTTAGATAATCAGTCTCAATGGATGCTGCTTCTGATGGTAGATGGGAAATATTTACTTTCTCAAACAGACTGCACAGTATATGAAGAGAAATTTGCAAGAAACTCAGGTGAAACTGAATATTTTATTAAATAGATAAATGCATGTATATATACATGTATACATTAATAAATAAAAAACTCATTAAGGTTTCAGCACCACTAAAAATCAGAGAGCAAAAAAAATAGAAAAAAAGAAGTAACCTTAAAGAAAATTACTGGTCATAAAATGTATATATGCAAAAAGCAAACTTGTTAATGTTTGCCTTTCTTTATGAAAAAAGGTGCAATGAAGAGTTTTCATTAGAGTCAGAACATATCATCAAAACATTTAGTCTAAAACTGGGCACTAAAATATCTCAACAATTGATTTCACAGCAAGGAAATAGAAGAGGATGAGCAATAGCCATCTACGCAAGAGGAATGAAATTGTACCAGGTATCTGACACTGTGCTGAAAATAGATTTGGGGCTGGATTCAGTAAACCATAGAGGATTTGGTCATCCTGTGTTCACATCATGACATGTAGAGCCGAACAAGCCAGGTAAACATTATGGCATTCTAATTAGTGCATAAGCAGTTAAATTATATGCTAATCAACCAATATGGCAGAACTATTCAGCAAGCTATGAAGGAATTCTGCATGTTCCTTTTAGCCATGTGCCCTGTACTCCAAAACATTTTGGGATACAGACATAGAAACTACACTGGAAATAAAGAATGTTAGGGATGCTGCTCTTCTGCATGGGTATGTGCAATAGGCTGGAGTCTACGCTGCTGCTGATGACAGACCTTAGTCAAGGAGGAGAAGGGTATTTAGGCCCCATTTAACTTTTCATGGTCTGCATGAAGTGGAAATAGTAAAGTGCTACAGGCTGAATAGAGGCAGGCTCCAGGAACTCTGCATCTCTCTCATCCTCACCTGAGACAAAGGGCAAACGGAGGGGAATTCATACCAGTGAAGACCAAGGTATATGTAGCACTAAGAAGTTTAGCTACAAGAGCTTTTCAGAAACTCACAGTGGATATTCGGGGGTTATCAGAGGCATCAGCATCCAGGATTGTACACCAATTTCTGAATGCTATGCTACAGCATGCCATTGACTACATATATTTTGTCCTATACTCCAGAGGACAAGAGCTAGAGTGATGTAGGAGTTCTACCCCATTGCACACTTCCCTGCTTACCATCTTGCAAATGCAGTTAGCATGGTTGTGCATGTTTGCGCACTGGTTGTAAAATGCAATATCAAAATTTGGTGGGAAACCATTGCGACTGTTGTTGGAGGACCTTTGCAGACATGGCAGGAGATAGGCATGATGGTGCCAAATTCAGTGTACAGATTTCGGGTGTAAAGGGCACAAAATCATTGTTGCACTCCTCATTAAGTGCCACAACCTAAGGTTGCTGCAGGGGTACTATACCAAGTCACAGTACAAGGCTGAGGCTTGGAACAGACTAGCCAAGGCTGGCTCTAGTGTGACTGGCATACCATGCACTAGGGAGCAGAGTAGGTAGCACTACAGTGGCCTTAAGATGTACAAACAGGCACAACTCAACCAGTGGCTGAATGATTTTCAAACTAACACCTCCTAGATGTTTAAGTATACAGATCAAGCAACTCTCCAACTTCAATCTTGCTACATTCACCAATATACTTTCGTCTTTCAACTGTCCTTGGTATACAACCTTTCTCTTGATGAGGCCATCTCCAAATTCAATAAAATCTTCCTTAATACTGTAAACTCGTTGTCCCCCATCATAAAAATTAGGCTAAAGTCTGACTTCTCACCTTGGCTGTCACAACCCACTTGTAACCTTATGTTATGGAGAGACAGAGCCTGGAAAATCTAGAAAAACAAATCCGCTAACCCATCTTCAAACTTACAGAAACCTCAGGAACCATACCAAAAAACATATTGACAATGACAAAAGACAATAGTATCATAAAACACTAAATAATTCTCACTGTAATCCCAAATTATTTTGGAACAATATTAATAAGATCCTGTATCCAGGTAAGCCTACTACTCCACCTCCCCTGCCTCAACCTTCTGTCAGAAACCCATCTCATAGCATAAATTAGATCTCTTCTCACTAAACTTAAACCATGCTTTACATCTGCCAACAACTTACCCCCTCAATTTCTCAAAATTGCTGCTAATGCCATTGCCTACCCCATCTCCATACTTATTAGTCGATCCATCCTTGAAAATACTGTACCCAAAATATGGAAGAAATTTTATATTATTCCCCTTCATAAAGGAGGAAACTCTACAGACCCTTCCAACTACTGTTCCATTGCTATTCTGTCCCCCCTCCAAAATAATGGAAAACTGTATACATAAACAAATCCTTGAATAAATTTTACAGGAAAATCTCCTTATACCTATACAACATGGTTTTCGTCCTCATCATAGCACTGCCACCACTCTCATAACTTTCACACAGACCATTGCCAAAGCTGGTGATGAAAACAAACTAGTTTCTAGTCTCTTCCTCAATTTATTCAATGCTTTCAACACTGTCTCCCACACTTTGCTTCTATGTAAACTTAAAAATCTTAATCTTTCACAATCTGCTATACTCTGGTTCACCAGCTACCTCTGTGATAAACTCCAGTCTGTCAGATGGCTATCTGCTTCTTCTCCATTCCTGCATGTTCATGCTGGTGTACCCCAAGAATAAATACTAGGACCCCTCCTCTTTAACATTTCTACAAACAGTCTTTTCACGGCTTGCCCTCACTCCTCTCTTATACAGTATGCTGATGATTCCATTATCATATATTGTTCTGATTATCTCCCCCACCTTCTGTCTTTTACCCAAGATTATCTTCTATCTGTTTAAAAATGGCTAAACAGCAACAAAAGTTTACTCAATCCCAAAAAAAAAAACAAAAAAACAAAAAAATTCTTCTCTTCCTCCCTAAGTCTCTACAAACTGTAAAAACTCCTTCTTAGTCACATCTCTCAATAATACTACCATCTCAGCTAAAACTCATACTAAACTCCTTGGTGTTGTTATTGATGACCAGCTTAAGTTTGACATCCATACTCTACAAGCCTTCAAAAAACACACCAGAAACTAGGCCTATTATATAGGAATAAAAAGTACCTTACTAAGGACACTAAATGTTCTCTGGCACAAGCTTTTCTACTGACTCCTCTCTTCTATGCTGTACCTATACTCACTAAACTACAAACGAACCTCATGACCAAACATAAATCCACCGAAAATAAAATTGCTAGATTTGATGCAAACTATCCTTCCCACTCCCACCACTGCACTGCAGTACAAATTCTTCTATGGCCAGAAGCTCAAAACCAACTCATACTTCCACAGCTCTACCTCAACCAGTCTACTCTAACTAATCCCTCCTGCTGCACTGCTCTCTCTACCCTAATCTCTCCCTATACTCCCAAATGTTGTCTCTGCAGTGTAGACCAACATCTCCTGAAAGTCTATAAACCCATGAAACAAATAGGCAAATGTCTGTATAGTCATTCAGTTGCCAACACCTGGAATAAACTTCCCCCCGACCTAAGAGCTACCACTGGCAGTTTCACTTTCAAAAAAATGCTAAAAGATTACATGACCAAAACATGGTTTTGCCGCTGCCTCACTCTAACCTGACCTATTTTCACCTCATCCTCTCTTTCCTCCTTTATCTCTTTGCTAATACTCTGATATGGTCCCCATCTATTTTTTTTCTTCCTGCAGACAATCTACCTAAAAAAATGTACATTGTCAGATGTTAATTACTTTTCATATTGTAACTTGTTTTTTTTTTAACTGCCAAGTGTTTAGCTATGCTCCTAATTTCTGTTTGTATGTAACTATCTTAAGATTTTGTTTAAAAGTCTGTTTTACTGTTGGTATAACATATATCTCTCTTGTTATCACTTATAATTATGCTATGTGTTTGTATATATTATGTTTTGTATTGTTTATGCTTTTTCATGTTTTGGAGCTTTTCTCCTCTGGCCTCTGATGAAAAAGGGCTAACCTAGTTAACAAATGTCTAATAAAAATAAATAAATAAAACTTGAAATATGCAGTGGTGTAGGTAGCCAAGACTGGAATGCATAATGCTTTCATTTCTCTTCTTCTCTCATTCTTTATTTTATAGCTGCAGAGGAAATCAAACAGGGTGACACATGCTAAGAGACTGGCACAACTCAAAGAGGCAGGGGATATGTCTGCAGCACAGCGGACCCTGATTGTAGTAAATACTGTGATTCCATAGATCAGTATCAGCTTCAGCATACATATCTTACCTGCAACAGCAAGCATGCATGCTTTCATCTGTAGCTGTTGGTAATTGTATTAGGCAAGCATAATAGTGTATTCAGATTCTGTGTGTTCAATTCCCATGAGTAACCTCTAGCTTCATTTTCAACAAGTCTCCTTGGCAATAGCCTTGGATTAAGCATCCCTGAGCAAAATGACAATGGGAAAATATTGCATAATTCAAGATCACCTGTATGACCTGATGTCCATTTCTGAACTAAATGAAGGGACTCACAATGTCCATAACTATTCTTTAGAAAGACACCTCAGTTGCTGGCATTAGCATGAGGGGTGTTCTGATTCATAGGGAGGGTGCTGTCTTTGGCATTTGGTTAAATGGTACAAACGTTTTCTACATATTTTATAATGTCAGACCAACATAACTGGTTAAAGACCCTCGCCCTTGTCTTCCCCATGCATAACTGGTCTCTTAACACATGCAATGGGCAGTTTTCACAATTGTCAAGTCACCTCCTATTTTACTTTAGCTACACTATAAAGTTAGTCCTGCTGAACTTTTAAGTATAAGTAGGCTGGTGGTTATCCACTAGTGGAGTCCTTACTACATGAAATATGTTTTTGTTTTTTGTCTGACTTTGGGTCTTGTCCCACAGCTGGGTCCTTTTAAAGGTAGTTGGTTTTCTGTATGCTCAAAAAACCTCAATCTCTACTCATTAGTAATGCCCTGGGAAGCAGAAGTGTCAGCTTTATTTGCCAATAGAACAGACACTGGAGATTTGTACCATACACCTCCCCAGTGACGGGCACCTCCCTCTACTGCTCTTCAGATTCCTCCCCATTCTCTTATGGACTAGCAGATTTTCACATTTCACATGAGTTAACTTTATTCTTAGTCTTCCCAGGTTTTGTCCTTTCTTTCAATATCTAGGATTCCTCCTTCTCCCTTACTTCCTCTTCCTTTAAAGATTTCCAGGTTTTGAGTTCTGGGATTTTGTTACTTCCTTGGATATCCAGCTCCCACCTTGTTTACTGGGAAGTTCTGTTTCTTTGGTTAAATTTCATGATGTGTTCCATCTTCTCAGAACCTTTTATGATAACTACTAGGCTGTATGCTCTCTCTTTAACAGAATTTGCTTCCGGACTGGTGGTGTCTTTGTGTCTTCCAGGGTTATGGGGTGGTACCAGCATGCTATGCATTGATATAAATGTATTTATATGTGTATATATCTATATCTATCTATCTGCCTATCTATAGATAGATATGGCTAGATTTATGTATGTGTTTGTATGTGTATAGATGTAGATATAAAGACATACAAGCTCTGGAAGAGAGAGGCATTCTTAGTATGGTCAATCAACAAGCATATTTTTGGGGAAGAAGGAAGAAACTGGAGAACCTCCAGAAGATAGCAAAACTACCAAAAGCTACAGCCCAGACATTTTAATCTTAGCATGAGAAGTGCAAGATGTCATGACAAACTGAGAATGACTATCAAGCATGTCATTCCACACCAACACATACTGGATCCCCCTAGAATGACACAGCTACTTTGGCAGTTGTTGAAACCAGTCATATGTTCTTTACACTTTGTCATCATTCTTGCTAAAGGATGTATTCCATTGAATACCAAGGTCTTTTCTGCACTTGTGACATGCATATAGAGGTATGGCATGTATCTTTGCTCATCCCAGAGGATTTGTGTGCACCAGGTCATTTACTTCACATGGGCTACCACAATGTAATAACTATATATGTCTGGCTTAAGGGTCTTGAGTGCCCTTGAAATGCCTTCTATTTTGAGTCCAGAAAGGCAGCTCATTGTGACACTGTTTTTATCCAGTATTGTGAGTGTACAGTTTGAGTGCTTGACTATGGAGTCACCAATCATAAGTACATTTGTACTTGTACTTGTGGAGTGATGTGCTGTATGGTATTTAGAATGATTTAGCACTTGGTGGCTCACATCTATGGTTGCAGAAGTACATGTCACAGTGTTTGATTTACACTGAGTTCCAGTTTTAATAGGTCTATGAGGCATCGGTAAGGATTTTTCAAATCTTCAGTATACACTAACATTCCATGCGTCTATGTGGAGTGATGTGGTGATGTGCAATGCTCATAGGCTGTGCTTGATTCAAGCAGCAGGGCGTACAGTTTTGTTAAGTGGATGTATCTCTCAAAAATAGATATTTTTGAGCTAAGCAACAATTTAGTATCAGCAAGCATCAGACAAGCCTTACAATACCATAGTGCACCTTGTGCAATGAAGCCGATAACTGACAGAAGTACAGATGACTGACTTTCCATTTTAGTGAAATGATATGAAAGATATTGGCATTTGAGTTATTTATCATATAAATAAGAATTTAATTTAAATTTAATTTAGAAGTTAAAATTAGATGTTAGCACTGGTACACTCAAGGGAGACAACAAGTGGATTAAAAATTATATATCTGTCTTATGGTTGTAAAATCAAATAAGTTTGAAATGAATTACCTAAAGCAAAAGCTGGATAGAAGCACTGTAATAATGATTTTATATTGAACTCAATTTGATTTTTGGGGTGGTTCTAGATAGCTTGTATCACTCCCTCTTGGCTGGATGACTAGCTGTAGTGTCCATCAGGAAATGGAAAAGTGAAGGTACCTGTGTCTGTTGAACAGAGGGCTATGTGGGACTGGGCAGAGAAGCACCCAGCTCAGTTAAACTGATCAGAGAAATGGAAAAAACAATAAAAATTAGCAATGGATTTAGCCAATAAATGTCTATTTATTGGAAACAGAACGCAAGTCTCCTCTGCCATAGATTAACCAGTGTTAACCCTTAGAAGCCTATTCCTGCCATCTGAAAACAACAGATGTACATAAAATGAGGAAGCAGAGATAAACAAAATACTTTATATAGTGTTAGCCAGTTGACTGTTTATGCACACATCAATCAGCTGTTAAACCAACCAGTAAGAAACAGCAGTAGTTTGTATAAGAATGCACTTTTTCAGGGATTCAATAAACTCTGTGTAGGCTGTGTGCAAAACCTAAATGAAGTTTATGGTTTTGCATGGCAAGCAACAGCTCTATTTAAATATTCATGCCGTGCACCACATTTAAAAATAAACAAGCACAGTTTCATGGCTAGCAACAGTGCTGCTGGCCAGGAAACCGTGTAAAGTTAAATGGACAGCAGCAGACATGTACACCTGTTTACCTATGGGCAAACTAGGTCTGCAGGATTAAACAGAAAGCCACAATGATTACCAGAGTTAATAATATAGCAATGTATGTGGTCCAGACATATTACAGGACAATGTATACATTACAGTATATTGCGGAGTCCCATTTCAGGCATTCTGTACAAAAGTTGTGTAAATGATCCATAATGGTACATGGACTGCCATTTAAAATAAACAGTCAGGGAAGTGTGTGTACTGAATAGGGACACACAGATGAACTGTAGGAATGAACACAGGGAAAGAGGACAGGTGAAACATCTTAATGTACAGCAGATGAAGACATATAAATTAAGACAGCTGTAGCAGGAACACTAATCACATATCGACATGATACAGTACGGACTGCACTGCCACACAAAGTGACATAACAAGATATAAGCATACTGACATGAAAAATGAAGAGGACATCTATCAGGGATGTTATATACAACTGGAGTTAGGTGAAGCTGTTCAAAATGTGTTGTCCAAATATGACTGTAATGTCAGCATATGTCTCCAAGTTGGACACATAGTTGCAGACTCGTGGACAACAGTAAACAGAAGCAAGCACAATCATGTAGAATATCAAAATATTACCACTAGTAATCCCTTGTCTATGACATAATATATGTGATTGTGAGTGATTACAAATGGTTCTGTGCAAACATGATTGTACAACTATTATGAAATGTCAGCAATATATGAGGCTAATGAAGCACATTATTCTGACACTGTCACATCTGCTGGAGATGTTAGAAGGGACACTGATATACCTGTATGTGACATTAGGATCAATCCAGGTTAGTTGACAGGTGTGCATGTAATATATATGGCTCAATCCACACTGTCCTAAATGTAACCCATGCCATCAATGTTGTCAACCAGCTATGTATGTACTGTGTGCATCATTGGAACATGTATTGAACATGAATCTGTTATATCACCTTGATGGGGGTACTGCACCATCAGACAGTAATATTTATGCAACAAAAAGAATACCTAGGTATGACCAATAAGATGTATGGGAGCTCAGTGTAGCAAAGTTAGTACACTTAAGTTACGCATCCCTGGAAGATGTGTAAGGAGGTATATGAAGAAAGGTGTATTATATGCAGTTACTGGTGTGATGAAGGCTGTGAACTATAGAAGTATTATGGCCTTTGATGTGGATGTCCTGCACATACTCAGGAGTTGTGTTACATACAAGGGAGGAATGACCACTGTGGGCACATGCTGTTGGATGTTCCACATACCATCTACCTCAGTACACAGGTCACATACAACTTGGTCTGCTCACAGGGGTGTGCTGTCTATATTAACTTTGGGTAGTGCATTTGTTTTCAAAATGTACCTCTATGGTCTATATGAAGAGACACATGACTGGACTGTGAGATTATGTGTCCCAGATAGATGTGACACTAGCTCTAAGCAGCATTCTAACTTCACCCAGGATGATGCCACAATATAAACAAAATTGATGTTCTTCAACAATTGCCTTAGCTTTTGGTATCAAGTCCAGGGGGATCCAGTATCTCTCAGCCTGGGCTTACATGGTCGACAAGCAATCTGAAATTCAGCC
Organism: Protopterus annectens; assembly: GCF_019279795.1. NCBI lineage: Eukaryota > Metazoa > Chordata > Ceratodontiformes > Protopteridae > Protopterus > Protopterus annectens. The sequence continues at coordinate 191,015,457 of NC_056748.1, read as the reverse complement.
AAGTTTCTACAGTTATAAGGAAAGTCTTCTATGTCATGCTCCTCATAAATCAGGCCATCATATCCAGGTCTGAGGATGTTATAACAGTTATAACACCACTGTACTCAATCCTGCCCTAATGGAAATGCTACACACCTGCAAATATAATGGCACAAGAGCTGTTGACTCTAGGGCTCTTATCCTTGACTGTGATATTAACAAAACGCATTTGAGAGACAGCTATAGCTGATGAAATCAGCAGAGTATGGTGAGAGGAAGATTGTAATAGTAGTGTTTGACATGCTAGTGTAAAATGCTTTCTCTAATGTCAAGCAAGTGCACAAACACACACACACATACACCAGTTGACTGCAACAAGAACAGAACCCATACCAATCAGAATGCACTGATTATATAGACTTTCATATTTAGCACAAGCACCACAACCCAAGTCTGACTTGGAGTGTGTTTGACAGCACTTTATAAGTGATGACATCGGCAGTGTCTGGTGATAGGAAAATGGTAATAGCAGTGTCTGAAATGATGTAAAATGCTCTCTCTAATGCAAGTACACAAACAACTACACCAGTTGACTGCAGTGAGATTAGAACCCCTACATAATTAACTACAGAGGCTAGAGTACTCAGTATTTTACACAAGTGCTATGGCACAAGTCTTACTTTTGCCACATTGCAGGACAATTTATAGTGGATGACATCACCACTGGATGTTTGAGAGAAGATGTTAGGAGGTCTGCATGGAATGGATGTATAGACATGCCCAGCTGTCAAAATATTGGTATTCTGTAGGATTGTAGTGGTGACTAAAGGACACTCAATTATGCTCATCTGATTTGACACACACATGCACTAGCTGACTGCAGTGAGACTAGAACTCCTACCTAACTACATACATGGACTAGACAATTTAGTACTTAATGCAAACACCACAACACAAGTCTGACATTTACAAGGCTGCAGGGCAGTTTATAGATAATGGCATCAGCAATGGATGCTTGACAGAAGATGTTGGGAGGCTTGCATGAAATGGATATGTAGCCATGTCCAACTGTTAAGATATCAGTATTGCATAGGATTGTAGATGGTGACTGAAAGTTACTCAATTATGCTCTTCTGAAAAGGCACACAAATATACCAGCTGACTGCTGTGAGATTAGAACTCCTACCTAAGTACATGGACTAGAGAACTCAGTACTTAATCCAAGCACCATGACACAAGTCTGAATTTTAGAAGGCTGCAGGGCAATTTATAGTGTATGACATCAGCACTGGATGTTTGAGAGATGACATTGAGAGGCCTGTATGAAATGGATGTGTAGGTATGTTGAACTGTCAAGATGTTAAAGATCTTCAGGTTATTAGATTGCTAAGTGTGCAATGTGTAGCATTTGCTGTAGTGTTTCCAATGTGCAGGTATACCTTAAAATGACAACTTTTCAAACTATATGCAAACAGCTGTCCACATTACTGCAAGTATTGGAAAATATTGGAAAGTATTGTCAATATAAAGATGCACATGCCGTATAAGAAAGCATTTTTAGTTATTTTTTCTTTAGTGCAGTTTGCTATATTTAGGAACAAATACTGACAGACCATATTTCAAGTGCATGGGTGCAGGTAACACATGGCCGCAGTGTAAATATGTGTTCTTTCTTTAAAAATTTCCTTCCCTTTCTTTGTGTTTTTACATTTATTTTCATGGGTTGAGGAATAAATGGGCAGTAAACATAAGTCCTACATACTCATGTACACTTTCCATAGCACAGTTGGTGTGCATGTTTGATGACAAAGTGTTTGCACATGCAAGATACACATTTAAGGACTTCTACTCCAACTTGACAAGTACTTATTCCTACTGACTATGGTAGACATATGTAACAGATACAATGGTGTTCTTACATGGTTCATATCAGAAATGTCATGCCATCATTTTTCTCACCTTCAAAAATTAGTGATACTACTTTCCCTATTTGTGCATAGTTAAGTGATGAGCAATCACAGTTCTTTGTTCCATTCATAACATTTTGATAGTTTTATTGCTTTTCTCACCCACACACAAACATGCTAAATGGAGGGGTGTGGCAATCAGCACTTTAGACAGTACTGAGTAGAAGAAAAACACAGCCTGCCTAGCTGACTTTGTGGCAGCAGGTGTAAAACTTCAGAAAACATATTTTTTGAGAACAGATGATACCGAGTTTGAACCCAGGTCAATGTAATTTTTTTTTACATATGTATTCAGGATGTCATTAAATAATTAAATGTGATAATTTTAACAAATGTGAGAGGGAATGCCTACAGTGAAGTACTGTATAAAACAAACAGTATTGAATTGATTAATATCAACAGCACACATATGGACTTACATATTTATACATTCATCAGTGTAAAGAAATAAAAGGATATGATATTTTAATATAAGTGCCTTTAATCTAACTGTGTTATGTTAACATAGTGTGTTTAAGCAGCATTGTACTGAGGTAACCACACCATGCCATAGGACATGAAGAACCATTCACTGTCGATTGACATCAGTGCATGAGGCCAAACTCTGCGCAAACACAGAGGACAAAAAATGAAGGGCATCATTAGGGATTTGTTACTTATATGTGCGGTGTGTGATTCTATTTTTTGACCAGATTAAAGGTGTTAAAATGGGTTTGATAGGAAAGTGATGAGATGGGGAAAGCAGGAGGAAGAGAAAAGGGAAAGCAATAGAGGGATGTGCAGGAGGGAGGTAGGAAAGAACTATAGCTATCCACTTCTTTAACAGTGTAAAATGAAAAATATGCATAGAATATTAGCTGAATTTGGACAGTCATCTCAACAGAGATGGATGACAATAACCCAATCATGTAGTATAGCCAATTGGACTGAATCACGTGTGTTGAGAAGACACATGTGCAAAGTGGAGAGCTATGTATGGCATAGTATTTTTTTTTTTGTGAGACAGCAGGTGTCCTTTTTTTTACATCAGTAAGATAAGAACATCAGGTAATGGATGTAGGTATTTCTGGGTCAGGTAAGTAAGATCAGTGAGGAAGCATATGCAGACATGCAAGACAAACAAGACAAGAGGCAGGGATGGTGAGGGACACAACAGGTTGGGGGACACCATGATTGGTGTTAGAAAGGGGACAACAGAGGCCTATGACCATCAAACATGAGTACAGTGATAATCTAGTCCTCACACACAATACTGTAATCACTGTCCCCTTTCTCTGCTGACTGTTGGAGTGATTTACCTCTTCTCCTGTGGACCATGAAAGAGAGTATCCTCTCCATCCAGAGTAGGAGTGCATCCATGGTGCTCTGCATGACCCTAAACACCAATGCTGGCAACTCAGGTTGGGGTGACAAAGTCACCACCTCCACCAGTACTCCTGGAGGGTACCACAGCACCAGCTGCCAGGGTAGTACTACTTGAGAAAGGATGGTATAATGGTTAAGGTATTTACCTTAGGGACACAATGTGCAGGAAGTGATTCTCACATGGGGTAACTTGCTAGGCTTAAATTGGCCCATAAGGGCAGTTAACCTAGTATGAATCTATGAACCTATGAACTTATGATGTGGAGGGCCCATTTAGTGCAGGAGTAGTGGAGGCATTACTGCCAGGTTGTGTCGCAGATGTGCTGGGCATAAATGCATTAGCCAGTGGAGTGGGGGCAGGCTGAGCTACAGGGTGTGGCCAACCCCCCCCCCGGTGCTGTAAAGCATTTTGTGATTTTTCACAGATGCATAACATGGAAAACATTTTGACAGTATGTAGAAAAATAAAAAAAAAGATTGATATGGGTTAGGGTAATAGAAAAAAGAACTAATTAGTACCATCATATGTGACATACAATGCATTTTCACAATAATGAAGTATTTTATATTTCTCTGTACCTTTACATTTAATTGTACTTCTTAAGAGCTGCAAACTATAAGTGATGATTGCGAAAAGTAATCGTTGCAATGTGCATATGTTGCACACATGCTTTATCAAATAATGCAGATTTCAGTTAATAGCAGGACATTTATGCCACTTCTGGTAAAATGAAATAATTGTATCATTTGTAAATGATTTTAGTATTGTATTTTATGTATTTGTTATATATGGTATTTGAACCCATAATGTCTGACTACAGTATTACACTTAACTCCTACATTTAGCTTGTGCTACAGACTGCAGCATGCATGCTTGCTTTTTCTGTTATGGTATGCATGCTTAATTTGCAACTACTTTTTAGGAGAGCAATACTTTAGTAGAAATAATAGTTGTGTTTTGCTGCATACATATCCCTTGCTTCCCTCAGTCTCTCCATATGATCATCCAAGGCCTCTCTATTCACTCAGATTTCACTGTCAGCTGTGGAATAAAAAGAAGAAAAGAGCATTATGCATACCTGTTTTGCCTATTCACCACTTTCTATCACTAGTTCTATTTATTACTACACTTACACAACTGTGGGATGTCACCAGTGCCGAACTCATCAAGCCATTGGTTGAGTGCATCCCTCTTGCACATTTTTAGTGCATTAAAATGATGCCTACACTATTCTCCAGTGCGTGGAATACCAATCACACTGGAGACATCCTTGGCCAGACTATTCCATGCCTCAGACTTATAATGAGAGCTGGTGTAGTCCCCCTACAGGATCCTTCAGCTGTGGTGCTTTACAAGGAATCCAGTAAATATCCTGGACTTCTCAACACTCTGTACCCTAAATTGTGCATTGTCCCTTCTACCACTTCACATGTCTGACCAGAGAGAAATAGCAATCATAATGAGTGATTTCCTGCCAGTACATGTTATCACATTTACTGGTAGTGGACAAACCTGAACAACGATGGCAGCTGTTTTTGTGTGGCAATAAGCAGAGAGCAGCAGTGTCAAACAGAGAGGAAAGCAGTTTTTGAAATCAGAAAGTTAATCTGACACTTGGCATTAGGTTGAAGGTTGTCTGCTGCTGTAACTGATAGGTGATTGAACTTTGCAGACATATTCATAGGTTCATAGAAAGTTACTAGACTAATGGCCCTTGAGTCGTTACAAGCCTAGACATATTTATACTTAGTTGCCCCAATATTCGGTGGTTAGGTGAGTGAAGTTTGCAGATTTAAAGGTTTATGGTAGTTAATAATGTCTTCCTCTGTCCAGGAATGACATGGGCACCATCCCAGGATTGAATTTGCAGTCACCCATCCATTGATGTAGGCACCATTTGAAGAGGGTAAGAAAAATACTTTGTTTCTTATGAATTAGAAGTGTGTTCCAGAGAAGTGGCAGTGTCTAGGAGATGAATCTATCTCTCCAGCATGACCTGTAAACCCTGGACTTGTCCAGGATGTACTGGGAGCATACATTTTATGACCTGGCACATTTTTATGTGGCTTTACACACTGGCAAAATTTATTTTTACAATGTGGGATTCAAACTTATACATAAGGGACAAAATGTATTCTTCCACAGTGGTGATTTTTCATTCTTGCCACAGAAGCAGTGCTTCTCAGAATTATTACATGTCAATACAAATGAAAACTGAGGGGTTAACCATGTATGTGTGTGACCTGACAAGGTCCTGGTTTATACATCCCTGTGTGTATGAATATTATTGACATCTGAACATCCAAGGCCAGAGAACATAATTATGATTGCATAAACATATTAGACAGTATGTCCTCACTCACACAAATAATTCAAATGACTTTATTAAAATTGAGTGTACAACCATTAATAAAACTGAGATTATGTAATATTTTTTCAAGTGAATTTTAATATAAAGTAAAATGGAACAACAGTAAAAATAACTGGAATTTGCTGTATAAAAACCCAGGACCATCTGCTTGCAGCCATACACTTACACATGCTGCCACAGGAATAGTTGCAAAACAGTTGGATATTTTCATATTTATTCTTAACTTCTGAGTGTTTCCCACCATGCAACACTGCTTAGCATGTTTGAGCACTGGCAAAACTTAGAGGATACAATGTATTCATTTTGAAATTGTCTACTGTCTGCTTCCTTGCAGCAGGTGTTTTAGACCTGCAAGTGTTGGTGAAGGCTGCTAACTGCTGCACCAGGTTGGCACAGTGGTAAGTGACATGCAAACGTGAGAAGCAAAGCTAAACATGTTTTACCATTGTGAGCAGTGTTTCATAGGTTTGATCTTTAAAAGACAAATGTGGGACTTGAACAGTTATCTACAGATAGTATACTGTGTGGATCACCATGTTTCGCAGATGCACCATACACCCCCCCCCCCACACACACACACACACATACACACATGACTCACAGGTGTAGTTTATGTATTGGTTATTTTAGAAGTGCATTGCATGACATATATTGTATTTCTATGTTTCTCTTGCTTGTGCTAAGCTGCACATTGTGCAAACACTGATATTTAAAAAATTATGTAAAATAAACAACTGTACAAAATAAATGTTAGTTCTCATGAAAGCTTCCAAACAACTCTGTATTTGAACACTCACACCAGTGAACCTACAAAACACAGCAAGGGTGTCTTATCCCTGTTTGCCATGAAAATAGCCTTGCAGCAGGAATGACAATCATTGTGTATACAAGTAAGTACAAAATCATGTAGAGTATTAACAAGATATATGGCAGTTGTACACTTCTGAGTTGCTTGTACATGTGATATTTTCAGATGTAGAGCAATGAGTGATCACACAACCATTTATGACTATTGTTTGCAGAAATGCAGTTTTGTCTCATTCTTGTTTGGTAATTCATTCTTCTCTTATCTGAGCAGAAATCTGACACATGAAGTCTGTAAGGCATTTTGTATTAATGTCCTTAAAATGTGTGAGAATATTACATGGCAATAATATACAATTTTCAACAGATGCAGGGGAGGCTGGATATTAAAGAATAGAAACTGTGAAATGTATGCTGCTTACTAACATTTGATACAATTACTTCCACATGTTGTAAGTCTAGCCTAGCTGACATACCCACTGGAGGTAAGAGAGTCTGAATTGCTGTTTTTTTGTCTTCTCCCCTACCAGTAATCATTCACAATTGCAATCCATTAGCAATAAACACTAAGTGAGTGCCTGTACTATGTTTCCATCTGCTGCACAGAGCTAAGAATTTGGGATTCAGCAATTTTAATGAGTTCACACCTTATTTGCATCTTCATGGTGCTTATGGGTCTGAATCTATACTATAAAAAAGGGAACAGGGTGGTTAGGCAACTGAAGGTGAGGAGACTTGCTTATGTGGATAAGAGAAGATTGCTATTACTTTGAATTTATCTACAAAGAAGATTAACGATCTTGATAAGGTATGATTACATTTTCCTGTTATATACTGGATATGCTCAGATATCTGCATTAGCAAATACTACTTTTATCTGTATGCACTTTTTAGAAGTTTACTGATGGCACACAAAATTTTGTCAGGGCATTTTCCTTTCTCAGATGCTCATCCTTATTAACTTTCATCACAATTGTTAATGTTGCAACTGTTTATCTTTACACTTTTCAATTATTTCAGTAAAATGTAAATGCCCTATTTTGTCAATGATACAGGGGTGTTAGCCTTCTAGAATGGCCCATAGACACCTCTAGTTGAGTGTTTCCCACAGACAGAGGTGACTGGCAATTGCATAAAAGTGAATGTTCTGTGGTAAATGTGTACACATGTTTTTTTGGGACAGTTTCTTTGATAGCACTTATAATAGTTCACTGATGTGTTATCCCTTTGTTTCGTAGCAAAATCTCATTTGCCTGTTGTTTTGGTGGTGGCGGAGTCAAGTTCCATTTCTGTGGTGGTACAAAAAAAATGTTTGTACAGAGGTTTGCTTTGCTATTGTTATTCCCCTTGTTTTGGATCCAACCTTGCTTTGCATTTGACTAAGATATGTTACAACCACATTAATCCTTTTTTCATATTTGAATATCTTGAAAGTTTTTTTTTTTTGTTTCTCCGGTGCGTAATATTGAAAAAACTACTACTTATGTGTTATATCTAAGCAGGAAATTTATTTATGTAATATTTATGTGTAGCATTTTTTGTGCTTTATGTCACCTAGGACTATGGCACACAGGTGTCCCAGTCCCTGTAAACTCCCCTTCAGTGACCCTGAGAATGACGTCATTGTCTAAGTATTTAGGTGACATGGTGCCTTTCTGTTTGAGGGAGGCCATAGGGATATGTCAGGAAGAATACAGATTTGGCAGCAGATACTGGACGATATCAGTGCTGTTGGTGGCCACAGCAGGACATATGATCAGATGCATCATAGGGCCACTGAAGTGATTTCATTGGCCAGGAAGAGAACAGTTGCAGTGGCCCATGGATAGTTGGTTACTGGGGGGAGCCTGCTACAGAACCACCACTGACACGAAATGAAGAGTTCCTGTCCACTGTCAGAGATCCAGAGAGCTCAGCAGAAAGTGTCCAACAGCATGTGATTGATGCTGGTGCTGCTGTTTCAGGGAGGACAAGTATGTCCCTGGAGGAGCTTCCAGGTAGGCTTACTTATGTCAATTGTTAAATATTTCTTGTATAGTAAAATATTGACAGCAGTACTTAAGTTTGTTTAACAAATATCTTTTGGGGGGAGTAGTTGAAGACTGATACAGTTAACACATTCTGGTTCAATACACATGTGCTTGGGGTGGACGTGTCATCCAAAATTCTGTTAAATGTATTGTTAATGGATATATAAAGGGAAAAAAGTTGTTCACGCCCTGTGTTACTGTTAATTGCGATGATGGTGTCTTTACCTTTTGCTTACCTTCTTCCAGAACCATCTTCCCTAGGAAGTGTGGAATTATCTGAATATGGTAAGCCAAACATTTTTATTTCAGTACTGATGAGCAGTTCATAGAAATATTTATTTATCCGTATGTGTGATGTGGATGTCAAGACTGTGTTTGTATTGCTGTACTGTCTGCAATTCATGGTACCGTTGTTAGTTTGTTAGGATATATTGAACTGCAGTAGTGTAGTTATTAATTTCTTTCCTGTGTTTGTTGCTTATTATCCCAGGTGATCCTGGCAATGGAAGTAGGGTACACTTACTACCTGCTATCAGAGTATCAGAAGACTCTGATGATGATGATGAGCAAATAGAGGCACAGTCAGGGGGGCAGTGGTTGAATCTCACACTGATGTTGACATCCAGCCATCCACTGTAATTCCAGTGGACACAGCCAGTATACCTATGTCAACCCATTCCAGTGAGCCCTCATATAGTGGACAGCTGGAGGGTGAGACACTCAATCAGGGTAGTGTGGCTTCAGTGTCTGCTGACTCTGGCCATAGCCAAAGTGTGGGCACTGTATAATGCATGAGGGTTGTTAGGGCTGCATGGAGGAGGCCTGCAATCCATCCTTCACCTGGTCCAGGTGTGTCTTTCTGTGCCACTCGATATATGTTTAGGGCCATTATGGAGGTGCATGCATGTTCCAATATGGCCTCTGAAGAAATGCTTAGGGTTATAGATGTGGCACAGGTTGACATACATGACTACCTCCTCTGTGTTTCCAGTTCAATGGATCAGATGAAGGACATGTTGGAACCAGCAGTGTCTGTGATGGAACATTTGCTGGGAGGAGGATGGCTTCCATATTGGTGTAGGTCAGCCTCATCATCTGATGTTTGCTGACATGGTTGTGCCCAATCATGCTCCCATAGTGACACTACTTCCACTGCTTTGTCAGTGGTTGAGGTGTCCACACTCAGACATGGCATGGCATGGTGTCATGGACCTGGGCATACTTGTAAGGAGAGCTCATAGAGCAGACATTAGTCACATTCAGGTAGTAGCAGTTCATCTGACTGTAGGCATGGACATGCCAGTGCAACTCCTGGCAGAGCCAGTTCTCATGGTTGGGTATGATGATGAACTGCCACCTCTTCCATGCAGCAAAATACCAGGACATAGAGATAGCACAGAGCTTGGCTGTGTTTTTGCAGATACTCACACACAAATTTCACCTAGACTGCCCATATAGACACACACTCAACAGTTACATTGTTCAGTCATGAGGCCTAAAGCTCATTCTGTCTCAGTGGCCCTACTTTATCCAGATATCTGCCTGTTTGTCTTTCTTACTCACAGGCACTCACTTACCTTTTGCGCCAGCCTAGGCTTCCTGCCCCCCCCCCCCCACAACAATCTCCGCAAGTGCTGATAACTTTGTCATATCTGTGATTTCCATCTTTTGGATTTAGGGATACATAAGTTTTGTGTCTGGTGCTCATGGTACATAGCTGACTTAGTGCTTAGTATATCTATGCTTGTGATGCTTTTTTGCTAATTGTACTGCTTTCTAACAGGTTTTTGTAATGTGCACATGCCTCCCATACTCTTACAGCAACAAAGCTGGACTAAGCCATAAATAAAATTGAACAAAGGCTGAACAACAGGGAGACTATTTAAATATTTTGGTCTTACAAAGTTAGACAGTTGATAGAATCAGTTTTTACATCACTATTTTTAAGATATTTTTCCCAGGATATGAAATCTGAAACTGAAATGTGTGTCAGTAATGTCTAACTTTTAATGATTTATCTGTACAAAAGTATGAGGCCAAACAGGATATTTGATGACCATCAGTGCTTTTGAGAGGTATGAGTGTGTGAATCTTTGATGCCTGAGGCCTATTACTTGATAGAGGACACACATATTCACATAAGTCACTGCTGCCACGTGTTGAAATCATTGCTGTACAAACCACCTTTTACTTATTTACGCTGCCACATAAGCAGTATTCAAGGATAAGCCATTCACTTGTATTATTACACATTATTACACATATTTTAATATCTTAGGCAAGGCCTCGAAAAAGATAGGACCCAAGCATGTGCAGAACTAGTGGCCAATGGTGTCACACATGCTGACCCCACAGAGATAGCAAACCTGTTAGTGGATAGGTTTGCTGAAAATTTCACTCCCTTATCCCCTCCTAACTTATCACAAACCTTCCTCCAAACTCCCCCACCCTACATATCTGAACAGTAGGTCCTCCAAGCCTTGTACAAGGCAAAAACATACAGCCTCTGTGGGATAAGATGACATTTCAGGCTGTCTTCTAAACAGGCTAGAACATGAACTGGCATCACCACGAAGTACCATTTTTGCAATCATAGCCTAACTTTAAGCTTTGTTCCTGTGGAGTGAAGAACAGCAACAGTTATTCCCCTCCACAAAGGTGGCCTACCAACAGACCCAGGGAATTACAGGCCTATAAGCCTGACCAGTGTCATCTGTAAGGCCATGAAACATATCATTATGGACCTCATAAATAAAGGCATAGATGACCTTATAACCCTGGATCCTACCCAATTCTGCTTTGATAAGGGAAGATCCTGCCTGTTAAATGTGGTGGCTTTCTTTGAAAATGTGACAAGGGCCATTGATGAGGGCAGATCTATGCACATACCATACCTGAACTTGGCAAAAGGCTTTCTACAGAATCCCACATTTAAGCATTACCAATAAACTTAGCAAACTGAATGTAAACCCCTTTGTTATAAGATGTGTTGCCAACTGGCTCACAAACCAGACACACACTATCAAAGTGGGTGAGTCCACATCAACCAGCAGACCTGTTACGAGCAGGGTGCCAGAGGGGTCACTGCTGGGCCCCCTACTGTTTAGTATATACTTCTCAGAAGTTCAAGTCAAAACTAAGGGGTTGTGGCTGACCAAATTTGCAAACTACTACAAACTACATGCAATCATTGAATCCCCAAATCCTGTCAGGATACTGCAGGGGGTCTCACTCAGACCAGTGACTGGTGTGTTAGCCACAGGCTGAAACTGAATGCAAAGGAATGCATCATCATTCCCTTTGGCACAAGCAATGTCCATTCGCACTATCAAATCAACAATACCCACAGTACCCATGAAGTGGTAAGGGACCTGGGATCACAAGTTGACTGCGACCTTAAGTTCAACCACCATGTGTCTACTGTATTTAGGAAAGCTTTTTACATAGCACACTTGATTAGTAAAGGCATCACCTTGAGAGCAAAAAAGGTTATAACCCCACTATACTCTTCACTTATCCAGCCCTTAATTGAGTATAACACCTCATTCAGCATGTACCGTACTAAGCACCTGCAGCAGTTAGACCTCAGAGGTTTCTAACAAAGAAGATCAAGGGGCTCCAGAATGTGCCTTACACAGACCGACTAAAGTCCCTGTCACTATACTCAGTATCATATAGACTTCTTAGGAGAGAATTATGCCTGGCTTACAGAGCAATCCCAGACCCAAACCTAATTAACTTACTGCATATCCATAAATCAAATCAGACAAGGGCTACCCGTTCCACCTAAATATGGCCTGCCACGTAAATCTGGAGCCTTTCTCCCTAGGCCTCCACTGAAAATTGGCTTGGTTCCAAGTTGGACTTTCCCAGTTAACAAATGTAAAATAAAAAAAAATAAAATAGGACATGCTGGAGGGACAGATTCATCTCCCAGCGGCTGCTGTGTCTTTGGAACAGACTACCAATTCATGTGAAACAGAGCACCTCTATGACACTGTTCAAGAGGAATCTGGATAGGGCACCATAGATTTTTACTGGGGATAGCACCCACAACCCTCCTGGACATGGGCAGTCATATTAAATGCAATCTTGGGTATTGACTAGCATTTCTATGGTATTACATTAGGATGAAACGACTAGGCTTAAAATGAATCGCCTATGATCCTATGATACTAGGATCCTATGATTCAGATTCATTAATTACATTGTAAATCCAGCAGTTGCTACAGTTCTAGTTCAGGACTGAGTCTGTCTGATGCTAAGAGTAAACAGCCAATACATGGGTAGGTTAAGGTTGTGAGCATTGCCTGGCATCAATGTTACTCTATGTATATGCATAGGGCAAGGTTTTAGCCCCTTAGATGATGAGTGACTGTGCTATGAGTTGCCTCTTAGCCGATGTTAGGGCATATTGAGCACTCCTACATCTACCTACATCCACAACAGCTGCTGTTTCCCCCTCAGACTCTTCACCTGTGTGTGGCTGTGGTGACCTTACCAGTGGTGGTGGGATGTGTGCCCCTTCCCCATGTTGATCCTACTGAAGCTGTTTTCTCAGGAAGATGTTGTGAATTGTGGCACAGGTGGTGAAGATTTCAGTACATGTATGTGGATTGGAATGCAAGCCTCCCCCAGATGTAGCTAGGCACCAGAAATGTAACTTCAGCAGCCCAAAGTTTAACACACATACTATGATATTTATGGTTTGAGCATGTGCCTCATTATAGTGTCCTTCAGTTGGTGTGTGTGTATTTCTGATGGGTGTCATCAGCAATGGTTCCAATGCATAACCTGCATTCCCCAGTAAATGACCCTGTGGGATATCAACCTAGTAAACATCTCGTACAGTTGGGAGTTGTACCAGGTATGTGAGTTGTGGCAACTGCCTGGGTTTTCAGCAGACACATTCAAGATGATTACTTTAGTGTTACACACAACTTACCAGTTAATGGAGTGGAACCCCTTTCTATTTATGTACATACTTCCTTGTTCACTAGGAGATGCCTTGATTTCTATATGTGTACAATTTATGGCACCCAGTACATCAGGCTATTGTGATACAAGGCAGAACTCCTGCATATTTGTGGTCCTGTCCTCAGGAGTTTGGGGAAAATATTTGTTGTCACTGGTGTGTTGGAGCATAGCATTCAGGAATTAATGGAGAATCCTAGATGTTGATGCCTGGGTTACCCCAAGCATTTCCCCTGTTTATCTCTGAAAGGTTCCTGTAGCTAAAATTCTAAGTACTGCACATACCTTTGTCTCCACCAGCATTAGCTCCCCTCAGTTTGCCCTTGGTCTGATTTGAGGATGACAGAGGTTGCAGAGTTCCTGCAGTGTGTCTCTAGCCACCCTGTAGCGCTCTACAATTTCCACATCATGTAGATTGTGATAAGTTACCTGGGATCTGAAAACTCTTCTTCTTCTTGACCGTGGTCTATTTGCAGCAGCAGCAGCATAGACTTCAGCTTGTTGCAGGTACATATGAACAGTGACGTAGCTAGGGTTGGGGCGAGTGGGGCAGTCTTCCCCCCGGGCAGCACTTTTGCCAAGGGACTAAAATACTGTGTTTTTAAGACATCCCATTCTGTCACATCTGTGTGTTGTCATACAGACATCCTTCCTTCCCCTGCATGCAAAATTTAACTGTCATGGAAATGCCTCTGCAAGTAAGTGTTCAACAATTTGGTGTGTAAGTGTTCGTCAGGCTGCCTATTTAAATCACAAGGTGGTGTGTGCTCTGAGGTTCCTCTGCTAAATTTGATTCACTGTGCTGCCTCTGTGTGCCTACCTATTTGTTAAGTGTTCAGCAGGCTGTCTCTGCAAATTGCATGTGTATAGTTGAGATTTGGGCCTATAGCCGATTTTTATATCATACTTTTGGTCTGTTCCTCTTAAAATTTGTGCCTTTCTGGTAAATCAGTGAGGACTTGAATTCACTAAATAATGACAGTCAACTAAACATTTTATTCTAGAAACTTCCTAAGATTATACAAGCAATGTTTAAAAAGCATCCCTGGTTTTGGGCCTTTGCCCACCCCCCCCCCATAAATTGTGGCTTTTTCCAGATTTCTTGTGCTGCAAAGTTGAGAGATATAATTGAGTGTCAAGTGCATTTTACAAGGAGCTGAGAGCTTCAGGGGAAAAGTTTAGTGCTGCTTATGCCAAGTCTGTTTGCAATGTGCAGCAGTTGTTTAGCAAATGATATCACTATTGTGCTAAACTGTTTAAAAGCATTGTTAGTAGCACAACAGGTACTATACTTGCTTTTGATGCAGAAGGCTGTGGGTTCTACTCCCACAGTATGTAGATGGATTGCTGCTGTACTGTGTTGTACTTTAAAGGGGGTGGATGGTGAATGCTGCAGTCCAAAATACGTCCTCCTTTGGAGGAGATACCCAGTAACTATGAACCTATTATCAGTTTGCGATCCATTCCCTATTACAATATTACCAGCTTATCATTTTTTAATGTAACATACGCAATTTATTCTTCAAGGGCAACAGGCACTTTATTTGTAGATGAAACAATGAAATATTAAGTTGTTTGCTAGCAGCAACCTCTTCATTAGTTACAGGTCTCTGTAATGTGGAATTATTTAGATGGCTTTTACTTCTGCATAGATTGTGCATATTTACTGATATTGATGGATTGTAATGAGTGAAGTTTGGGTACTTATTTTTGCAACCACATTTCCAACCTGAGATAATTCCTTATGTTTTGCAAAAAATATTTATTTTAACCTTAAAAGGGGTGTCTGAACTACTAATTAGTAGTCTGTCACATTGTGTATGAGGCAGGAAGAGGAGTAACGGCTCGTACATTCACTTGTTAATTAAAAAAAAAAACTGATGGTGACATGAACCCATTTCCAAGAATGACTCTACCCACTGTTATATGCACTAATAATTGGCAAAAGGGACTAAAAACTCATGAATTCATTAATGACGTAAATTAACAAAAAGGTTATTTTCGGATGTACTATCCCTGCATCTCTCCAGGAAAATGTATTTTTTGGGTGAAGTTTGACAGTTCTCTGTTAGGTTGGTCTGATTCCAGTGTGTAATATGCTGAAAATGGGCTTATTTCCAATTTGTTAATGGGGAGCATCCTTTTTCATTGCAAGTTTGGAGAAGAAAGGTTCCATAAATGCAGTCAAGATAAATATATTAGTCACAGACATATTTTTGCCAAAACATAAGGAATTATCACAAGTTGGAAATTTGGTTGCAATAATATGTAAGTACCGAAGTTTGAGTAGACTTTTATGATAAGAATGTTCTGAATTGGGAAGTTTTGTCATTATTGGTTCATACATTTTGTTTCACTAATTACTGGAAAAATGTTCACAACAAAACATTTAAAACATGGTCTAACAAGTGTGCTGTATTATATAAAGAATATAATTTAATACAATCAGGAAGGTGACTCAAAGAACACGTGTATGTTTGCATGTCCCTAAATATGTGTACAAGGGGCCTATGATTTGAAAACAGCCCAAAGGTAAACTTTAGCCTCCAGTGGCCAGATACATTTTCTTTGAGTGTGTGTTTCAATACTGTTTCAATGAATGTGAGTTTCAAGGGCAGAGAAGTTTTAATGCTAAGTCTGTTTTCATTGTGGACCTGTATTGCTTTGTTTAGCAGATGTCTATCAGTGTTTGTGATATAAAATTTAAAATAAAAGTTTTAAATTAAATCCAAGTAATCATTGTAGAAGTAAAGCAGAAAACAGTATGCACATTTGTGTTTATGGTAAATGGGGAGAAATAGCCAAGTGATGGGAAACTGGAATAGCTGGGGGGGTTGTGGCTGGGCGAGCCCATTTGACCATGATTTTGTGAGGGTGGAGGGGCAGCAAACAGAAAGGCAGCCCTGGATGGCACAAACTCTAGCTATGCCACTGCATATGAATTGAAGCAGGAGCAGCCCCTGACATTCTTTTTATGTAGACTCCTTTCCATGGCTGTATTCCAATAGTTTTAGAATTCACATGGAAAACAAGCACTGGGTCTACATGGTTGCTTTAATGTCTGTTGAATAACTCCTCCATCTTGGATCGGTTGATTAGCATATAGTTCCGCTGCTTATACTTTAATTAGCATACTGCAATGTTTACAGTGTTTGTGTGGCTCTACATGGTGTGTACAGCCACTTACTGAATCCAAAATGGTGCAATATCATGTATCATCTTAGCAGACTGTGTAGTGTTTATTGAATCTAACCATTTATCTTTTAGAATTCAGTGAGTAAATATAAGTGGCGTGAAATCAGGTACTTTCCTACAAGTTTGTATTCTCATATTGGGTCTATATTATATTCTTGAATGCCGACAATGTTGAATCTGACATTGTCGACACAAGAACAGCAAACGCTCAGAATCTCAAGCATGTAAATGGAAATCTACATAAGGGGAGATTTCCATTTACTGTAATGTAGTGCGGTCTTGAAGTTGGTATATTTAAGTAGCAGGGGTTGTGGGGGTGCAGCCCCCCATGTGGGGTGAGCATGGGGGCTTGCCCCCCTGCTTAAACCCATTAGGGTACTTTTTCTTTTTGTCTTTTTATAAGGTCGATATTTGAAGACATTGATCATATGGTGTCGACCATATGTTGTTCGATGTTTTCAACTGTCGATCTTATAATATAGACCCCTCATATCAATATGTTCAACTACATCACAGCTCTTTGAAGTCATTGTATCAACACAACAATTAAGCTTTGCTCGCACAGTTAAAATGATCAGAAAAACAAAAGAACTAACAAAAACTAGTAATGGTTTTAGCTAATAATGTCTACTTAACTCATTTACTCCAGTGGAGCTCAGGAAGTTTGCACTGTAACTTCCAATAGGCGGAGCCTAAGCCTTTTGATATTGTCCTCACATTTCAAACAAATGTTCATATCTCTGAAACTACAGGAGTTATGAAAGAGCTATAAATGACAAGCTCTTCAGCACAAACTATTTTTATAATGGTAGTATTCTTTATGTTCTAGATCTTAAACCAAATTTTATAAGTCACAACAAACGTAATTATTATGTTGGTAATATTTTGTAAATAACTTACAATATCTCAGCAACCACTCAAGTTGCACACATACTGTCAGCAGCATTTTATTCCTCTATCCTGATGGCTAGGGAATTCTGGCTTTGTTACTTGGTTGTCGATATATTTATAAAAATGTGAAAATTATATCTATATAAATTAATATCAGAATGCACCTGGAGGAGTCACTCGGATATAATGAGTTAATGGAAAGAACAGACAATTGTCCTCTGCTACAGAATAACTAGTGCTGACCATCAAAGTGTCTATATCTGATCAATAATCAGCTGAATACAGCGAATGTATATAAAATGCGGATGCAGATAGAAGCAAAACAATAAATAAAATAACAGCCAGATGACCTTTTATACATAAAGAAATCAACCGTTTATTCAAACAGGAAAAAAAAGGTTGTTTAAATAAAATCTCAGTTTAACTTTTAAGTGCAAGTGAAATCAGGTGTTTTAATTTCTCCTTACTCTGTTTTACTAACACCCACAATCCTCCCATTTATAAATCTCACCTTTCTAGGTGTATTCATTTAAGCAGCCAACATGCAAAACCAAAGTCATGTGTAGACATCTATTCTGTAAATACATGTCATTCAAGTACTCTGTTCTGCCTTTAACCTGGGTCAAAACTGAAAAGGATAATTGGACATGCCTATCTACCTGGCTTGTAAATTTTAAATAAGGAAGTAAACACAATCTATATTCAAGATCATCCCTACCACATTTTTTGTGCTGTCTATTCACTTAGAAAGATTAGACTAAGTGCAGATGCAGTCTACATATTATGGTAAGCTTTATGAATCCCCTCCAATATTTAAAGTTACAAGAAAGTCAGTAGAAAAACTAAAATTAGGGGGAAGAAGGTGGGAGGTTATTCTTGTATTCTTGTATTGTCTATTCACTCAGAATGGTGTACACTTATTGTACATTTAGTGTAGGGCCTTAATAAATCCAAACTAGTATTTATTAAATAAAGAACAAGTAAATAAATAAGGCAATTCTATTTTAAGGAGAAATCTGTTCTCCACATGTAGAAATTATAGCAGATAATTACAAATATTTGATTGCAATTGCTTCCCATGTTTTCCTAGATAAGCAATTGCATTGTTTACACATTCATAGTATATGAATTAAATAGCTGTGCCCCTTTGGAAAGAAATGTTAGAAAACTGTAATAATTTGTGCAGTGGCTGTAGAAGTTTAGACGTATTGATGCAGTCATAAAATATTACCTTTCTACTACCTTCCTTTACTACTTAAGCATTATCAGCCTTGATTCTGGAGAAACATGATATTAAAAGGACTAATATAAAAAAGTATAAAGTAATCTCTGAAATGATACCAAAATAATTTAAGTTCAATGGTGTGTTTATTGACAGTGTTCATTATAGAAATGGGAGCTATGTTTCAGAGTATGTGTTTCACTATCCATGTGTTTACACTTTTTATGTTCAGTCTTTTAATCCAATATTTTTATTACAAACAAAATGTTACATAATGTTACATAATGGGAATGTGTTACCTGCTGAGCTGGTACATTGTATTTGAGCTATTTGCAAGATAAGTATAAATATGCTATTGAAGAACGATCTCTCTCTCTCTTTGCCTGCTTGTGTTCACAAATACCTTTTGATAATTCTTCAATATTATCATATAATGAGACTATCATTTCTAATCTTATTGTAGTGATATATGTCTGTATGTGTGCATTTATATTTATATTTACTGTATACTTTTTCTGGGACTTGCTAGACTTTGTAGTATATCATGGATAAGCTGGCATTAATCTGAGGCACCTCACAAAATTCATAAACAAACTGTTATTAATACATTATCAATGCACTTTCAGTGAAGACTATTTTGTCGATTTTCAGTTAAAACATGACTGATTTTTTATTCAACTGTGTGAGACAGTGCACTCATGCATGTATATTTGTAACTTAAAGCAGTATCACATAATACCAAATGTGTTCAGAACTTCATATGTGAAACAATAAAACTACTAATGAAATTAAGTGCACCATTTCTTGTGCATATAGGGAGACAGCCTGGCTACAGCTCATGTGACCAGTGCTCAACTAGCAGATCAAGGTCTTTATGAAGCTGACAAGAAGGGAGAGGAGTACCTATCTTTGGAGGGAAGGTGCAGTCTGAGGCCATTTAATCTCATTATCTTTTCAAAGAGAATTAGCACTGCAAGAGACAGTCACATGGTGAGTGTTCAGCCATCAAATTGCTTCAGCAGTAGTTCTTATCAAAAGGGGATTAAAACATGCCTCCACATTAGGGAAGGCATTGTAATGCCCACAGTGATTTGGGTCATCTGAACTCCCATCCATGGAAATGTTAGGCCTAAAATAAATATAATGTCATTGTCATGCTGCAGAGACTAATTGTATGATGGCCTTGCTTGTCCACCTCTCACCTTCACTGAGGAATATGCAGAAAGAGAGAACAAGGGGATAGAGTTGATAGAGAAAGGATTGTTGGCCGCCTAGCACAGTGGGAGATGATATATCCAAAGCAACTAGTGATGGATACCATAATACAATAACATTAAAGAAAACAACAGAAGCATTGTGGTTGTTCCTTTAGTCACATCTAATAGAATGTTGTCAACTTTGCAATCTCCATATCACAGATAAGAACTACATATAAATCTTCCTGTAGTGTTTATTAATGGCAGGGGACCGCCCGTTTGGCTTCCTTTTTTGGAGGATAGTGTCTTGGTTCTGTTGGGTATGGCTAGTTCCATGCATTTATGTACATGTTTGTACAGTGCATTGTTGTATGATTCGGCAGTCACGCAGCTATTTTCCATTAGCATGGGTGCCGTGAAGTTAGCCACCTCTGTTTTTAGGAGTTCAAAGTCAGCTTTGTAGAAGTGTTTCAAGAAGGTTACCTTTGTGGGGGGTGTGGGTGAGATGTGCATTTCCACGGTGATTAGTTTATGGTCAGATCTGACCAGGGAGGGACTGACTATTGGTGTAGCGCAACGGTCGCCTATGTTAGTAATAACCAGCTCAAGGATGTTGCTTTCTCTAGTGGGGGTCAGAATGAGCTGGTACAGGACATTGGAAGTGATAAATTCCAGGAAGCGGTGGGTCAATGTATTGGTGCTTGAGTAGTTTTCCCAGTTGATGGAGGGGTAGTTGAAGTCTCCTAGTATGAAAGCATTGGATTAGACCATGATAGATTCCAGGGTGCTTAGGAATGTGGAGTGAGAGTCTAGGGACATGGTTGGGGACCTACAGCTGGCTTTGACCTTGATCGCCATCTTACCCAATGTTAGTTGTACCTGAAGTATCTCAGATGCGTTATGCAGAGCTACAAGTCTGGAGGTGTGCATATCCTTTATGAATATGGAGACACCACTGCCTTTAGAGCTTCAGTCCATGTTTCAGGGCAGAAAGGTGTGGAATGAGTTATAGTCTGGTAGTGCAGGGGTGCTTTCTGCCACTTTAAACCAGGTCTCTGTTACAGCACAAATATCGAGATGTTGTCCATTTTGAAGAATGCTTTGAGAGAGTGCATATTGAGATTTAGACTTCTAGCATTGAGCAGCATGTCTCTCAGATTGCATTTATTTATAACTGTTACAGTGTTAATTTGGTCCTTGGAACACCACCTAAAAAAGGCACTATAGGGGTGGCAAGGGCCTTAGTCAGTATCCGGAAACCCAGGTATGACAGATGCAGGCCATTCCACGGGGTAGTTTGCTTCCAGAATTCTTTCCTTACCACTTTCTGGCATGGAACCCCATACATACACAAAGCACAAAAATATTCCTAAGTAATCTTTTCACCTTATTTGCTTTCTGTAAACTGAATTATTAAGACATTTCATTCTCTAATTTTTCCCATTATTAGATTCATGGTCATATCATCCCCATCAGTGGGAGCTAGGCAGAGAAAGGAATCTAAACATGAAGTTAGTCTACAATGGAAGACATGCACACATTCAGTAACCCAATATATGCCTTGCGTACATAGGGACAGGGGAAGAAATAAGACTACTGTATAAAAAGAATAAAACGTAAACACAGAGCAAATATGCAGACTCTACACAGAAGGCATCCCGACTGAGAAACACACTGGATAACTGAATACATTAATGTTACTGTATTCAGTGGATAACTGAAAAGGTAAAATAAATGTCTGCACCAATGTGCCATCTAACAGTGATTTAGTAATCCTTAACTTTGGCTAAATGCAGTTCAGTAAATAAAGTGTAAAGAAATGCCATTAAACAAATAATTTCTACAAGCTGCACATTTTCTATGCTTGAGTGTGTGAAGGAGTGGTTATATATGCAGTGTTACTAAAATGGAATTTTTTTTCAACAGTGCCAGGTTTTCTTGAGCAATGATATCATTCACCATGGCAGTCTGAAATGTACCAGACCATTAAGTGGATAAAGCCTCTCCAATTCCTGCATTAGCACTTTAATAGTTAAAAAAAAAAGCAAATACCTGTCTGTACAGGTGAAAAAACACATAATCTGCCTAACCTATTAGTGAACCCTTGGGGGTGGTGAAATTCTTGGACAGAATTTATGAGTCAAGCATCTTCAAGGGCATCTTGTTCAGAAGTACCAAATTCCTAAGATGATCTCTGTGGAGTCTAATAGCTGAAACAATTAGTGATTCCAGGCTGAGAAAAGAGTAGAGAGCCGGCTGAGGTTTAGAATATTTATTGAAGGTGATTTCAGGCAGATGAGCATTGCTGTGTTTATTGCGCATTACAAGTTAGTACAGTATCTTAAATGCAAAAGTTTGAAGGAGCGTCCAGTCTTACTAAACTGCCAAGTGGGTGTGTCAGATGGTTGACAATTATGCTAATTACAGTAAATTTGGCACTGAATTGTAATGGTGCCAGGTCTGATTTTAACTGTATTATAAACTTAAGCTATGGATGTAAATACCGCATTGAGCAAAGTTATACAAGACAATTCTAAATGAAGTTTCTAAAGCCCATTTTTTTAAACAATTTTGTTGTACAACATTTGAAGGCTGTTACATAGTGGTGCTAGTATTATGTGCTTAAGTTCTAATGCTGATTATGTTACATTAGGTTCCATATTGTGATGATTAAGTTCCATATTGTGATGGTGCCCGGCTGTGATTTTAAATGCTTTATAAACTTAAGCTAAGGATGCAAATATCACATTGAACAAGACTGTAAATGACAGTACTAAAGAAAGTATCTACAGGCCGTTTTTTCTTAAAACAGTGCTATAGTGCCACGTACGATGATTGTTGTGAAGTGGTACTTGTATTATGTGCTTAAGTTCTTAATTACAACTGAGTAGAAAAGAAGCAACTATGATAAGGTTAAGGTTCTGCGAATGCTTTCACTAATATTTCATCAGATCTGCCTAAATGGAAAAGCAATCTGTTAAGGTTAAAACATTGTTTTGTGTAAATCCTGCCCCTTTGCAGGTTGTAGACAGATTTTAACAACAGTTATGCCTTAGGATTAAGGTAAATATCTTTTACTGCTGTATGGTTGTGGGAGCTGTGTATGCTGGGGTAAAGGTGATGAAACAAAACACAGGCTCCGATCTAACTTGAACCACTCACTGCAGTTTATTGTAAAGCGCTTTTCGTCAACACTAATGGAAAACTTCTTTAGACAACAAGGTACAACAAAGCACTCCTTTTAAAACTAAAAGGGCGGCAACATTAACAATCAACTCATTACCCTAATTACTCAAAGAATCAATCAATTAGAAAACATAAAAATCCTGTTACAGACTTGACACTCAACAAAAATCGGTGTATGATTCGGCAGTCATGGTTCAAGTTAGATCGGAGCCTGTGTTTTGTTTCATTTTCTCAGGTTTCTTTGTCGTTTTTCTGGGGTAAAGGTAATGGTAGTCTGGGGAAAGTATGTCCAGTGCATCCTGTAGGATGACCTCTGATCAGTGGTGAGAGAGGAAATGCTCACTCCACTCTCCTTTCCTAACTATAGAAGAAGTATAAGTGGTGGTGGTGGTGGTAGCCTATACAGCAGAGCAGCCTGAACTAGCTAGACCACCAGAGGGGAACTGTGTGAGAGCCTTTCATCCTCGTGTATTGTGGAACATGAGAATGTAATCAGGTTAAACAGTAGGAAATCTTGTAATTGCTTGTAAACATGTTTGTATTAAAGGCAAAAACTGCTTTTATCCTCGTAGTGGTGGGGATTATATCTACATGCCTTGAGACCACGGGGGTTTAGACTGTAATCAGAGTGATCATAAAAGTACAGCATGGTCTGTATAAATGCCCTTTAGGAGGAAACTGGGTATATGTCTATGTCTCTGTGTTAATTTCTGGGGGAAGTTCCTTGGAAAATATTGAATACTTTTAGATATTAAAATATTGAAATAGGGAGGTTAATGAAGAGTTGGAGTGAAAGTGGACTGGGATTAGCTCAGGGCAAGTGGGACTTGCTTATGAGGACATGAGGGTTAGGTCATAACATTTTCTCCAGAAACTGAGGCTAATGAAATCCTGTTAGTCAAGTGGGTTCTGAGATTAACTTGATCCATTTCCATGAGCACAGATTGGGGAATTGTGAGTTCTTTGAAAAAAACAAAGAACTTTGTAGCCAAAGGAGTGGTACAGATCTAGACTCCAGTACACATTGAAAACCACCTGCATAGTTTTTAGTAGGGGCAATATTGTGTGTGGGTCCAGGCAAATTATGGTTTCAGGAATGCATGGGACTGAAATGAATTATGTTGTTATGGTTCCAATACATAGAGGTGCATGAAAAAATATAATGAAAACAGTGGAGGTCAACTGTGACTAACAGACCCAATAAGTAACCAAGCCCCATGGAAGCCAAGGAATTAATTAGCACTGCATGGCTGGTGAAGGTTGTAATGGGCTTGTAGTCTAGGGGGTTGGAAATGCCTAATGGATATATGAATGTGTAAGCATGGAGTAAAAATAAATGAATGGATACTCAATACAATATTTCCTTGCTAAGGCAAGAAAGTTGATAGAGAAAAACTTTTAAATGCAAAAAATCCAAAACTTAAAAACATAAAAATATATAAAAAGATGAAGACATATAAAGGGTCAGGTTCAAGTAAAAGTACTGACAGAACACGAGAGGCAGCACAACTGCAGTAGCCCAAATTGGGATCAGTCCATAGCAAGAGTTAACTGTGACTACCCTAGAAGTGTCCAATTATTTAATATTAGGTGGGATTAACCATTAAGGATCTCTATGCGTTACTGAAATCCCTGAAGTGACATTGAAAAATCTAAAAAATGACTGAAGGTCCAGTTAATTAAAATGTCTAGACTAGGATGCTGAAGTTTAAGATGTATAGAAATTACCAGTTATTGGTTATCAGTTATCTCCGACTACCTTTAGTAAAAATTGTAGTGGTTGAGCTTTCTAAGGTTCAAAATGCAGTCGATGGATGTTGTTGTATTGAGGCCTGGGGGTTTGCTTGTATCTAAATGCCATTCAAGTTCATTTTTCTCTAGTTTGCTGTTTATGTTCCCTTGGAGTGGTCAATTAATGACCCTGTTGAAGATAAGGAAGTGGAAAATGTTAGGTTTTTCTCTGGTATGTCTAACCATAGGATTCAAATGTATTCCTTGGCATATAACAGTGTAGTGACAAGCCATCCTGGTTTTCAATTTGTTAATACTCTTGTCAAAATAAAAGGCTTTGCAGTTTTGATATTGGGCCCTGTATACTGCTTTGTCTGTGCTGCAGTTCCCATACTAGGGTCATCTATATGATTTCTTGTCGTTGGGACAGTTGAAGGATACTTTCCCATACATGTATTTACAGTAGCTGCAGTTGTTTTGGCCACAGGTGTAGGCACCTGAGGGGTGGTGGTCTAGGTTGGTTGGGGGAGGATGGTTGTTGTTTTTGACAAAGTCTCAGATGTTACTGTTTCTTAGGATGGTAAAAGGTTGGTCAGGATGGAAGTATTTTGTTGAGGGTGTTGTTCTTGCTTGTGATAAACCAGTTGTCTATTATTGCTTTTCTGAGTTCATGGCAGTCAGCTGACAATTGAAGCATCAGCTTCAATTGTCATTTTATTTTTGTTCTAGGAATTTTGGATGTGATGTAAAGCAGTGTCCCTTGTAATTAGTAGGTCCTCGTTTTATGTTTTCCTGTGATGATAGGCTCAAAAATCTGCAATATCAGTTTTATGCTGTTGCCCCTAGATAAGAAATCGTTTTCAAGGTCAGTGATGCTTTTAGTGAATATGGAGAGGTCTTTAGAAACTCTGGCAATCCTGAGTCCTTGGGACTTGGTGATGTTTCTCTTTGTTCTGAATAAGTGCATGCCATTCCTGTTAAGAAGTAGGTTTACTCTGGTGGTTTTGCTGAGTAGGTCATTGGTTAATTGTCCTCCTGTCTCTGGTTTTGTGAGCATTTTTATCACACCTTACCTGTCACTTAGCAGATAGCAGCCACTGCATTTTCTACTCTTAATATGCTGTCACACCTCACCATGTGAGAAGGTTAATATTTTTTCCACTTACTTAATAACAGTTTATTTAGTACTCTACAATAGAGCTAAAGAGACATTACCAGCTGTTTAATATTTACTGGGTTTACATACACTAATGCACTCTTAGTTAGCTAACTATGTTGTTTCCTTCACAAAAAAAAATCAAGGTTGGAAGGACTGACCAAGTCTTACTTTTTTTTTTCTTTAGGTTATTGTATATTTTGGTTATATTACCATGAAATAGTAAAAACAATTCCAGCTTCCAGGATCTTCATATCAGAAATTCTGAAGATGCTTTACAAGAAAAAAAAATCTGCTTAGCACAAGAGATAATATGTGTCTGAACTGTGAACTGCAGAAAAGCAGTCTGGACTAATAAAATCTGTGCACAGGTAGTGAAGTGTCTTAAAAGTTTCTTTGAACATCTTTCCATTAAGGAATTATTTAGCCAGTTTCGTTCAAAACACACGAGGAAGCCTGCATGTTATACTTGACTTTGCAACATCTTATTAAAAATACACAGTTTGTTCTGATGTGCCTGAGAGTACTGGAGCCTTGTGGCCTTGTAAATGTACTCATCCGGTGCTATTGGCATACTTATTTTACACTGGGCTCCAGGCATATTTCTAAATTTGCTTCAGCAAGGAGCCCAGTCTCCACAGCTGCAAACTGATTGCTGCAAGGTACTGATTGGGTATCTGGAAACTAAAATTTGACTGTACATATGAATCCCTTTGGAGATTCTATTATACAGAACTAAATATCTAAAGAATTGAAAATCAGATCAGGTGAAATAAAAAACTCTTTAATAATTCCAGCAGTGTGAAGTGTGCAGAAAAAAACTCATTATGTATTTCATTTTATTTCATTGACTTTTATCTTCTGAAAAATCCATATCATAATCCCCTGAAATTGCATATAATATATATTATAGGCAGTGTTATTTCTCATTAACGGTTCTCTTGTAAACATATAGTCTCAAAACACTGATTAGAAAACCTTGCACTATCATTTTCAGTTAATTCATTTCTTGCAAAGTTTTTTTTTTAGTAACTCATTTCTATTCACACATCAGAGTGAATTATTTAAACATATCACACATATCCTGCAAAAATTAATATTAATTAGTACATTGTCTTTTCATATGCATTCAGATGATTTAACCATTGCAGGATCCTAAGGACCGTTATATGAAATGCTCAGTTGAGTAATGACATCGTTTTTTGTGAAAAAAACTTTAGTTGCAAGTATAATGGAGAAATTAACTTTTTTATAATAACTGAATAACAAACCACATATTCTCTAAAAGAAATAAATTTACATTAGATAGCCATACTGTCTAGAAGAAATGGTATGCTTTGACAGGCTTGCTCTAAGACACTAGAACATGGTCATCACCTAGCCCCCTATTTCCAGGTGAGGAGGATAGCACCTAAAATAAAAAATTTCACCCCACTATTGCAGTTGCTTTATAAGATCAATATCATGTTTAGCAGATCAGAGTATTTTAAAGGGAGATTTTGATCTTGCCGAGCTTAAGCAAATTTAGTTATATCCAGTTAAGATAATCACACTGCACAGAATGTTTTCATGGAGAATGTTGACTTTCTGTTTGGATGATGGAAGAACAAGACTGACTATATTAACAGACAGGCTGGAGTAGACAGATCAACAAAGCTGTCAGTTGCAGACAATATGGCACTAAAACCAGACTTTAAACAGGAACTTTATGACTGGAATGCAAAATTAATGACACACAGGATGAAAATAAGTACAGGCAAAACTGTTGTCCTGGAAGCAAATAGGGGAAATCAGAAGAAGCTGAAAACTGAGATAGAAAGGAAAAAATGGAATAGGTTAACCACTTCAAGTATCTAAGAATGGTGGCTGAGGAGAAAGGAAGTGTGAATGATGAGGTCAAAGCTACAATCAGAGGTGCTGAAGCAAAATGCTACAGAATGTCTTGTCAGTGGGTGACAAAAGAATGCCAAACACACTAAAAAACAAGGTGTGCAAAACAGTGGTGCGACCCTACTTCTGTATGGCACAGAAACCTGGGCCATGAAGGCAGAGCAAATGAGAAAGACAGAAGTGATGTCATGTAGATGAAGGGCCTGAGATGGATGGTAAGATGTACACTGTGAGACAGATGAAGAAATGAGAACATCAAAGCAGAAGTCAAAGTAGCTCCAGTTGCACAGTAGGTCAAGGAGAATAAATTACAGTGGTTTGGGCACATGTGCACGAAAGGAGAAGATGATTTGGTGCAGTATATTTGTGAGAAGCAGGAAGAAGACAAAAAGAAGCAAGGATGTCCAGGCAAAAGATGGGTGGACTGCATAGGAGAAGGCATGCAACAGTCAGACATAACTTCCAAAGAAAGTAGAAGAGTGGCACTGAATCAAGAGAAGGTGGCAACTACTGACATGAAACCCTGACCCACGTAGAAAAATGGGGAAATGGAGTTGATTATGAAGGTGATGTGGATGTCCTGTTGGATAGTAAGCAATGCTTGAGCCACAAAAATATTGTAGTTTATGGATTAATAGAGAATGAGACTAATAGGGAGTGTTAAGATCATGAAAATGCATACGTGTGGGCAAAAGGGTAAATTACAAAGTACCACAAGTGTTTCACTGAACATTTCAAACGTGTATGATATATATAAACACCTCATAACAAACCCACTGCATATTTGTTTGCATGGTTCCCTCAACACCACGTTTCCATCAAGTCAAGGCTGAGGAACACCTTCTTTGTCCTAGCTAGCATGATATGGTATCTATATAGAATTTCTTGCTGGACAGATAAGGCTGCGGCAGAAACATTAAGATTTGTAGTTTGCATTCAGTCACAATCAATTGAATCTTAGAATACTTTAGTGGCAAGTCATTAGCCCAGTTAGCAATTAGACTTGCTTAACAATTACTTAAGAGTCCAAAACTTTATTATAAAAACAACCCAAATCCACATATGTTTAAATAGGCATGAAGAAATAAAATTATCAGCAAAACATGCCTCCTGTTGCATTAACACTTTTTTTCCCTTTCTGTGAGGAAAGAATTTCTTGTTAACAAAGCCATGTGAGACAAAATCAAGGGAAGTTATCATTTTATAATATTTTTATTCTAGAATTTACCTTGAGATCATTGAAACCTTGCCATTTGTGTGACCTTTTCATGTTTCATCTTCTGAGAGTGATTTATGAGATAGAACACAGATGTTGAAAGCTGTTAACCTTGTGCATATCCAGAAAATAATTTATTAATTCCTATGTCCCTTCCCCACGGTGAACAGGTATGTGTGTGTGTGTGTGTGTGTGTGTGTGTGTGTGTGTGTGTGTGTGTGTGTGTGTGTGTGTGTGTGTGTGTCTGTGAGTCTGTGCATATTCTCATGCATACACTGAAACTGAATCACATGATGCTCCCTCTATGGTGGATAATGGGCATGCCCTACAGTTCTTTACAAAAATCTGGCTTAGCCAGCACAGCAGTAGAATAGGTCACCTATGTTCACTCAAAGTGGGTGAAATAGTGCTGAGCACATATTCCCACCTCCCATGGGAAGCTTCTCCATTACCTAGGTCTGTAGTCAGTCTGAGAACAACTGTGTGATCATAAGTACATTATCTGTTTATGGCACAGAACCAGCACATCAGACAAACTTAATCTTGAAATGATGACAGATAATGAAGGACTCACCAAGACAGGCCCACTCTCCATGCAATTCTTGTTTGATGTCAGGTTCCCCAAAGTGATATGTGCTTATTATTAAATGGTTATGTAATTTTACTCTATCAATTTATAACCTAAAAAATGTCTACGGGAATCAGTGTTACACACTGGTTAACAGAGGAAAAATAAAATAATTCAAGCAATCAGTCAACAAACTACACTTAACAAAATTGTCAAATGACAGACACTGGCAGACTGGTGATCTGCCAGTTTCTCTGTGATGGGGACATAACACCAGGTGTCATAGTACCACCAAAGTCATTAAATGTGAGTTTGAGTGGGCTGGGAAACAGCAGAAGAGGATACTTTAATAGTATATGCTCTGTATTTCTGAAAAAAAAAACTATATTTATGCACTTCAGTGACATTGTACTTGCGGACTAAAACCCAATAGTGTCGTTAACAGGTAGTCTGAGTGAGAATTAGGGGATGCTGCAGCAGCTGGATAGAGATAGTATTTATATTATATACCATCGGAACTTAAAGTTTGTATACAAGTTTTTTTTTTATTTTGGTGGTAGGAAACTAGCACACTGGGGATACAACAATTGAAATGTAGGGAAATTATAGTGAGAAGTTGGTGTTCATATCACTATAATGAGTTTAAGTTGTTTTAAGAGATACTTGACTTAGTGGGTGGACAGAGTGCTTCTACTTTATTTAAACTATACTTGAAATTTATACATAAGAATTTTTATAGAAAGGGAATAATTGTTCAGCCAGAAAAATAAATTTTGTGCTAACATCTTCACATTTCTGCCCCATTCATCCCAGCTAAAAAATAAAAATAAAAGAATATATATACCTGCACAATTTTTCACTTGTATTCCACTTTTACATGAGGTGAGGACTAATGCTAACTGTAAGCAAGTTTTACTCTAGACTTTTTAAGTAATTTTGCTTATGAGACATGCTGAGAAAAAAATGTTCTACTCTACCTGGCTACAACCTTTCTGTGGTCACTGCAGTTGTTGCAAGCTGAATGTGATGGTCACAATTTCTTAAACATATATGAATGCACATAAGTACATGTGGGTTTGAGTCATGAGCACATGCATGCATGTGAGACTGTGTGGAGAGGAGGGAGATGTCTGGCATTCACATACTGAAAAACAGGTCTATGTTTGCGCATCGAAAAAATTACAGTGAATGGCTAATAATCAAACTTTAAATAGTGAAAATGTAATGTACCAAATTAGTTTGACAACAGAAAATAACTCATCGAATGCCCATAGTTGGCCAGCATCGCGAAGGTAACCAACCAAGGAGGGGGGGCTCCACCCACCACACTCCCAACTATATATACCAACTCCAAGGTTGCACTACAGTAGGGAATAGGGCACATTTAATAAAGGTTTCCTTTGCTTACTTTATGATTTGTGGTACTTCGTGGTTGTTGGCCAACTATGGCCATTAGATGAATTATTTTTCACTGTTAAACATTTTCGGTATGTTAAACTTTCACTGGTTAATGTTCGATTATTAGCCATTCGCTGTAATTTTTTTTCAGTGTGTGAACATAGACCCACTGAAAACAAGCCACGTTAGCCATTTTTATCCATTGTCTTTTATTGACAGCTAACAAGGAATAAAGGAAGACTGACAGTGTGTCCTTAATACTTTCGGAAGATAATCGAGTGGTAATCTCAGAAAATGCTAAATTCATTCTAAAATAACTATCCCTTGCCTTCTTCTGGTCAAAATATCTCAAAGGCCGAGTCTCATCTTGTAAAAGTTCTCAGAATTGTACATCAGGAGCCATAACAAAGAAGATGTTAGAGTGAATATAATCAAAAAGGAAATCCACATTTATCCTGTTCCAGTTCAAATTTTACCAGGAAATTAAATCTAAAAATGCCGAGTAAACTCTTCAAAATCTTCAAAACATACTTGAAATACAATAAAAATATTTGAAGTAAAAAAAAATCTACAAAACATGCAAGATTCCTTTTTACTACAAGATTCCTTTTTACTTCTAGTAGAATGCTTCTAAGCAATCCTAACATCTGATATCATTATGCAGATCACAGGTGACAAATTACACACCAGCAAGTGGATGCCCCCTCACAGTAACAGTGTACACTTAATATATATACAAAAAATCTTTTCAAAATAAAAGAATATGCTGTCACTAATAAAATAAATGTACTTCACAGCTAAAAAGAAAGATTATTCCTTGCTATAATACATAAAGTTCTCATATTAACATAGTTTCATTCTGTCATAGTTTCTAAATTCATTATGTTCAAAAAGCAATGACTCCATCAGATAGGTTGAGCTAGCCTTCGGACCACAGCATCACGGAATGTAAAGACCTAATAAGTAGGGAAAGTTTATGCTAACGACTACCAATGACAAAAGAGAGATACTTTTTCTTCCATGGTGGTCTTGGCAACAGGAAGCAGGGAAGAGCAGTTGTTGTACCTAAGTATCCTTTCATTATGATATAACTCAAGCCCACTAGTATCCTTTAAATAAGATCATTAATTCATTATATCCTAGATACAGTCTACTCACAAGAAAGTTTAACTGTTCAGAGTAACTCATATTTTTGCAAGCAGGACTTTTTCTGGTGGATTTCCTGTGTACATTCTCATGGGTTAGTAGATCTACCTTGGAATATGAAAGCAAACATAATATTAAATGCAATAACTGGCTGAATATAAGAAATGTCCATTCTTATTAATATGACGGGTGTCCTAGTTTACATAGGTTTAAAACTCAGGCCTATAGTCCTGAGTGATTTAGCCCTAGTCACTATGGGATTTAGTCAGTGTATCAACAGCAAATGTACTGAATGCCGATAGATTGAAGAAAAGCTGCTAAAACAAATTTCATCAACAGTGGAATTTTCTCTTTTCGCTGGAAAAAGTATATATGTCTATATCTGTATCTATATATAGATATATCTGAGTACTGCTTTTGGTCGAATCACATTTGGTCAAAAATGATTTCAGGCAGCCCACTTCACTGAAAGCTCATTTAATTGAAAGCTCATTTGGTCGAAGTCCATTTGGTCAACAATGGAATATAGCCCCTGCCCCACTGCAGTACGACCCCGGAGTGAGAATATAAAGTTAGTGGGGGTATGGTGGGTACAGCCCCCCACATTTTGCAACTAGTTTTTACTGATGTTATATGTTTCAATGTATTTTTAATGGATACACAAGTATAGAATAGTGAATACACTGCAATTATGTGGGGGGGGGGCACAGCCCCCCACACTCTCCTTAACTTTATATTCTCAATCCAGGGTCGCACTGTAATGGGGCAGGGGCTATATACCATTTTCAACTAAATGGAATTTGACCAAAAGCAGTAGATCCAGATATATATATATATATATATATATATATATATATATATATATATATATACATATATATATATACACACACACACACACACACACACACACACACACACACACACACACACACACACACACACACACACAGGATTGGGGATTTGAGGGGATCCCCCAACATGGGAGTCAGGGTGGGCTTGCCCTCTACAAATAAATAAACCATCACTGAAAGTTTTTTCCACACTTTTTTTTCAAAGTGCCAGCATTTACTAGACTTGCTTTCAACTGATTGACATGCTTCCACCACAGTATCATTATCCTTAAAGGAAACTGTATTATTAATAAAAATCTCTAAACCTTTAATAATCTCTGTAACTTCAGTTTACTCACTATTTATTTGGACTTTTGACTTTGTTTTGAAAGTTCCAATTTTCATCCTTTATATTTACTAGTGTTTAATGTTAAATTTAGCTCCATTAACTATAATATAATAGTGCATAGAAATAATTCCATTTTTTGTGAAAAAGGCCCCTTCATTTATATCATCAGTGAACTTAGACACCCAGTTTTCACAGTTCACTGAAAGGAAGGAAGTGCAGTATTAAACAGCATGGAAGTAAGTCCCTGGCCCTGTGGAATGCCTGTACAGACTGTTGCTCAACTCAGAGTCTGTCCTCAAATGATCACAATCTTTTGTTAGTCATTCTCAGACTCATCTTATTATATTTAATTGTATACTTCATTACTATAGACATTGGATAACAATACCACTTGGGAGATATCAAAAGCCTTAGAAGTATCTCCATAAACTAGAAGGTTACCCACACCCTGGTCCAAAGCATTATCGATTTGTTCATAAAAAATCAGTTAGACAGGAAAGTGCAGATTTGCCCCTTAAGACTCCATGCTGGGTAATATCCAGTTCAAAATGTGTGTGTTTTCTTTGACTCCTAATACCGCATTTCCAAAAACTGAAACAAAACTTAAGGGATGATAATTTTGTAGTATATCTTCTAATGTCACTTTTCCCTCTGTTTAATCTGCTGTTTTTCTTCCATTTGTGATATGTATAATTTAGTAACTGATACAGCAAAGTTTCATTAAGTTATTGGGGTTAGAGGTACTTACTAGGCTATTGATCTGTGTAGATCTGCAGAAGTCTAGCCTTCCTTTCCTGTTGTAGTTTCTATCCCTTATATTTTGCATAAGATTAACCCAGAAATAGTTCACAGTTTTGGAACCAGCTATTTGTCTAGGTCTGGCCCTCTTGGATTGTCTTGATGTTCACTGAAGACTTTATGATGGCAATAAGTTTTCAATCATCTGCAAAGTTAGTCAGCCACAAAGCCTTAACATTAGCTTTGAGTTATACGAAGTAAATGTCAAACAGGAGTAGCCGAAAGACTGAACTCTGGGGTACAGCTCTAGCAAGAGTTCTTTTGGAGGAGGTAGAACCACCCACTTTCACTTCCTGGGTTCCATTTCAGAGCAAGTCTGCTATCCAATGAGTTGCAAAGGGATTTACGTTATCTGGGAAAATTTCTTTATGATAGTTGAGTATGGGGTGGAGTTAAATGTCTTTGTGATGTCCAGATATGCAGTAGGCACTGGTTTATTCTCATTCATCGCTTCAGTAACTTTTTCAAATAAGTTGACAAGGTTTATAATCTGTTTATACCTTTGTTTCGAACCTCCACTAGTTAATTATTAAACTACAAATATACAAATAAGCCTTATAATATATTTCAGATAAGTCTTCATTTTCACAAATTTCAGCACCCTAATACTGTTCAGATAAGTCTTATTTCCCTACATTTTTACACTTTTGGACTAAATAGATGACCAGACAGATTGCCTTCCCTCAGTTGCCAGCCTCATTGCACTTGATGTACATAGAAAGTATAGGAACTGTCTGATACTCACAGTCAATTAACTACTACACATCCCATTACATTCTGCCTGAGATGCTCATATTTAACTAAGTAGGAAACATCATTCTCACAAAAAATTGAGTCTGTGAGCACAACATACCTCCACAGCATTCCCTACAAATACATGGAAAGTTATTATTTGCTTACATGGTAAGAAAGTCATTGCAAAAGTCTTCAAGTTTAAACAAGATCAAGGTCTCAGCAAAAATTAAATACCACAACGTACACCACTACATCCAGAAAGGACAGTTACCAGGAAAAAAAAATCATTCCAAACCAAGATGCTTAATCCCTCCACTAACAATAATGTAATTGTGGTTGGTAACTCCACAGTAAGACACACAGACTGTAACCTCACAAGGCTGGACAACAACAGAATGACCATAATATGTATTTCCAGTGCTAAGATCTTGAATGTCTCAAGACCCTTAAGATGAACAAATATGATAATGACATGGCGTTGGTGGTCCATGAGGGTGTGCATGACCTGGCATCCAAACTCCTAAGGAAAATGCTAAGAGACATTTCTGAGTTATCCGTGTATCTCAGAAGTGCAGGAAAGACTCTCTATTGAGAGGAATCCTACCTTCACCAAAAAATGATGCTGAAGTATGAGGAACAAATGATTGGTTAGTAACGTATTATTACAAGGGAGATATACGAGCTCCACTTGCTTTTCCAAGAAGAGCTTGCACCATTAATTCCTAGGCTTCCACATACTGACTAAAGCCTTTACTTCTAGAGTCCAGCAAATGGATTTTCCAACCTAAAAACATAACAAACAAAATACCAGATAATATTAATGTGGTGCTTCTCAAAGCTAGGAGTCTAAAGGACAAATTGACTAACCTTGAAGTCATCCTGCATCTGGAACACATTCAAGTGCATATTATTACTAAACCCTGTTTTAAGAGTGTAGAAAACACTCCTGCTGTACCAAGGTTTTGCACCTATCACACCTTTAGATTGAATGGAAACTATGGTGGAGTATTCTAATTGGTTAAAGACCACCTTTCCTTATGACAGATTCTCAGAGACTCAAGAACCAGACATCACTATTCAACTCAACCTAAATAAAACCTACTTTAGGATCACAGCATGTTACAGGACCACTTTGATGATCCCAAAAGCCATGTCCAGTTCTTAAATGCATTAGATGCACTTCATTTACACAAAACCTCAGTCATCTTTAACTGCCCATCAGTAGACCCACACCTCAGATGTTGTCTATGCCCTAAAATTCATTGATTTTTGAACCAAGAATTCTGTTTTGGATATTCAAAGATTCCAGTAGAGCTCAAAATGTTCTTCACCTGGTCTTTGCACATATGGCAGCTAGATGTACTATCCCAGTCTGACCACAAACTGACAACCATCTCTTTCAAAATCCCTAAACCAGCTGAGGCAGATATCACAAGACTTCAAATGTACAAACTTCCTACAATTCTGTGATGAACTCTCTTAACTTCAGATATAACTGTACTCCTCAAAATGTAGACACGGCTATTAGTAATGCAAGTAAATTCTATGAGTACTTAGAAAACTATATAAACCTGTCATTTCCTAATAAAA
The DNA here is from genome assembly GCF_019279795.1 of Protopterus annectens. Taxonomy (NCBI): domain Eukaryota; kingdom Metazoa; phylum Chordata; order Ceratodontiformes; family Protopteridae; genus Protopterus; species Protopterus annectens. Next base: position 190,978,866 of record NC_056748.1, on the reverse strand, counting down.
CTAAACAAAAAGGGAAATGAACAAACACCCCAGCCTGGTGATCCACATGTATAAATAAAAAATACATGAGAACAAAAAAGAACTCATTAGAACAGACAGCAACACTAATGATTTATGAATCAAGGTTAACATCAAAAGGCTAGCCAAGGTACTGAAAAACACCATCAGAAAAACGTAAGGCTTCCTATGAACATAGGTTGATATTGGAAGCTAAGAATAATTACAAATCCTTCTTTACTTACACCAGGAAGGTATGAAATAACACCCAACATTGCTCTGAACTCATACAAAATGGCACTACCTACACTGATCCAGAGGATATCACAAATATACTGGCAAACATTTTCAGTGCTAACTTCACCTCAGAGACACAGCAACATCAAACTCACTTGCTTACACCTAAGAAAATGACACTTGTTAAAAGCACTTTCCAAACCAAAACAATACATCTTGTATGTGATGTGATAATGTACCAGGCTGCCTGCTAAACAGCACTAAATGTGTGCAGGTGGACCTGCTCCTACAACTATTCACCCTGAACGCATTCACTGGCTTTGTCCTTCAGGTCTAGAGCACAGCAGTTATGATACCTCTTCACAAGGGTGAACCCACCACAGACCCCAGAAATTACAGACCCATCAGCCTGACAAGCCTCATTTGGAAGGCCACGGAACAGGTCATAACAGACCTTATAAACTACAATATAAAAAATCTTATAAGCTAGATCCCCAGCAGTCTGAATTTGTTAAGGACAGATTCTGCCTAATGAATCTGGTAATTTTTTTTTGAGAGAATAATACTGATGTAAGCTATGCACAGGGAGTATGCTGACCACACAGCATACTTTGATTCCACCAAAGCATTTGATACTGTACCACATGCCAGCATTATCAAAAACTTAAACGCATTCCAAATTGAGTTCTGTACATTTAGATGGATAACTTACTGGTTGAGGTATAGAACCTCCTCTGTGACAGTGGCAGGCACAACCTCAGAGAACATAGAAATAACCCAGGAGATACAAGAGGGCTCTGTGCTTAAGATGTTTGCTATTCAGCATATACTTATGTGATTTCCAATTTGAAAATCAGGACCTCTGGTCAACCACATTTGCTGGCAATTGGAAATTGTGTATTGTACTTGAATCTCTTTCTGATATACAGAAACTTCAATGTGAACTGGTACATGTAAGTAGCTGGTGCACTTGACATGTGGCTAAAACTAAATGCTAAAAATGCAATATTGTTGCAGTTGGCTAACATAACCTCCACCCACATCACAGTATAGAAAACACCTCACTCCAAAATGAAGATGTTGTGAGAGACCTTGGAACATGGGTAGATAACTCTGTCTCCTTTGACCATCATGTTGCAACAATGGTCAGAAAATCCTTCTGTCTGCTGAAGCTGATCAAAATATTTCTTATATGTCCAGAGAAATCTTAACCACTCTATATTCTGCAAAGATCAGACACATCATAGAATACAATGCCTTCTTTGGGAAGTAAATTACTACATGTATCAAACAGTTAGAGAAGCCCCCAAGGGGTCCTGATAGAAAAAATAGCTATGGACTAAAGAATATGAGCTATGAAGAGAGGCTGGAGGCCTTGTCTCTGAATTCAATGTCCTACAGACCACTTAGGGATGATCTGTGTCCTGCCTTCTAGGCCATTAGGAATCTGGCAGTCTAAGATCTCTTATTTCTCCACAGCTCAAACAGTTCTGTCAACAGCAGAACCAGGGAACTGAACCTGCTTTAGTATATAGACAAATCATGCTGCAACAACTACCCCTACTCTGGCACAAACTTACTCTCCAGATCAAAGAATGTGACACACTGTCTTCCTTTAAGAAGTAAGTAGGCAGTTGGATGTTTATTCATAAATCCACCTCCTGTATAACTGACCTATCACTCTTGAGTGCTGGTAAAGAATAAATGGCCTCATGGCCAAGATGCCTTGCACATTCTGTGATTCAGGGATTCTATGAATAGAGAATATGTTAGCTGCTTTCCAGTGAAAATTCCTCCTTCAGACAAGAAATAAATAAAATTGCAAGTGGAGCAACCGTATATCACAATATAATTGTGCAGAAACATTATCAGGTCCCATAATGCTTGTGTTTGTGACATTTAAAAGTCACTTCATGACTAACTATTCTGATATTAGTGGGCAACTAACTGTATTAACTTTTGAATATAAAGTTCCAGTAACTTTGATTTCTACTAGTCATAAACAATTGCATGTTATATAATTTCTAAATAATGTTATTTGTATTAAAGCTATTATGTAAAGTTTCACACATGAGCATTATCATCTTTGGACTTTCTTGATAAGATGACATTTTAAGTATAATGCATAAATCTTGAGAATAAGTTAAGATACTTTGTAGAATTAATCAGTTTTGAGGAAGTAAATCATGTACTTTTATAAGAAACCGAGAGTCAAAACTTTAGTGTCATTTATACATTGATACCATCATATTAAGTTCTTGGATTCCCAGCTATCTAGAACACTGAGATGTATTTTATCAGGCAAATTCCTTGTCATTTTAAAGGAGGTTAACAGTTCAAACCAAGTCTTAATATCAGCATTAGAGTTAACAAATTTTCTGAAGAAATTAAAATATTGATTTAATTAATTTAATTTTGTGGGTTTGGCAATATTGTGTTGGGTAATATGGCATAAGAAATACCAGAACTTATTAGAAGAATTATTCAATGGAAGTTTGGCTAACAGGGCATTTCATTAATTAGTAAGGTTAGATGTAATAGTTTCCAACTAGAGTGATCATTTGGATTAATCCAGTTTAAAATAACCTTAAATATGGATGTATTAATATATGTTTCAGTATATGGGAATTTGATTCCTCCTTGCTCCCAAGATCTAATGTGATGTAGAAAAGCTATTCTGTTTCTTTTGGGGAACCAAAGGTATTTCATTAGTAATTTATTTATATATTTAATCTATTATTTATAAGAAAAGTTAAGAACTAGAGCTATGGAGAGCATTTTTGGTAAAAGTGTCATTTTTATTAATTGTAACCTGTCTTCAAAGGTGATGAGAATTTTGTACCAGCTATTTGTGTGCTTATTAATTAAATTTATAATATAATTATATTCAATTGTGTTTTCTGTGGATTTATGTAGTGTTATTCCTAGATAAACAAGAGAATCTGAGATTGCACCGATAATGTGATGATTATCCGATTGTACATTTAAGAGCGTATGTTTAGATTTAGATCTATTAAAATGTAAACCCGAGATTTTCTGGAAATGGTTCATCACAGGATCTAATTCTAACATAAATGATTGTGAATTACTTAATGTGTAGTGTTTTCTGCCTAAAATAGTTTAGGTCGTAGCTGTAATATTGTCCATATTCCTGATTGTGTTTGTGATAAACATTTCTGTAGTTTAGGTAGTAGCTGTAATATTCTCCATATTCCTGATTGTGTTTGTGGGCCTAGTTGTTTGTTAGAGGCTGTTTTCTGAGCTAATTGTCTAGGCCATCTTAGTAAGCAAAGACCATCCCCACTTCAGTGAGAGTTTAGTGTTTATGATTATTGTCTAGTTGGGTTGCCAGGTCTATGGCTTGGAGAAAGCACCTCATTGGTTCTTTTGAATTTTTTTTTTAAGTTGTTTCAGGTTTCAACTTTTTGTTACTTAAGAACTTAACTTGAGTGTTTGAGCCATTGCACACAGAGCTATCTGAGGAGGAGCACCTGATCTGTGATATATAGCAATAAGTAGCCTGTTTTTTTCTTTCTTTTTTTTTTTTTTTTTTGATTATTTTTAGTAGTTTTTGCTTAGTCTAGACATTTATAGCAATTTTGTTGTATACTTCATACTTATACTTTATTTCATAGCTATTGGCTCACTGCTGGTTTTCTGCTGTGATAAACATTTCTGTAGTGTTTCCTGCCTAAAATAATTTTGGTCGTAGCTGTAATATTGTCCTTATTCCTGATTGTGTTTGCGATAAACATTTCTGTAGTGTGTTCTGCCTAAAATAGTTTAGGTAGTAGCTGTAATATTCTCCATATTCCTGATTGTGTTTATGGGCCTAGTTGTTTGTTAGAGGCTGCTTTCTGAGCTCATTGTCCAGGCCATCTTAGTTAGCAAAGACCACTCCCCCCCACTTCAGTAAGAGGTTAGTGTTTATAGTTATTGTTTAGTTGTGTTGCCAGGTCTACGGCTTGGAGAAAGCACCTCATTGGTTCTTTTGAGCTTTTTTTTAAAGTTGTTTCAGGTTTCAACTTTCTGTTACTTAAGAAGTTAACTTGAGTATTTCAGCCATTGCCCACAGAGCTATCTGAGGAGGAGCACATGATCTGCGATATATAGTAATAAGTAGCCTGTTTTTTTTTTTTTGCATATTTTTATTAGTTATTGCTTATTCTAGATATTTATAGCAATTTTATTGTATACTGCATATTTGCACTGTTTCATAGCTATTCCCTCACTGCTGGTTTTCTGCTGTGATAAACATTTATGTAGTGTTTTCTGCCTAAAATAGTTTAGGTCGTAGCTGTAATGTTGTCCATATTCCTAACTGTGTTTGTGATAAACATTTCTGTAGTGTGTACTGCCTAAAATAGCTTAGGTAGTAGCTGTAATATTCTCCATATTCCTGATAGTGTTTGAGGCCTAGTTGTTTGTTAGAGGCTGTTTTCTGAGCTCATTGTCCTGACCATCTTAGTTAGCAAAGACGATTCCCCACATCATTAAGAATTTAGTGTTTATGGTCATTGACTAGTTTGGTTGCCAGGTCTATGGCTTGGAGAAAGCACCTCATTGGTTCTTTTTTGCTTTTTTTAAAGTTGTTTCAGGTTTCAACTTTCTGTTACTTAAGAAGTTAACTTGAATGTTTCAGCTGTTACATACACAGATATCTGAGGAGGAGGACCTGATCTTTGATATATAGCAATAAAGTAGCCTGTTTTTTGCTTATTTTTAGTAGTTATTGCTTATTCTAGATATTTATAGCAATTTTACTGTATACTGCATACTTGTACTGTATTTCATAGCTATTCCCTCACTGCTGGTATTCTGCTGTGATAAACATTTCTTTAGTGTTTTCTGCCTAAAATAGCTTCCCACCCTCCCCCTCTATTGGCATCTTGTCTTTATACCTGCTGGCCTTGTAGTTGCCCACCCCTACTCTAAATTTGATCTTGGACACTCCTCCCAGTCTAGTGTCATTAGCTCATTCTACCTAATACAGAGAGAACATCTGAGAAGGCCAACCCGCTTAGTTACTTTCCTTCTGTTCCTCCTTTCTCCCTTTCTTAAAAAAAAAATGTCTGAATCCCCTTGTGTTCTGACTGTGCTTCTCAAACATTTTGAAAATATAAAGTATATTTTAATTCATTTATTAAAACTGTATTTGCCTTAATACTGCTAAAACTCAAGTGCTCTAGGTTGCACTGCATCTGAATTGTTTTAGTGTGTTTTAGCTGTTTGTCTGTATATATAGACTTTTCTGTATATGTAGACTAGATACTTATTCTACTGTATTACTGCCTCTTAAATCGTTTTTCAGTTGTGCATTTGCCTTGCTTCATTTAAAAAGTTTTAAATTGCTAATTTTGTAGAGTTTTAATTGCATTTACTGTTTAGGGCTACACACTCAAGTAGATTGCCTTTTCTGTGATTATTTACTGTATTATTGCATTGTTTAGCCTGTTTTAACACAAAAAAAAATACTATATTGTTTGCTCATTTCCTGCCTTCCCTAGCTAGTATAGTCCAGATTCCAAGCTTTGCTGGCCTCAGGACTTTTTCTGTGTTCAGAGCTATCCAGACCTTGTGGTAGAGGGAAGTCCTCCTGCTTACCAGTGGAAGTGGTGAGCATTGTACTGCCTATCTAACACTACAGGAGTAGTTTTCAGCTCTGAAATTGTAATTTTATTAGCCATTTTGGGCTGATTTCTATCCCTTTCAACTTTCTGGCTTAAAAACATGTGTGCATGCGCATTTTTCACATTGTGCAGCACCGCGGGGCTACTGTTAAACTATCCCAGGTGCCAGAAAGTCTTCTCTTCAAATTTTCCCTTTGAACTAGCTGGTTTCTCAGTAGTAGCACTAAAATCTGAACCCCTGTGACTAGCACTTCCTCTAGAACCTGCTGGAAAACACTAGGAAGCCTTAAACTGATAAAAGCACTCAACTCTCCTTGTTAATAAGGGGAAATTAATCATAGGCACTAAATAGCTTGTAATTGCAAAGTACCTTGCAACGGTAAGGGAAAACAGCTCTTGTACTTTACAAAAGAAGCACCTAAACAGGCATATACAAGGGTCAGTTTCCAGTGATTTCTCCTGTCCACTTGGTGAATCTGGGCACACTGGGGCAATGCAGAAACTGCCGCCTGTACACAGACAACCCTCTCTTCCTACCACCCAACACTACAACCTGCAAAAGATGCACTTACATAGCCAAACTAGAAGCAAAGCTCTCGCCAGCCAAGATTATGCCAGACAGTCAAGAGGAGAAGGTTAACACCTGCACTACATCTCAAGCAACACATAGCCCTCTAAAACCCACACCATCAACACCCACACATAGCAACAAAAAACCCACATACGTGGAGGCCCTTAACATTAACCTGCCCAAGCAACAAGGACTTCGGAAGCTGAAATGCAAACAAACACCAGTCACAACCAAAGTGACACATAGCTCACAACATCAGTGTGCCACCCAACAACAGCCCCTAAGGCAAGAAAACATACCCAACACTTTAGTCATAGGTGACTCTATAGTCAAGAACACTGATGTCCCACTCACCAGGCTGAACAAGGAGAAAATTACAGTCAGCTGCCTGTCAGGTGCCAGGATGTGCCACATAGCACATGCACTCAAGTCACTCCACAACAAATACAAATAAGACTCTGTCATTGTCCTTGTTGGAGTGAATGACTTGAGATGTACATCCCTGGACTACATGAAAAGAGACATGCAAGAGCTCTCGGATCATGTGGCCCAGGCAGGTATGACTCTAGCCCTGAGTAGCATCCTGCCTTCGCACAGAATGATACCACAGTATAAGGACAAAATGATTGACTTCAACAATTGGCTAAGCTTCTGGTGTCATTCAAAGGAGATCTGGTATCTGTCTGCCTGGGACGACATGATCGACAAACCACGATGCTTTGCCAGAGATGATCTGCACCTGTCGCCCCTGAGATTCAGATTACTGGCTAAAGCTCTTGCCACCCCTATAGTGCCGTTTTTAGGCAAGGTTCAAAGGACAAAACCACCACTGTAACAGATACAAGCATGCAAAATTTGAAGGTAATGCTACTCAATGCTAGAAGTCTAAACCTCAAGATGCACTCTCTTGAGGCACTCCTAAAAATGGAGAACATTGATGTCTGTGCAGTAACTGAGACCTGGTTCAAGCCTACAGAGAGCACCCCTGCAATACCAGGCTACAACTCTTACAACACTTTTCGGCCACCAAACCATGACCAAAACACAAAAGGTAGAGGAGTGTCCATATTCCCCAAGGATATCCACACCTCCAGGCTAGCTGCCCAACACAATGCATCTGTAATTCTCCAGGTGCAACTAACACTAGGTAAGACTGCAATTCAAATTGTAGCTTGCTACAGATCCCCCACTATACCCCAAGATTTTCACTAAATCTTTCTAAGCATACTGGAAAATATTAAGATACAAGCAAACACACTAATACTCAGTGATTTCAGCTACCCTGCCATTAACTGGGAAAACTACTCGGGTATCAACATCTTTTCCCAACGGTTCTTGAAATTTATAAATTCCAATGCCCTGAATCAACTAATCCATTGTTCCACCAGGGGCTCCAATATCCTAGACCTGGTCATTACCAACATGGGAGATAGATGCTCCACACCAGTGATCACCCCGTCAATGGTCAGGTCTGACCATAAGCTAATCATCCTTGACATCCACATCCCACCCCCCCACCCCCCAGTAGGGAAACCTCCATAAAAACTTCTCTAAAGTCAACTTCATGCTACTCAAGTCAGAAGTGACAAACTTTATGACACCCATGCAGACGGGAGCTGAAAGTTCGACTGCTGAATCATACACTAAGGCACTGTACAAGCACATCCACTCGTGCATGAATTGCACCATCCCAAATAGAACCAATACACTCTCCTCCAAAAAAAGTAGCCAATCTGGTGGTCCCCTGCCATAAACAAACTGTACAACAGAAGGAAGAAACTGTTGCAGAAAAGAAGAAAATCCCAGGATGCAAAAAAAAAAACAGGATGCAAAAAACTCCCTTACCAGCCTCAGTAAGAAGCTGAGATCCCTCATAAAATCCTCCAAAGCTAGTTATGAAAAGAAAATCACCAAAGATTCCAAAGAAAGTCACAAGACATTCTATAGTTATGTCAAGAATCTAAACGGCAATGTTCAAATCTGCTCTGAGCTAGAACAGAATGGCATTAAATGTACTGATCCCAAGGATATTGCCAATATCCTGGCAGATCGATTTAGTGCCAGCTTCATCCCCCTCTCACCCCCTAAAGGGCCCATCTCAATACCAAAAGATTGCCATATTGCAATAATCATGGCCACACAGTTAGAAACTGCACTCTCCAAAGCTAAGAATACAGCATCCATGGGACCAGATGACATTCCAGGTTGTGTACTACATGAACTACAAAATGAACTGGCACCTCACCTAAGTATCATGTTTAATCATAGCCTCACCTCAGACTTTGTGCCCATTGAGTAGCGCACAGCTACAGTTATCCCACTCCACAATAGGGCATCCATCTTTGAACCCAGGAACTACCATCCCATCAGTATGATGAGCCTGATTTGCCAGGGCATGGAACGCATTATCATGGAACTTATAAACAAAGACATTGGCAACATTCAAACACTGGATCCCACCCAGTTTGTGTTTGTGAAGGGCCAATCTTGTCTCCTGAGCCTGATTGACTTCTTCAAACCAGTCTCCAGAGCTGTGGAGGATGGTAAGGTGGTCCATACAGCCTACCTGGACATCGCCAAGGCCTTCAACACCATCCCCCACTCTGGAATCATAGATAAAATTACTAAGCTGGGCATAAATCCCTACGTCACTTACTGACAGAACCCAGACAGTAAAAGTAGCCGACTCCAAATCCATCTCCAGACAAGTGACAAGTGGAGTACCTCAGGGTTCAGTCCTGGGACTGCTCTTGTTTGGTATCTACTTCTCTGAAGTACAGGCCAACACTAAGGGACTGTGGCTAAAAAAGTCTGCAGATGACTGCAAACTGGGAGCCATTATTGAATCCCCAAATGATGTGGATATTCTACAAAAGGGTCGTACAGAAACAGATGCTTGGTACCAGAGCCATGGGCTCAAGCTTAATGCCAAGAAATGTATAGTCATCCCCTATGGGAAAAAACATGTACCCATGAATTACCACATAGGTGGCAGTACACTAAACACTGAAAGTGTGATGAGAGACTTAGGGACACAGGTGGACAGTGGTCTCACCTTCGATAACCACATCGCCACAACCATCAGGAAATCCTTCTATGTAGCACACCTCATCACTAAGGGCTTTTCATCCAAAAAAAAGGATATTGTTGTCCCACTGTACTCATCTCTCATTAGACCCATTATAGAGTACAACGCCCCATTTGGTATGTACCCCACAAGACATCTGCAACAGGTGGAAAGGCTGCAGAAATACCTCACTAAAAGAATCATAGGCCTAAAGCAAATGTCCTATACTGACCATCTAAAAAAACTCCAGCTATACTCTGTGGCATATCGTCTTCTTAGAGGTGATCTCTCATACAAGGCCATGTCAAACTCTAAACTGTTGGACATGCTCGACTTAAAGAAATCCCAATCCCTCAGAGCCACAAGCTCCAGGGATCTAAACATTGTCATCACAATGAACAAAACATGCTGGAGGGATAAGTTCCTGACCCAGAGATTCCCAATACTCTGGAATAGACTGCCCATACATGTCAAGCAGAGCTCCTCCTTGGCCTTCTTCAAAAGGAACCTTGATGATTGGATGGGAGATAGGAAATTCACCCCAGGGATCACATCAGTCGGCCTGCTAGACAGGGGTCCAGGGAAGTAAATATTGTGGGAAGAAATATCCAGGGAATTTTATGTCTAGGCTTGTATAGGCCCTAGTGCCGATAGCCTAGTACCAACCTATGAACCTATGAACCTGTATCATCTGCATAAAGCATTATCTTGGAATTATACTGATTGTAAATATTTATCCCAATGATCTTTGGATTGTCACAAATAAGGGCAGCAAATATTTCAATGCCTAATGCAAATAAAATAGGGGATAAGGAACATCCCTGCTTAGTGCCTTTGGCTACACATTATGTACACCCTTTATTAATACCTTTTTAACCACCAGTGATTTATGTATGTTGTTCACCATGTTGGAGTTATATTTTTTATTAATTCTATGCACTCCTATAAGGAAGTATTACAAAAATTATCATTAAAGAAAAGAAGAAATAAAAAAACAAAACCTGGGATTTATTAACAATCATGTAGGCTTCACATTAAGACATGATTAAGTGTGTTCGCAAGATGAACAGTAGCGCTAATGGAATATGCATGCTGCTCATCACACCTACACATTTACAAGCACCAATTCATGGGCAGCAATAGTGTTCATGGTCATGGAAACATGCTTGCAAGCATGCGGACAGAATGCAAACAAAATTAGATATATACTTATTAGATTATATATAGAGAATTCATGTATGCAAGCTGACACCTCTGCTGTATTCTCCACCTCAGCACACATACACAAGAACAAATGAATCTTACAGCTAACATTTAATACACATCACAAAGGGACATATTTTTGCAAATAACTGTTATTGGCAGCCAGAATTGTAGCTGGTTCAGTCAGCACCCTGGGCCAGTACTGTGAACCAGCACCCCCAGCCAACCTAGGCCACGGCTAAAGGAGCAGATTTAAATAAGTTGTTTATTGAGGTTAAAAGCATTGAACAAATAACATTTGAAATCTATATTTAAGAATTTTTATTATTTATATTATCGCATTTAATATTTTATAAGTTCTTATTCGGTGTTTTTAACTTTTGTGATTCAAAGTTTTTCTATCAGGCTGTGTTGCTTTCATTTTTTGTAATGTTTTTGGGAGCTCATCTGTCATGTGACCTTATTAACTGATTATATAAGGAGATCTTATATACTAAACTTTATCTGATGAAGTTTTATAAAATAAAATGAAAGCTCTTATCCAGCTCATGTGGTGAGTTTCATTTTACTATTTTTTGGCACCAGTTATTCCAGTGGTAATTCAATCTTTTTTTTGGTCAGAGTCTCTGTGGACTGGTATTACTTCTTCCCATTCTATAAATTGTAAGCAATCTACTTATTACAGTTCAATCTATGACACCCTCTTCAGCTCTTCAGTTGAAGAGAAGAAAAAAAAAAGGACATTCCTTCTATTGCCACATTAACCAGGTGGCCAAATGCAGGACATGCACCCCCTCATGCCTGCCCCAGCTGTTCAGGGCCCGTTTCTGTGCCCTATCCCCAACTTTCCTTTAATGCTGCCTGCATGGAGCACTACAGTGATTCTGCTTTAGTTAAAAAAAACATGCAAAAACATTTCTCCTGTTTAAACTGTAGCAAACTGCAGCAGTCATCCTGCTCAGAGAGCAACAGTACTCAGGTTTTAGTTAAAAATTTTTTTAACTTTTAAACTGCGGCAAACTGCTTGTTGCAATGTAGAAAGCAGTTGCTACAGTTTAGACCCCACATGGAGGGATACAGTGGTCAGGTATGACTGCAAATGCAATTCCAACTTTTAAAAGCTAGCATAGTATTAATAAAAATCGAGATTGGTTGGTCACACCCTCCCAACACTTTGCAACCAGAGCAGTTGCTCATCTCACCCTGCCTTGGCTACACTTTGGCTGGCAGCCATCAGAAAGGGGTATATCACCCACAAACATGTAATAGACAAATGTTATATACTCATATAAATGGTAAATGGTTCATAGGTTCATAGGTGTTTACTAGGCTAATAGCCACAAGGTCCTTTTTAAGCCTAGCCATGCATCCCAAATCTCTTGACAAGTTCTGATACCCTTGATAAGTGTAAGCATGGGCCTGGAAGATGACACATTTACAGGTTACCTGTGTCCATTACAGACCACAGTGCCAAACCAGGGATGAATTTCCAGTTTCCCATCCAGTTGTCCAAGTTGCACTTGGATTGTTTTAGGTAGGAACTCTGCATCACATGGATGGGGAGCCTGTTCCATAGACGGGGTAGTCTCTGGGATGCATACCTATCTCTCCATCAGGTCCAATTTATATCACAGGCAAGGTTTAAGTCTTTAGAATGGGTAATTCTGGTGTTGTTTGTTTTGTGAATATGCAGAAGGTCTATCAGAGTGGGGTCTGACAATGCCCTGTATGCCAGGCATAGCTCTCCCTTCAAAAGCCTGTAGGAGACAGAATACAGGGATAGGGCCTTGAGGCAGACTGCATAGGACATTTTACTTACTTTCCTTTAGTGATAAACCTCTGTGGATATTCCATCTGTTAGATATGTCTGGTTAGGTACATACCAAAAGGGGCACTGAACTCAATGACAGGTCTGATGAATGCCAAATACAGTGGATCAATGACTTCCTGGACTTAGATGCTATACCTTTGTTTATAAGTTGTGCAATATAGAATGATTACCTCACCATTGTAGACACGTGATGGTCAAAGGCTAGATTACTATTAATGTGTGTCCCTAAGTCCCTGACTACTGGGTCAACCTAAGGGGTTTGTTGTCAGTATGATAGTTACCAGGGATGGCTGACTTCCCAAAGGATACTACTATGCATTTCTTGGCATTTAGTTTTAGTCCTTGGCTCTGACACCAGTTGTTTGCCTGTATCAGCCCCTTCTGGCGAACATTTGTGTCAGTGTGAGATTCAAAGATAGCTCCTAATTTGCCATCATCTGCAAATTTGGTCAGCCAGAGACCACTGACATTGGCCTTGACTTCTGAAAAGTAAATGCCAAAAAGGAGCAGTCCAAGGACTGATTCCTGAAGGACTCCACTTGTGACTGGCCTCTTTGTAGAAGTGGACTCCCCAATACTAACTTCCTGGGTCCTGTCTTTATGCCAGTTGGCTATCCACCGGGTGACATATGGGTTTTCACTTAACCTCTTGAGTTTGTCAGCAATGCCCAAGTGGGGGATTGTGTCAAATGCCTTGGCCAGGTCAAGGTAGCCAGTGTGAACAATTTTGCCCTCATCCATTGCTTTGGTGACCTTCTAAAATAAGTCCACCAGGTTGAGTAGACATAATCTGCCCTTGATGAAACCAAGCTAGGTTGGGTTCAGTGTCTGGAGGTTTACTATATCTCTCATCAATCATCTCCATAATAATTCTTTCCATGGCTTTACATATAAGACTAGTGAGACTTATGGGTCTGTAGTTTCCAGGGTCTGTAGGTGGCCCACGATTGTGCAGAGGGATGATTGTTGCCTTTCTCCATTCATGAGGCATGAAGCCTGTTTGGAGGCAACAGTTAAATAGCAATTGCAGAGGCCCTGATGGGTCATGTTCCATGCTATTTAAAAGGTATCCAGGGATATTGTCTGGACCCATTGATGCAGTGTTCTTGGTCTTAGAGAGGGCATTAAGGACCTGTTCCCTAGAGATAGTAGGGGGAGTTATATTTAATGCTATTACCTGAGTGAAGGTTGAGGGGGAGAGATGGTTAAAGTTGGAGCTGAATTTATCAGCCAAGAAGTTTTCTATATCTTCTGGCTCAGTGTAGGTGACTCCATTTACACTGAGCTCTGCACACAATAATGTATTGCCTCTGAGGTTGTGGACTTAGCTAAATAATGCTTTGTGGTTGTCCTTGGCCTGGGATGTCAAACTTAACTCAGATTTGGCTTTGGTGCATGTTATTTGTCCTCTGAGTTGTTTGTTTAGTTTGATGAGAGTGCTTTTGTCTTGCTGGGTGCTGCGTCTTCTAATTTTTGCCATGATTTTCTTCCTCCCATTATACATCCTATTGATTTTGTGATTCTACCAGGGTGGCTTGTTTTTTGAGTTAGTTCTATACTTCTTCCTGGTGAGTACAGCTGCCTCTATGCAGCTATTAACATGCTTGTACAGGGTTTCTGTGAACAGTTCTGCATAGGCAGCTGTGTTCTCAGGGTTTATGGGAGCTTGAAAATTTGCCAGGTTCTCACTTAATAGCAGGAGGTTAGCCTTAGAATAGTTCCTGAATATTCCAGATTTAGCTGGGGGGGGGGGGGGGGTCCAGATTTTATTTTTACTTCAAAGGAGACCATTTTTGGTCTGACCTTACCAGGGAAGGCATTACAGTAGGGGGTGTGCAGCAGTCTCACATATTAGTGAGGACAAGATCCAGTATGGCTGTACCCCTGGTTGGTGTATTGGCAGAAAAAAGACAGAAAATCCACCCAAGGATAGCCAATCAACGAAATCCACAAGTGTTCCAATTAAAATGTAGTCCTTTAATACGAATGAAACTTCGACTTGAAAATAAAATGAAAAATAAAAAAGCTCAAAACTGTCTCTTGAAGATATCTGATAAGCGCTTTCAACTGCTGTCTTCCTCAGATCATTTTATTTTTTTATTTATTTGCTGGTTGGTGTATTGACTGTCTGGTCCAGGGAGTATGTGTTTACAAAATCAAAGAATCTCTGTGCATGTATGTTTGATGTCATATAGGATTCCCAGTTAATAGTGGGGTAATTAAAGTCACCCATAAATATGGCATTTAGTTTGATGGTTAGTGTTTATAATAAATTAAAATACATGGTATGGGTTTCCTGGGTCATAGAGTGGGACCTATAGCTTGCAAAGACGTGGTACTGGATTTTACCTATGGTGATTTGAACATGGAGCAGCTCAAGTGCATTGTCCTGTTTGGCCAGCCTTGAAGTATATTTATTTTTGATGTGAATAGAGACACCTCCACCTTTAGTCCCTGCCTGTGAAGTAACTGGCCTATTTGTGTGGAAGGCATTATAACCTTGCACTGTTGTGCTCTCCGTGGCTTTAAACCATGTCTCAGTGGCCACGCAGACATTAGCATTCTCTAGGGTAAAGAGAGCTTCTAGGGAGTGGAGTTTTTTGTTTTGGCTCCTGGCACTGAACAGTAATACCTTTAGATTTTCTTAGTTTTGATTTGCTATGTCGGAAGTACTTTCAGTCTGGCATTGCCTAAAAAAGGCAGTATGGGGGAAGACAGTGTTTTAGCTAATATTCAAAAGCCTAGAGGGGAGAGGTGCAGACCATCCCTGGCAAAGGAGCATGGTCTGTTGACCATTTCCTTACATGCTGACAGATATTGCACCCCATTAGAATGACACCAAAAAGTAAGCCAATTATTAAAGTCAATCATCTTTTGTTCGTATTGTGGCATCATCCTTGGAGAAGGTAAAATGCTGCTCAATGCTAGGCTCATACCAGCCTGAGATACATATTCGAAGAGCTCCATGATGTCTCTCTTCATATAGTCTAGGGAAGTACATGTCAGGTCATTTGCTCCCACATGGACTATGACTGAGTCATACTGGTAATTGTTGTGCAGTGACCCGAGTGCATATGTAATGTGGCAGATCCTAGCCCCTGATAAGCAACTGACCATAACTTTCTCCTTACTCAGCCTGGTGAGAGGGACATCATTGTGTCTCAGGATGGATTCTCCAGTGACTAGAATATTGGATTGTGTGGTGGCTTGCCTTACGGGCTTAGAGGTAGAGGATCTGTGAGATGTAGCTCTATGTGTTGATGTGGGTGTTGTTTTGAAAGAGCACATTTGGGGCTGCTGAGGGTATTTGTTATGTGTACTTCATCTAGGAGGTCTTTGTGGTTTAGGAAGTTACATGTAAGTTGCTCATTATATGTATAACTGTAACCCCTCCCATTGTTTTAGGTTTGCTATTTTAGAAGTAGTTAATATGGATTTTAGAGGGGGGGGAATTAAACGAATAAATTATTAAGGGCTGAAACCAATTGGCAACTTAAACTGAATGCCAAAGAATTTCCAGGTATCAATGAGGCCATCAGTATTAAACCTGAACTAAGGTTCAGAGCTACAAAGCTGTAATATATTGTTTTATTTTTATAGTTTTTAAACAATACCTTTGTTAGTTTTTAAAACTTTGTAGTTATTTATTTATTCATTTACATTTTTGTATATGCACACATCAGTGTTTACCCCACATTGCCACTTTAAATGTTAATCAATTGTTTATCAATTGTTAATTAGAGTCATTATCAATCAGTATAAAATGAGATGAAACTATGGAATTTTGTTCTGAAGAAGTCATCTGATGAAAGCGCTTGACTGACTATTGTAGATTATTGGATATTATCAACTTTTGTGTTTTTAAAAATAAATACTTTCTGGGTTGTAGTACATTGGCTTCGAAAGTGAACATTTCTTTTTAGTTGTTTTCCTCTCTGCTTTTGCACCTTTTTCAGGTTTATTGGTGGATTTTCAGGTGCTTCGGTAGCCTACTAGACCCAGCACTTTTGATCATGGATGAAAACGGGTTGTCATCAGTTTTCGAGGAAGAACTTGACTCCCTACCCTTTCCTTGCGGTCAGCAAATTGGGGGTAGTAGTGACAGTTTGTTTCAGCTAAGTTTAAACCTTACCGAAAAGGTGACTGAACTGCAGGAAGCAGTATATAAGATTCAAAATCCTCTTGCCTCCGGTAACAACAGGAACAGAAGTCCTTTGGGGAATCCTAGAGAGTTAACACTTCCGGTGGTTTGTGGTTCCATCTCTACAGTGTCTCGTAATAAGTCAAACGTTTCCACAGCACCAGGCAGCACGGAAAGTTTGGAAAACAGATCCGACAGTAACGGACCAAACTCTATTTTCGATCGATTAAAAGACTGGACCAAAAAGGACTATGAGTTGTTTGGCAGCAATAACCAGACTGATAATAACAATATGGACTCTAGGTTAGTAACACTAGAATTTAAAATGCACAAAGTTCGAGCATTACAATGCGATAATTCTTATTTGAGGGAGTGTATTGTTAGAAGGCGAGTCCCTAAGGGGCTTCGAGTGTTTAAATTTCCCAACGGGGTAAAAAAAGGGGAACCTGAATGTGATGAACTACTTCAAATGTTCAATAGGCATGGCATCGAACTGATGGAATTTATTTTGAAAATTAATAATAAGAAGATAAATGATTTGTTAAAGGAAATTGATGATATTAACTGTGTTGTGTTAGATGATGTTTGTTTTAACCAGTATTCCTTTAGATATAATGTGATTTTTGACAAAGTAGAAAATGAAGTTAATAACAATATCTACAGGAAAAAAAGGAAACTAACAAGGGACAAATACGAATATAAGAATGGTTTAGCATACCCATTTCCCAAAGCTTATTTGGAAGGTGATCAGGGTAGAAATAACATACACAGTCAAACTCAACCTACCAATGTGAATGGTATTATTAATAGGACAAATGTCAATGATGAAGTTTATGATGAAGAGTTCTCACCCCTCAGAAGGTCCAAAAGGATTTTTAATAGAAACCAACTTAGGCAGGATAAGATTTTTTAGGGCCCCTGGGGGAAGGAGGGGCAAGGCAGAAATACAGAAACTCTTCGTACAGGAGGAAGAACAGTTACGATTAAATCAGAGTAATGTGAGTGGTAATGGGCACGATGGTAATATTATTTGTAAAGATGGTATTGTTTATTTATACAAAGGTTTTAAATTTTATAATTATACAGATCTACCTGTTTGTAAGGATTTGTTCCATTTATTAATGAAGGGAATGAAGTTTGTTCCCTCAACAAAGGAAGAAAGTAGTAAAATATTAACAGATTTTAAGAGTTTTGTAAGAAAATTAAATTTGAAATTTTTAAACAAAGATAAGCTAGCTAACGTTACTGATAGGAAATTTGAAATTAGGAAGAAAAGTTGTTACAATCCCCCCCGGTTCCTATTTTAAGTTATTTTGAGAATGTTAGCTGCCAGGAAATTTTTAAAACTGTGCAAACTCATAGATATAAGAAACACAATCTTTCCTTGGCAGAAAAAAGCTACTTTTTGAATTAAGGGATAACCAGAACATTAGGTTTATGAAACCAGACAAGGGTGGGGGTATGGTTATCACAAACACAGAAGACTATAACAATAAAATAACATGTATGTTAAATGATACATCCAAACATGAAGTGGCATCTAGGAATGAAATTCATCTTTGTTATAAAAAAATTGAACTTATATTGGAAGATTCCCTTTACCAAGGGTTATTAATGAAGACGTTTATAATTTTCTCCATGTGGAACAACCTGTTATACCCATTGCCTTTGGAATCCCGAAAACACATAAGGATATAACTGATCCCCCTTATAGGCTCATTATTTCTGGTCATAACAGTATCACCTATCCCCTAGGTATTTTTATTGACCGAATGGTCGGAAAAGCTATGACCCCCATTGAACACATTCTTATTGATTCATGGGACTTTTTAAGAAAAGTTAAAGATGAATTTTTTAGTAATGAGGTTTATTTTTCTACTGTTGATGTTGTCGATCGTTTTACTTCTATCCCACATGACACTGGTTTGGAATTCTTTAACAATGTATTAGTGAGTAAAATCAATTTAAGTGGTGATATGATTAATTTTATTTTAGAATTAATGGAGATTGTTTTGAAAAATAACTTCTTTACTTTTGGGGGGGAATTTTACAGACAGGTAAAAGGGGTAGCAATGGGCAACAGTTGTGCCCCTATCTTTGCAAATCTTGTAATGTATCAATGGGAAAACCAATACATTTTCAATTCACGTTATAAGAATGATTGGTGTTTATATCTTAGGTTTTTAGATGATTTATTTATCTTGTGGAAAGATGAAAGGACCTTTGATCCATTTCTTGAGTACATTAACGGAATATGTGAATATTTCAAATTCATTGGTAATGGAAACAACAGGCAGATCAATTTTTTGGATGTTAAGTTGATCAAGGACTTTGTCAGTAACAGTTTTCAATCTAGGGTATTTAGGAAGCCCACCTTTTCTAACGACAACCTGGAATTTTCTAGTAACCACCCCCATACTAAAAGGAATATAGTTAAGGGGCAGATGGTTAGGGTAGTTATAATGTGTTCTAACCTGACTTTTGTTGAAGAGGAAACAAGGTTAGTTTTGGATATGTTCCTTGGTAGGGGCTACCCTTTAGACTTTTTAACGAAGATTAGAGACCAAGTTATGGGTGAATGGAATGTTAGATATAAACCTTTATTAGGAGAAAATGAGGAAGTTGTAGTTAAAGATCAAAATGAACCTAAGGATTTTTCCCAATCTATGGTTTTAACGTACGGTGAAACCTCCAGTGAAGTTAAAATGATTATTAAAAACAACTGGACCATGTTAAAGGGAAATAAGGATTTATGGACAGTTGTTGGTTTAGAACCCGTATTTACTTATAGGGTTAACAGCAATTTGAAAAACATTTTGGAAAACAGATATCCCAAAAAGAAAAACAAAAAGAACAGAACCACTAAATGTGGGGCTTGTGATTATTGTAGTTATATTCTTGAAACCCCCAAGGTAAGGTTGGGTCCATATGAAATTGAAGTGTTCTTGGCCCCGGGTTCATGTACAATGACAGGTGTTGTTTATTTAGCCTTATGTAAGCTCTGTGAATGTTTTTATATTGGGAAGACAGAAAGGAGGTTAAACCGTAGGATTTACGAACATTGTTATAGCATCACAAAAAAGATGAAAAAAATGCCCTTTTTAAACATGTTAACTGTAACCCCTCCCATTGTTTTAGGTTTGCTATTTTAGAAGTAGTTAATATGGATTTTAGAGGGGGGATTGGACGAATAAATTATTAAGGGCTGAAACCAGGTGGCAATTTAAATTGAATGCCACGGAATTTCCAGGTATCAATGAGGCCATCAGTATTAAACCTGAACTAAGGTTCAGAGCTACAAAGCTGTAATATATTGTTTTATTTTTATAGTTTTTAAACAATACCTTTGTTAGTTTTTAAAACTTTGTAGTTATTTATTTATTCATTTACATTTTTATATATGCACACATCAGTGTTTACCCCACATTGCCACTTTAAATGTTAATCAATTGTTTATCAGTTGTTAATTAGAGTCATTATCAATCAGTATAAAATGAGATGAAACTATGGAATTTTGTTCTGAAGAAGTCATCTGACGAAAGCGCTTGACTGACTATTGTGGATTATTAGATATTATCAACTTTTGTGTTTTTAACAATACATACTTTCTGGGTTGTAGTACATTGCCTTTGAAGTGGACATTTCGTTTTAGTTTCTTACTCGTTATATGTGTGTTGATATGTCTGCTTTGAATTGTGCATGATGGGTGCAGCACTTGTACTACTGGCAATCTTATTGACATTAGGAATACTTTTGTGAGAGCTCTGCCTCCAGTGACATTGTGTAAATACATCTCTCACATACCATATCAGTTTGTTTGAGAATTAACTGGTCGACAGTCTACATTGCCTCAGGATGCCCATATCCACTAAGCCAGTAACAGAGACAGTGGGAAAGTTCATATCCATGGCAACAGACCCTTTTTTATTGAGTAGACAGTTGGAGTGAGAATATCAATCCCTGTCAGGAGTATCTGGTTTGCAACTATATGGACAGTGCTTGTCACTGCAAACTAGTTGTCTTGTGTGCAAACTAGTTGTCCTGTGTGCAACGAGGTATAAGAAACTTTTCAATTGTGCTTTTACAGGAAAGATGTCAAAGTGTCTGAGTCTGTACAGAGCACTGTCAAACACTTGAGGGGAAATTAATATGTAGACCCTGAAAATTTAAAGATGAAATATTTAGGCAGAAATTCTGAAGTTAAAAACAAATCAAGCAGTACTTACTGAAAACACAGAATTAGCTTGTCAGGAATAATGAAAACAGGGGAGTTGCATGAATGGCTACTGCCTAGATACTACTAATGCTGGTCTCAAGACAGCTTCACTCTGTTGGCATACAATGCTCCTTTGCTTCACCAGAAACAAAATGTTAGCACCAATCCCAAGAAGAGAAGCAGGCCAAAGCCTGTTTGGTGATCCACAGTCTTGTACCAGATGATGCAAGGGTCTGTAGGCTTGTAGCCATTTTTTAGTTGATGTCTTGAATAGCAACCAGACCAGTCAGAAACGTTAAGCACAGACACTCTCCAACCAGAAACAGTCAGGACAATGCACTCTGCTCCTCCTCTCACCAGGACCAGGATATAAGCACAAATTCCAAGTTGTCACCTATAAAGCAGTTATTTAGGCAGGCTTTCTGGTAATCAGCAGTCCCCAGGAAATAATGTCCCTGTACTCCTTCTATTACCAGGAGAAATCAGAAGTACTATTCCCAAAATGTCTACTGAAAGGCAGAATGTGGGCTCTCGAATAACTGTTGGTCTTGCAATAGATATTTAAAAGTAAGATAAAAAAAATAGTTCACCCTAAACACTGCAATGTGTATTACGCAGTTAGATATGAAAGTGGGTAACTTAAGTTTTAGTTAAGTGGAGAGCCACAATTTTTAAAAGAGCAAGATAGACTGAAAGGGGGTCAGCACTTTTGTAGCCTGGTACTATGGGATAGAGTGGCATGATCAATAAATGTATATAGTTGAAGGGGGTGATTTTACAAAATGATAATTGTGTGCTTACTCACACCAGCCAGTGAAAGGAGAGAGGGATGGAGATATATGGTGAAATTAACATAAGGGCAGTGATGTTTAAAAACACAACAGTAACAGGGTGGGAGAGTGGGAAAAACTCTGTCCGACTCATAAGAAATGGAGCTGTGGTCTCTTCTCAAGTTTTAATATGCAGTTACAAGCAGGATGGTAATATAATAACACTCAACATACATAAGTGACAAATGACATCACAGATCGGATGACTATTCATGATTTCAAGTCTTCCACTGGTAATTTGCAAACATCCCAGACATCGTTATACTGGGTATGCTTACATGGCATTAAAGGGAATAGCATAACCGCATTTCCACAGCTGCAACACACCAGAAAATATCATAACAGAAGACCGATCACAGTTTCTGATGGTCCGGCAGCATGCCATACAGGAAGACATGTTTAAGGAAGTCTTCATCTGACATTAAACTGCATA
The DNA here is from genome assembly GCF_019279795.1 of Protopterus annectens. Classification (NCBI taxonomy): domain Eukaryota; kingdom Metazoa; phylum Chordata; order Ceratodontiformes; family Protopteridae; genus Protopterus; species Protopterus annectens. The sequence goes on along the minus strand of NC_056748.1, from coordinate 190,956,710 downwards.
ATGTGATGAAAACAAATACAGTAATAAAGAAATGTCCTGATGAAGACATGCAATATAGAGTGTAATTATTTTGTAAATAGGTAATGAATTATGTAATAAACATTTGCATCATGTCATTTTCAAACACATACCAGGACAGATATCAGAGAGGTGCATATCAATCATGGAAGCTACAGAAATACACATATAAGTTATGTCATGATGAGCACCCTTGAAAGGTATACAGCACTTTCCTGTCATAAGAGACATTGGATGCCCTACCTTGTAGGACATTAGACTGGAAAAGATGGCCCTCTGACTGTGCCATAACTATTGCCTGGGTATTAAGCCACTGCTGCCTGACACAATTGTCTGACAGACAGATGTTACCAGATTCAAACCCCTGCTAATTATATTAGGGTCTCTACAGACCTCTGTATTGACTGCATGTGCCACAGCAGATAACAATGAAGACTGTTACAAATAACTAAATTTAATGTGTGCTGTAAGAAAGGAGTTACAAATGTAATATGAACAAACTGGATTTAGTCGGAATGCTGAAGAGGAGCTACACGTTACTATCCACACAACAGTGAGCAGTACAATATCAGTGCTTCTTTGACAAAGAATCTGTTTCAGTCATGTAGTACACATACTGTCACAGAATTGAACCACATTCTATCTGTGTTGGTATGCTATACAAGCCAGTACTCAATTCATGTGCTACAAGAGCAATCACGGCATGACATCATTGAATAACCATTTCACTGTCATGCAGTCACAAACTGTATTGATACATCATTGTCTAACATAAAAATGGATATGAATAGCTAGTTACAATGGTATTTGTGTAACACCATTGCATTCATATAATGTTACTCTTTCAGTGAACTGAACAGCAAGCAATGTGACTTTATTAACTAATGACATGTGGATGCACCATAAGCACCACAGGGCAGCCTTAACATGTGTGACATTCGTCTTATGCTAACTGATTTCATCATATGTATTTTTCATAAACAATCTCTTTGAGTTAAAAGAGATAGTGGATGCCTATCCCACTGCTTATGTACACATTATAACTGTGATGGATGTAATCAATGCATTACAGTCTAAAGCCCAGCAATGCTAACAATCACTGAATGTGGATGTTGAAACCCTGGGCATTTGACAACAGAAAATACATGATATTCTAGAGAATGAATGTACCATGGTAGAATGGTCAGAGATATGTTGGTGTGTCAAGGCATTGCATCATTTTATCATTGCGAGGGATGTGTGTACCAGTAATTGTTGTACTATGGCAACAGCATACAGAATGCTGTTTCATTCCCTTGTGCCAGAGGATAACACTTGCTACATATGTAAAGAACATGCAATCACTTGTCATCATTGCATTGCATTGCTATGCGAGAAATTATCACAGCTTTTTTCTAAGAGGAATGAACTTCTCTACATGTACACAGCAAATGTGTTTAACAACAATGTTAGTGAAATATGCAGTCACAATAAGACTAATATGCAGTCACAATAAGACTGACACAACATAGTCCGAGCAGTATTGGCTGGATTTGAGCTAACCACCTAAGATCACAAGCTATAGATTAGTGCCTGAATGGTATGTACCACACGACATGTTGTAGTAAAACTGGACCAGTGCACCGTTGAATGGATGACAACATCACTGTTTATTAGCTGGATGTATTTTCTAAAAAGCAGTTGAGCACAATAAGACTGTACAGCTGCACATATGTATTTGAAGGGTAGTATACACAGTATGAGGATGAAAAACAGACTCACTACTGGCCTCAAACATCCTACATATGTAGTTACACAATATGCAAAGCACAGTATAAAAATCGGGCACCAAAGAAGAATTTGCACTACAACTGTGAGACACTGTAGTTATCGCAGCATTATGTCATCACTGTGTGCCTGAGAATTTATTTTCCCTGGTGTTGCTAGGATTTGCTACTACAATGTGTCACTGTAAATTCATCTCATAAGTGGAAATGTACAAAAAGGTGGTTGTGAGGTAGTCGATCGTATGTAGCAGTAATCACAGTTACAGTACTTAAGCAGAGATGGACTTGAAGCATCTACTTACCTAGTTGCATGATTTATACAGCACATTATCAGCAATCCACACCACAGGAGAGAATACTGATTGCACATGAGGCATACTGCATCTATGAAGAAATGACATCAGCAGTGTAACGGAGAGGTGTTTGGTAAAAGGATTTCTACAGCCATCTGGGGTTGTAAACGTTGCCACTGCAAATGTGTGTAAACCAGTCCTGAATTCATTTACAGTTAAACACACAGCTATAGTAGCGTTTCACTGCTTTTTTTTCAAACCTCCTACCTATCTATTTATACATTCTAGAAATTAGTGTACGACATGCAAGTGCCACAGGAAAAGTCTGATATTTAAAGTGGGAGAGTGCACTTTAGAAAGAATGACCTCATCACTGTATTCCCAGTTGCAAGGATGTGGTTGTGAAAGGTTGGATAAGGGGATAGTGCAGTCATGTAGCAGTTTAAAATGTTTCTTCTGAATAGAAGTTGATTGATCACAGTAGCTGACTATGAACTCTCCCCATAACTCACAGAAATTCCACATATTGATCATCAAACCTTCTACTTATCTAGTTCCACAATTTAGAGGGCAGAGGATTATTCTCAGGTGCCAGAAAAGAAGTTTGATTCTTAAGGGGAAAGAGTGCAGTTTTGACCAGATTACCACATCAGTGTGTTGTAGAGGGGATGTTCCTGTAAGAAGTCGGATAAAGGAGCAGTTTACAAAGTTAAATGTATTCTCCTCATGGGAAGGGGATACAACAACAAGAGTTATGTATACACAAGTTCCACACATTAAACAACAAAACTTACTTCTCAAGTTACACAATCTAGAAAACACACTATTAGTTATAAGCACCGCAGGCGAAGTCTGATTCTTAAAGGGAGAGAGTACACGTTTGACTGATTGAGCACATCAGTATGTTGCAGAGAAAATGTTTCTGTAAAAATTGGGATAAGAGAGCTGTGTGCAAAGTTAAACATATTCTCCTCACAGGAAGTGGATATAGCACCAAGCATTACATGCAAGTTTCCTATGTGAAGCATCAAACCTCCTACCTAGCTATTTACACAATCTAGAAAGAACAGTATTAATCTCTACACCACAGAAGAAATCTGAGTCTTAAGGGAGAGAGTGCACTTTGACTGGATAACCTCATCAGTGTGTTGCAGAGACTGTCTTTTTTTTAAATAGTGACAGGGGAGCTGTGTGCAAATTTATATTTATTTGCCACATGGGAAGTGGATATAGCACAAAGTGCTACACAGACACATTTACAGGTTTCCCATGTTGAGCATTGAACTTCTTACCTATTTATGTAATCTGGAGAGAGCACTATTAGTTACAAGCACCACAGGAGAAGGCTGATTATTATGAGGAGAAAGTGCACTTTTGACAGCATGACCTCATCAGTGTTCTGCAGAGAGGATGTTTCTGTAAAAAGTGGGATAAGGGAACTGTCTGCAAAGCTAAATGCATTTGTCCCGGTCCCCTTCAATAAACACATCACACCGAATGAAATTTGACGACCTTTATTAAAACTTCCATAACATAGCTTTGTTTTCCAACTTTGTTATTTACAACAGCACAAAATATCATTGATTCTAAACACAGCACAAACATCCTTGTACTGTTGATCAGGGCAATGTACCTTCACCCTGCCCCAGTAAGCACCATCCATACCTCTGCTCACTTACTTTACTTATAAAGTGCTATCCTTGTAATGCTAATCAGGGCAGTGTACCTACTCACCCTGCTCAGTAAACAGGGTACATACCTCTGCTCGCTTACTTTACTTATGAAGCAGTGCCCCATCTCACTTCATACACCATTCATTGAATTACCTTCCACCAAATAAGCAGCATCATTACCTCCGCTTACTCATCTATTCAGCAAGCTTCCTCCAGCTGCTCATTTTCCTTTCCACAGCTCCTTGAAATAAACATCCATACACCAGAGGGGAAACAGAAGAGGGCAAGCCTGTCCCTCTTCTCCACCAACCAGCCTGACCAGGCTGTTCCCCCTCCCTTCTACCAAAAATTGTTCGACCAGCTACCTCCCATAATAGGAAGGGTTATGTCAAACATCATTCGGTGTACCCATCATCTGTAAACCCCTTAGGATTCTGCATACCATCGCTGAAACACACCATAATGAAACTAAATAAAGTAGAATTACCCATTACTCCACAGTACCACTGGGACATCTCATCCAAGGCAATACATTCCTTAAACCACTTCCTTCCAGCAACTAGTCATGGCTCAACCTGTACAGAATAACAATCTATAGCCACGGCCCTGTCAACTGTAGCATATCACCTTAGCCCACCAAACTACCCAGTTCTGGCTGTATATTAACCCAATTACTGTAGGGAATAATCTAACTCCAAAACTTTAATGCCCTAACCCTAAATTGCAAAAAAACAAAAAACCCAACACCCCTTGATCTAGTTCCTGAAAACTCACCTATTTGCAGCAATGCAGTACTCTACGTGCCCAGCCATAAACACCCCCAATTCATTCATTACCAAATGACAATCTGGACTAGAACCCAGGCCACCCCACTCAGAACCTCCTATCCTCCTAGCAACTGCCAGACTAAAACACTGAAACTACTAACCATCCTTAACCACTACTTGTCCCTGGTCTTTCCCCTCAAAGGTTCACTTCCCCTATGTTACCTCTACCTGTAGTAAGGAATCAAAACCCTGACCTACGGCTGTCATATCCTGCAATCAATCTTCCCTTAAACCTTCTAGCTCCTGTGTAAGCAATGCACCTAGAAGCAATGATTAAACTTCACTGGCTTACAAAAGCCATAAGGCTTTAGCCTAATAAGTTGCTGTACTTCTATGAATGTCATAATTCTACTTATCCCGTGGGATCCCCAGACTCCCCATAAATCTCCCCAACAGTTTTTCCCCTGGCCCCCCCTACCTACCTCTTCCTTAGTTGCCCCCTATACCAATGCACTAATCAGCTCCCCCTAATTGAACACAGAGCTCTAACGTGCCTTGTAAGGTGATTACTCCAACCTTTATTGTGCCCCATTCCAGTGGCAAGAACACCCATTCTATCCAAAGGCATCACCTTTCAGATCTCCTTTTCAAGCCACAGCATGATGCCTTCTGCACTTCAGCAATCTGCATGGAAAGAAAAAACAATAAATTCTACGTGCACACATACCAATAATTATTAATGTGGAGGCACTGGCAATGACCCCTGCCACCCCCATCAAGTGTTTGCCAAACTCTTCACCAAAACATGGGACCAGTCCCCTCTTTTTTTTTTTATGACTCATATTCCCTTTGGACAACAGTGATAAGTGCTACCCGCAAAAATAAGAGCTGAACTTGTCTAGCTTGTAATCGCCCCAGAGCCAGTAGCCTAATAACTTCCTATGATATTAAGAGTGCTGTGACTCCACTCCCCTTACCTGAACCCCATTCACAGTGACGTGCCTTAATGAGCACTAAATAAAATGCATTACCTGTACCCTCATCAAACTGACTACAGGCACCTTTCAAACATTGATCTAACATACTGAATCGGTTAGTAGAACAGATTGCACAACCAATTAACCCTGAGATCACAAACTCAAATGCCTGTCCTTCTCTGGCTAGCAGTGTAAATCCTCTACCAAAACTCAACAACTTTGAAATCTACTCACTTCAGTCAGTAACTGTTGCCCACTTGTGCTCCTCATGTGCAACCTCCTCACTCACCACTGATTCCATCATCTGCAAACTCACTGTGTAGCGCCACAACTGGTGCTTATCACACCACCATCTACAAAGAAATGGACAAAAGTCAATCCTCTAAGAGGTAAAGAGGTAAAAAGGTAAAGAGAAGGCTCCACCTTATATCCACCTATTCCAAATTAGAGCAGCAGCGTTCCAAAACCCCCATCTGGAAGAAAGAAAAGACATGTAAATCATCTAAAATACATAACGCACATTTCAAGACATCTTCACAAACAACCTATCCTGCCAACCTGGGAAGGAGTGTACCACTGCCACACACATTTATGACAAAGCAGTCATAACTGAAGCTATGCTTCCAATGAACCTATCAAACACCACTATAAATTTAACTACGAATTGAGTATGTTACAACTAGACACCACACCTGAAGGGACCTATCAATATCCACAACCAGGGTAACCTTGCAATTCCATACCACATCACTTAGCGCACTGTATAAGCCAAGCTAACTTATATTGTAAAACCATCTGCCTAGCTCTTAACCTTCCATCTCCCAATGAGGTACACTAACCAAACATAATGTCGAACAATTGGTTAAAATTCAGCAAACCTAATAGCTTACTAGCAGCTTACAGTGCTATCAAGGGGACCCACTGCAATATTGCCCCATCAACTCTTTCAAATGTAATTATGACTTAGTACTTCCTTCCAACTCTTTTTTTTTTTAAACCTGCTTAACCTTCCCAGTTGAGGCTGTTAATATACCATACTAAACCATTAGTAGGTGTACCACCTTCTGTGCATTTGTTCCCAGTTTGCTTGCAAGTAGTGACAAAAAACTCTAACACACATATACCTCCCAACCTCTTAGCCCAGACAATGTGGGCAAAGCCCATACTTCTCCACCACTTAAAGCAATAAGTGTTTCCAATCCATAAATAAAAGAGGGGGCCGAGGTGTCCTCTGAATAGTAAAAAGTGAGAAACTCAAATGTCTGTCATTATCTTCTAACTTCAGGCTTTAATGCTTTGCCACTAACTGCCAAAACTACAACTCTGCACTAATTCCGCTGCAAGACACAACCCCCATGGATCCCTGCACCCTAGCTCTCAACAGATCTGAGACAACTCCAGAAATAATCAGTAACACAGAAAACATAGCTGTGCAATTAACTAGAGACATGGACAGAATATGGGCATGAGAATTAATAGTTTCATAAAATAGCCTTTATTTAATGTAATTAAAATTCAGCATCTCATGTTCTACTTGTGTTTGTGCCCATTTTTGGCTTTTCAATTTTCTTTATTTCTGCCGTATGTATTGAGTGTTTGTTGGTGGGTGTGTATTTGGTGTGTGCCTTACAATATGTATGCATCTGTACATTAAGTTATAAATATGTATATGCATGTTAATGTATGCAGATGATCTATATGGCTTCGCAAAATACTGAGATAATTCATTTTACAATAGTTTATGGCTGTTTTCCCAATCATATTAGGGTTGTAAAATACTGACAGAAGCTATGATAGTGAGGATGTTTTTTTTTTTTTTTTAGTGAAAGTGATTTTGTTATTGTTTCACCTGCCCTCTGCAATTGTCTGCCACTAGTGTTTATTAAGGTCTAGCTTTTAAATATTTATGTGGCATAACGGATTAAGCTTTGAGCAAATTACTTTATTAGTGCTAAGCTGGTCTGAACATTTTTAGTATCTTGTGGGTGTTCTGAATTTCTGTGTAGTTGATAAGCCATTTAAAACGGTACAGCCAAATCTCAAAATGTTTACTCATTAAGAAATGACAAAAATGTCACTAGTCCATAAATGTTGCTCCAACAGTATGGAAATGATCGCTGGATCCACCAAGTCTGAAATTATTTCTGAGCTTATCCAATAAAGTTCATGACAACCAAGTTTAGGATAGTGTTGGCAAAGAGGCAGTCTGCAAAAGCTCGTTTTGGTGATATGCCAACAAAGTATCCTTTGTTCTGAGGGTTTATCTGTATTCTCAAGCACTGCTAAAACAAAAAAGCCCACACAGGAGATAAAACCAGACAAAAAAGAATTAAATGAAAATGTCCCAACCAGCAGGAAATACAAGAACTGCATGGCTCCAGTAAGCAAGATGTAAAACAGACAGGCATCTAACAGCTTCAATTTGTGAGGAAGAGTAGCAAGATATTCATCAAAAAAGCAAGCTGCTACAGACAAAACTGAGCCTGGGGATCCTGTACTGCCACCCGAAGAAGACATACTGTAAGAAAGATAAAATTCAAAAAGAAACCACTCCAAAATACAGGAGAATAAATGTGCACCAACAGCCAGCACTGCAGACTTATCCTAGAACTTTACACGTTCACCGCAGCAACCTATGCTCGTCTGCCCACTCCACGGCAGCAACCTCTTCCGCAAGGAACCCACAGCCACAGAATGGCTGGCTCGGCTCCATCTGACCCACAAACCACCGCTGAAACCAGTAAAGATGAGGCAAGATCCATAAAACCACCACTAGTGGATGAAAAGGAAGGGCACAGCCTCTGCAAAGGACCACACAACTGTTTTGTTTTTTTTTTAATAAACACTCTTCCCCAACAACACAATAACACCAAATGTTCCCTCCCCACCAACCAGGAGACTGAGCCACACTACTCCAAAGCCCCATCAGCAACTGACCGGGATCCACTTCAGCAACACAACAGCACCACAGGGACAGAAACGACTATCAAATAAGGGGAGGGGGAAAGTAAGGAGGATTTAAGGCGTCCTACCAAACACAGCCAGAAAAAAGGTCTTTCATTACCATGTCTTTATAAGGGATGAAATCTGACTCTCAAAAGCTCGTCAACCATATCGGGAACCCAGTCTTCCCTGACTTGCGCAACTCTAACCATCTTAAGCACTCAGCCCTCGAAAGGAGGCTCTGCCTGTGAATTAACCACCAAAGCACCAATAAGAAGCCACCACTACTGCTCTCAGCAGATACTACATAACCACACAACACCCCAAACCAAGATGCAAACCAGATCCAAGCAAATTAACTATCCACCAACAAATTCCCCACAATTTCACCCACAAGCCCATCAATCTCACTTATCCCCGGCCACCTCACGCTGATCATGGCTACTTACCAACTTTAAGCATTTGTTGATGTTACTCATCAGAACATGCACTTCTTATTAAAGTTCTTACTTATGTACCACTTTCCTCAACATCCAATGCCTACCAGCTCCAAAGTTCCTACTGGTCGTCATGGACGTAACTTGCAGTAGCAAGTTCATGCCAAAATGGGATTGCTTACCCAGCTACACTTGTCTAAACTTCTTAAGCCCCTCCCTACCCTTATTTCATTTCCTCCCAATCCTCCCTGCCGCCACTTAACCCTTTCACTTCCCCAACTCACCAAACACCCACTAATATCTGTCTAAACTCTTAATGAAGATGTCCCGGGACAACTTGGTTTGCTGCCAAACTTCATTTCCCTGATGGGAAGTGGATATAGCACTAAGTGTCTCACACACACACACACACACACACACACACACACACACACACACACACACACAAACACACACACGCACACACACACACACACACACACACACACACACACACACACACACACACACACACACACACACACACACATACATACACACACATTTCTTGTGTTTAGCATTGAACTTCCTACCTACTTACACAATCTAGAGAGCACAGTATTATTTGCATGCACCACAGAAGACATCTGACCTTGAGAACATGAAAAAGCACATTTGTAATTGTTAAAATGCCACTGTTTGGAACTGATGTTACTGTGCATCACATGTGTGCACAGTACAATGTAACATTATTGTAATTGTCCCATGTAATTACATACCTCTCTACTAACATTTAGATACTGTCTTTCATGTACATTGCATTGCTGTAAGGGGACACTTACCTGTTTCATAGTATGAGATGCCAGAGAAATTTGCAGTTGTAAAACAGTGGATTATCAATAATACTTTCCTGCCACCTAATGCCAGGATGATTGCATACCTGTATTGTTGCATACTTGCACAATGTGAACTGACAAGGCAAGCATACAAGTCATACATAGGACAGTGCACTGCAGAATAACAGTGGTGAATTATGTGTGAATAGGTTTACCAAAATTGTAACACTGTTGCAAGTGTAAACAATTGAGAGCAGACATACATTAACAGACTAAATTAATTGTGTCAGCATTACTCTGCAATCAGGATAACCTGTTGACAAACTTAATGCAGTCATACAAACGTTATGCATCCTAAAAAGATAATTATTTATGTAATTGTTTATATATTGAGCACAGTGCTGTCAAGCTGATTTGAACTGCTGATGGCAAAGTCATAATGCATGTGTAATTATGCCTTGAAGTACTGAACTTAGAAGTACTATGTGTTGCTCTGTGTTGATTTTCATGCAAAGATCTGTAAAATACAGGTTTTGCAATAGGGAGCAGGCACATTAATATAGGGGCAGGATAATGATGTGTTAAGGAAAGGTATAGCCAGCATTTACACCACAGGAGTCAGACAAAACATTCTGAAATATTTTCTCTCTGTCTGGATTTGAAACTTTAGGTCATTCTTAGAAAAAAACCTTTATAACCGAGTATTATTTAAGCATGGAGAGCCAGCTGATATGATGGACAGAAGGAAGGTTAGTATATTGTGTGTGCAAGAGACCAGATGGAAGGGGAGCAAGGCTAGGTGTATCGGAGGCGGGCTCAAATTATTTTATCTTGGTGTGGATGGGAGGAGAAATGGCATAGGGGTTATCCTGAAGGAGCAGAATCATAGGAGTGTTTTGGAGGTGAAAAGAGTGTCGGATAGAGTGATGTTTATGAAGCTGGAAATTGATGGTGTAATGATGAATGTTATTAGTGCATATGCTCCACAAGTTGGGTGTGCAATGATGAGAAAGAAAAATTTTGGAGTGAGTTGGATGAAGTGGTGATGACTGTAGCCAAGGGTGAGAGACTGATGATTGGAGCAGATTTCAATGGGCATGTTAGTGAAGGGAACAAAGGGGATGAGGAAGTGATGGGTAGGTATGGTGTTAAGCAAAGGAATGCAGAAGGTCAGATGGTAGTGGATTTTGGGAAAGAGATGGACATGGCTGTGGTGAATACATATTTTAACAAGAGGGTGGAACATAGGGTGACATACAAGAGTGGAGGAAGATGCACGCAGGTGGATTATATCTTATGTAGTAGGGCCAGTCTGAAGGAGATTGGAGACTGTAAAGTGGTGGCAGGGAAAGTGTAGCTAGGCAGCACAGGATGGTGATTTGTAGGATGACAGTGATGATCAAGAAGAGGAGGAGGAGTGTGAGGGCAGCACCAAAGATCAAATGGTGGAAACTGAAAAAGGGTAATTGTGAGGTGAAGTTCAGGGAAGAGTTAAGACAGGCACTATACCGAATAGCTGGGTAACTACAGCAGAGCTAGTAAGGGAGATGGCTAGAAAGTGCTTGGTGTGACATCTGGAAAGAGGAAGGAGGACAAGGAGACCTGGTGGTGGAATGAGGAAGTACAGGAGAGTATACAGAGAAAGAGGTGGGCGAATAAGAAGTGGGATTGTCAGAGAGATGGAGAAAGTAGACAGGAGTATAAGGAAATGAGGTGCATGGAAAAGAGAGAGGTGGTGAAGGCTAAGGATAAGGCGTATGAAGAGTTGTATGAAAGGTTGGACACTAAGGAGGGAGGAAAGAACCTGTACTGATTGGCTAGACAGAGGGACCAAACTAGTAAAGATGTGCAGCAGGTAAGGGTGATAAAGGATAATGAGGGAAACATACTCACAAGCAAGGAGAGTTTGTTGAGCAGATGGAAAGAGTACTTTGAGGGGCTGATGAATGAAGAGAATGAGAGGGAGAGAAGGTATGATGATGTGCGGATAGTGAATCATGAAGTACAATGGATTAGCAAGGAGGAAGTAAGGATAGCTATGAAGAGGATGAAGAATGGAAAGGCTGTTGGTCCAGATGACATACCTGTGGAAGCATGGAGGTGTTTAGGTGAAATGGCAGTGGAGCTTTTAACTAGATTGGTTAATGAAATCATGGAAAGTGAGAGGATGCCTGAGGAATGGAAAAAAAGTATTTTGGTACTACTTTTTAAGAATAAGGGTGATGTGCAGAGCTGTAGTAACTACAGAGGGATTAAATTGATCAGTCACAGTATGAAGTTATGGGAAAGAGTAGTGGAAGCTAGGTTAAGAAGGGAGATGATGATTAGTGATCAGCAGTATGGTTTCATGCCAGGAAAGAGCACTACAGATGCAATGTTTGCTCTGAGAGTGTTGATGTAGAAGTACAGAGAAGGTCAGAAGGAGTTGCATTGTGTCTTTGTGGACTTAGAGAAAGCATATGACAGGCTGCTTAGAGAGGAGTTGTGGTAATGTATCAGGAAGTCGGTAGTGCCAGAGAAGTATGTAAGAGTGGTACAGGATATGTACGATGGTAGTGTGACAGCAGTGAGGTCTGTGGTGGAAGTGACAGATGTGTTTAAGGTGGAGATGGGATTACATCAAGGATCAGCTCTAAGCCTTTTCTTATTTGCAATGGTGATGGACAGGTTGACAGACGAGATCAGACAGGAGTCCCTGTGGACTATGTTTGCAGATGACATTGTGATCTGTAGTGAGAGTAGGGAACAGGTGGAGGAGACCCTGGAGAGGTGGAGATATGCTCTAAAGAGAAGAGGAATGAAGGTCAGCAGGACTAAGACGGAATATATGTGTGTGAATGAGAGGGAGCATAGAGGAATGGTGAGGATACAGGGAGTAGAGGTAGTGAAGGTGGATGAGTTTAAATACTTGGGATCAACAGTTCGGAGTAATGGTGAGTGTGGAAGAGAGGTGAAAAACAGAGTACAGGCAGGATGGAGTGGGTGGAGAAGAGTGTCAGGAGTGATTTGTGACAGACGAGTACCAGTAAGAGTGAAAGGGAAGGTGTACAAGAGGGTAGTGAGACCAGCTATGTTATATGGGCTGGAGACAGTAGCATTGACAAAAAGGCAGGAGTCAGAGCTGGACGTGGCAGAGTTAAAGATGCTAAGATTTGCACTGGGTGTAACGAGGGTGGACAGGATTAGGAATACATATATTAGAGGGTCGGCCCAGGTTGGAAGGTTTGGAGACAAAGCCAGAGAGGCAAGATTACGTGGTTTGGACATGTGCTGAGGAGGGATGCAGAGTATATTGGGAAAAAGATGCTAAGGATGAAGCTGCCAGGTAAAAGGAAAAGAGGAAGGCCTAAGATAAGGTTTATGGATGTGGTGAGAGAGGACATGCAGGTGGTTGGTGTGACAGAGCAAGATGCAGAGGACAGGAAGACATGGAAAAAGATTATCCACTGTGGCAACCCCTAATGGGAGCAGCTAAAAGAAGAAGATTATTTAAGCATACAATGTAGGAAGTCATAATTTTGATTGTTAACATTTGACAGCAGATTTCAGCAAACATAGGTGCATGTCTTCATCCTCATTACCCTCTTGACCACTGTAGTCTGTATATCCAAGACTTCAATTTGTTGGAAAGTACATTAAAATGAATAAACATAACTAAGCATTGAGGTGTGAGGTGTCCCAGAATAAAGCAGCCTAAGGCAACAAAATCACAAGATATTTCCATAAGCTGTGTACTTCCATTTAGCCTTGATTACATTTGCTGACCAGTGCAAATGCAGATCTGGCAGAATAAGGATAAAGAACTGAGAAGATATATCAACCAAATGAGACCATGCAGGGACAACGTAGCTTATGACAGAAGAATGATAGTTTTGGCTCATAACAATATGTAGCCAACAGGTACACATAAAATAATGTACCAAAAGCAGTCTGTAACACTTGGCTAATGGCTGGATTAGAACCCTTGAAAATAATCAAAGATATATCTGCACATGTGAACATTATCTTATAATGCCACAAAAGAAGTACTTCATAACATATAAATAACACAACTGAAGCACAGTGACAACTTACTGAAGCAGAAGGGAGGAACAGACAGAGACAGAGACAGATGCAGTCAGGAATAGTAACACTATGTATTGTGAGACATGTAGGAACATCTATATGCTGGATTACTCTCACTTATTAAATCATCATTACTTTGTCATGCTCTTTACAATAAATTGTTTGTTATAGGAACAAATAAGGGTTAGGATAGTGCAGCAAACATGAAGACATAATCACATAAGTGGGATCAGGTTGGCTTAATAACTGTCCTTGTTAGTGCTGCTAAGTGTTTTTCAAATGGCGTCATGCTCCATTATTCAAATGGTAGGTTAATGAAATATTGTATGTGGAGACAAATACAGATATTGGCTGTTAATTTTATGGTCTTACAATGAAATGTCATGAGTTAATAAACTGACCAACAGTTGTACTTGAACCAGTGACACTATGCAAAAACATCACTCTCTAAACACTGCAATTATCTCAACATGCAACATAGGAACTCCCAATTTATGGCATCCAGCAGCCTAAGAACTGTTACAGTAACTGTTCCACAGTGCTGCCTTTAGTCTGTCTTTACTCTAAATTCCCACAGCACAGCAGACTTAAGCACATTTTCATGAAGGTAACTGGAGTACTGTGGATTAAATTAAAATCATCAGCTTTTGCAATAAGAAGTTAAACAGCATCCACTGTCAGTCAGCATTATTGTGCTATGCCAGCCTCCACACAAACGCAGAGGACATAAAATAAAGGCTTTTTCATGAGTCATTTCTGACCATGCATGTTGTGTGTGATAGTCTATTTTCTGACTAGATTAAACATGTGAAAAAGGGGTGGGTAGAATAGTACTGAAATTGTTGTTGGCAAGCAATGGATAGGACATGGGAACAGATACAAAAATTTGCACTAGGGTGTTGGGAGAGCACCATGACTATTAATTTCTTCACAACTTAAATGTACAATTGTATACACAATTTCAAGGTTTTTGACTATCACCACACCAGTGATGGGTGAACAAAAGGATAATGTTGTATGGCCAACTAGAACAAATCAAGTGTGTCAAGATTACACATAGGCAATGTGGAGAGCTATGCAGGGGCATAAATGTTTTGTGGGATAGGTGCCCAATTTTTTTTTTTTTTTGTAGAGACAGGAATGTTGTGGAAGGTGCTTATGAAGGAGAGGGTCAGGTAAGTAGGGTAGATTAGGAAGCATACACAGATATACAGGACATGCAAAACAGACAGGGATAGTTATGGAGACAAATAATTGGGGGGCACCATGACTGGGGAGAGGTAAGAGACATAAGAGGTGCACCCATGTCCAGCTTAAGAACAGTGGGGATGTGGTTCTCATCCTCAGAACTGTCATCACTGTCTTTTGTATCAGCTGTCTGGGTTAGTGCAAGACATGACATCATCTTAGCAATCAGACCTAATATGTCCACAGTGGCCCTCTACATGATGTCCTCCACCAGTTCTGTCAGTTCCTGCTGTGTGACAAAATTGCCACCTCCAGTGGCAGTTCTTCTCAAAGGTACTACTCCATCAGCAGCTATGCAGAGCTGCCTGGCACAGGTGGAGCAGGTATGGTAAGGGTTGTGGAGGCAACACTGACATGTTCTAATCCCAAAGTGCTGGGTGTCTGTGCTGCCATTTGTGGAGGTATGATGGGTCAAGCTGCAGTTCTCATGCTACTTCTCTGTGCTGTTAGTCATTTTGTTTTCAGCAGCAATGTATCCAAACAGCTAATATTAAATTAGAACCCCACCCAAAAGAGAGAGAGAGATAGAGTGGGGGAAGAAAATTAGATCCACAGCATGTCACATTAATTTATTTATTCAGTACAGTTGGGGGGCAATACATAAACAACTATGATAATTTAGTATTGTACATCTTTGTCATATCCATATATAATGTTAAGGTATTAATGTGTCATAAAACAGAGTCATCTCACTGCTAGGATATAAATAAGAGCAGCCTTGATTTCCCTATGATGGATAGTATAAATGCATTCAAATTTAATAATTGCAATTACCATAGTTGTATTCTTCTTGATATATTATTGCTGTCAGTATTTCAGCAGTACTATCCCATAATAAATACTAAATGTTGCTTCTGGGTATTGAACCCACATACAGTTAAGCTGGTGTTCTCATTGCCAATACAAGCAACAGAAGTTATTTGGGAAAGCATTCATACTTGATAACAAGGTTGAGGTATGCCTGTTCTAGATGCTAGTGATTGAGGGACTGAAAATAATTTTCTGTCTTGAATTTGGACCAGAGTTATACTTACCTCATGCTAGTTAACATCTCCTGCTGCACCTCACAGTTTTGATCTATTTCCTCTGCAGCTGTACAGTGCAAGAAGGGAAAAAAAAGCATAATGTGTAACTGTTTCAGCTAGATAAATAATTAATGCCATATCAAAGACAAGTGATGGGTCAGTATACTTACACAACTGAAGAAGTGTTTGCAGTCCAATATTCAGCCTCCATTCAGCTTAGCAGGTCCTGCTTGTACTTTCTAAAGTCATTATAGTGGTGACAGTATTAATCCCCAGTGGCACAGAATGCCAGTTGCACTGAAGTTAGCCTTGGCTAAGCTATTCCAATCCTCACCTTATACTGAGACCCAGTATAACCCCCTTGCAATAGCCTGTGGGTGTAGAACTTCACAAGGAGTGTCAAAGATATCCTGGACTACTTAAAACCCCACCTTTGTGCTCTAAATGTAGCACCGTTCACTCCAGCAGCCATGTCTGCAAAAGTCAAGCTAACAAGTTATATCTGAATTGGTGTCCAGTTCAGATCTTGCATGAAACTGGTCATGCACAGAGACAAACAGCCTTGCCAACACATTGACACATTGGCACTACCTACATCATATAGCACTAATGGTGTGAAACATGGCACTGAGCTTTGTAATGTTTGATGCTCAGCCTATTGACACAGGTTCCAAGGTTCAACACTGAAATGCTTAATGGCATATATTTTAATCCTTGCAGTTTAGAAAGTGAAAGAGGTTGAACTGTGACACATTATGATTTGGAGGCTTACATGATGTTAAAATATTGTTATATCAGCTGGGAATCGAACCCACAAGATAAGGCATGAAAACATTGAGTTTAGTTTGTAAATTGATATTTCCATAGGGGCATTACCATTTAAGCAGGAAAATTAGAGTTATACTAAGTTCAGAATGAATAGAGATACACTTCAGAGAGACCTATAGGTGTTCGATTTTAATTAGTTCTGTAATGCATTCCAATGTAAAAGTTATTATTTCTGTTTGAAATAAATTCCAGATGACTGAAATTGAATGAGCTGAATAACACAGGTCAAGGTATATTGCATATGCACTTCATAAGACATACCTGCCCTAAACACATGGTTTGGATATGTGAAGAGTCATGATGATTATAACAAAAGTACTGTGCCTATCATACATATGCAGGTAAATGTTATATGAAATACCATCATTGTCATGCTTAAGACATTGTACACATATTAGCTTAATGTTATATGTGAAACATTAATTCTTACAATAAACATATTTAACATTATCATGTATCTTTATTTTAACTGTCCTAATCAAAATGGTGTGAGAAATGGCATTCTGACACCTTTTGTAAAATTATCTTTTAACTTGATTTGAACTGTTAATGACCTGGGTTCTTTATCTAAACTCACTGCACTTACAGAGATAGGTATGTGAGAGGTGGAATTTCTCATCTCATTACGGGTCAGAGTACTCAGTAAAGTGCAGCATTGCTGGTGTGTTTATGATATATAAGAAATCCTAAAGTAACATTTTCACTTTTTTCCTTGAGTAGTGAACCATGTTTGTGTGCTGCCAATCACAGAGCCAATGCAGAGAGAAAAAAAAAATCATTATGTATTGTGAATGATTGAAATGTGATCTCTAAATAGGATCCAAACAATGCACCATGTGCCTTATTTCACTTAATTCACTTCATTTACACCTTGTTCCACAGAGAAAGTTGCATGACATGCATTTTCTTCATTGAGTACTATCCAGAATGCTTCTCATCATTTGTCAGGTGAATTCTATGCAGTCGTTATTATCCAGAGTGCTGATGGCCATGCAATGTAACTGGCTTGTGTGTACTCCATAGGGTAGCCTAAACTGAATTTTCACAGTTTTTCTTAATACACGACAATTTATTTTGCACTGCAAAAGTGGCATACAAATGAAGAAAGCAATATTTGTTAAAACATTCACAAAAAAATTATTTGGAACAGAATTTTTAAAGAGCACAAAATGAATCATAGTGTATATCTGAAAATAATCAGATCTATTACTGCATTACACTGACACATTCAGCCTTCTCACATCTCCTTGTCAAATTATTATCATCATGTATGTCTCAGAATATCAGGATTTTATGTAATGCCACTGGAAGAAAAAGGGGAGAGGTAACAGTAGAAATTATTTAATGTTTTGCATTGCACATACAGTTAAGATTGCTATAATTTAAAATGTCTGTCACTTTTAGTCAATACTGACCATACTTGAGTTTCCCATTTCCATACATTCATACACCAAAATGTGTGCCAATATTTCTTATGACCTACCTCAATAAAATGATCTGTGAAGAGATTTCAAACCTTGCATCACCTGTACTGTTTGTCTAACCTCAGTACGTTTACACATTATGCCATATCTTTAATCAGTACTGTCCGAATTGCTGAGGAAAGTGCACCAATGCCAATCTCAATTGTGCTGCTGATGGCATTCCAAATTAAAGTTGCCAGTTTTACCTTGGGTAGTGAACTGCTGTTCAGTGCTACTGATCACTGCCAGTCAACAGAGCACAATGCCAAATGGTATGCAAACAATCAAGGAAAGAAAGACATTTTGAAACAAGTACTGAAACTGTACATTTCTGATGTTTAATCAACATTGTTATCTTGCAACAGAGAACTGTATGGGTTTGCACATTCTCAAAACAGGGTTTTAAGAATGATTGTTTAACATTATTTTGCATATTTGCTATAGACAAAGACATATCATCAAGGAGAAAAGTGTTTAGATGCACTCAGAATGTGACATTGCATCATGCCACACTGAAAGTGTAACAAAAGCAAATTATGAAAGTTCCCCTTTCTCATTTGCCAATAAATGTCTGGCTTATTGGGATATTGATATTGCTAGTTCACCAATGTACTCTTACAATCTTATACAACGAGTTCAAACACCGCATGTGCATTCCTCTTTCTTTATGGTGTCTCATTTCATTTCTATACCTTTGTAAGAGCAATGCTATCTCATTTTTATTATATATGGTATCTGCATCAATGCTTATTGTACTGCCTTGAATATGCAAAACATTTCTTAGTAAGAGGCAGCAATTGTCATTAAAACAGAATTTGAATGTTAGGAATGTTGGTCTCCTAACTCACTCAGTATATTTCCATACATCTTGGTAAGTTTCGTCTACCTGACATACCCTCAGTAAGTGTACATCAAAGGTGAGAGAGATTATGAAACACTGATTGTGCCTGCATTCATATTAATCATAGACACCTGCAAGCCACTAACTGATAACAGTTCTCAGTGCTTATCTTTGTATTTCTAGGGTATATGCATGACGTTATGCAGCTCATTACACTATGTTTACCTTCCATGCACTTACTGCAGATTGTAGTCTTCAAGAATGCTGATGATTTAACATCTCATCATCATACTCACAGAACCCACAGGGCTGACTCTGCACCCTTGTACCATAGTAGGAGACTATTTGGATCCAGAGAACTCAATACTACTAAATGCACCCAACTTTTGGAGAATTATCTATGTTTTATACTGCTTTCTTATCAATGTATGCTGTTCTTTCTTACATAATGCTTTTAGTTTAAAATTATAAGAATTACAAAAAGTTTGCAACAGAATGCTACCTGACATATATTTTGTAGGTTGTATTTTATTTGAATTTGAACAATTTTTGCAGATGTGTGTTGCATAACCTCCTAGCAAGGTCAGGTATTTCTATATGTGTTAGCACAAATACATTTGTTAAGTTTGTGATATCTACCTGGCTGCCATCTACAGCAGTGGAGATTGCACTATAATAGTTTTATTAATTTCCACTTGTACATTCTGAATTATTATTCTTAATGCTATGATGCATTATACAGTTATAACAACCTGTTTTCTAAGTTATAGAACTGTTAGTTATTATTGACATTTCATTAAGAATATTTTTGGGGGTAGGTGCTGTCCAAAATTGTGTGTAGTCAAAGGGAGCATTACCTTATATGTTGTTATGTGCATGATATATGCATACATTCATACATAACTGAATTCAAATCCATCCTATCTGTGTATTATGCATTTAATTTTGTGTCTGTTTTCCATTTCATTATATACTGGAGTACAGCACCCAAAAAGAAACATGTACCCCAAAAGCCACCATACATTGATGCAAAAGATGAGGTCATTATCCAGGCCTTATGTCATCATAGAGCTTCTCTCTTAGGGAGAGGTACATGTGACCAATCTACATGAGACAGGATAGTGCAGCAGGTGGTCAATGACATCAATGCTCTAAGAGGGCATGGGAGAAGTTATTCCCAGATAAGGCAAGCAATTTACCATCATACATGGGAGGTGCTCCTGGTACTGAACCACCACTAATTGGAACAGAGGAGTTCCTGTCCACTGATAGGGATCCATGTAGCTCAACAGAGGGTTCACACATAATCCTTGAGTTTGGTGATGATGTGGATGACAGACCGAGAATGCCTCAGGCAGAACTTCCAAATATGAAAATGCAAGAGCTGTTGTTATATCTTTGTGTGAATATATATTCTATGCCTGGTATATGTAGAGCTAGCATTAAGTGTGAGTCAGATCACACAGTAATACAGAGATGGAGGAGGGTGTTGGAGGATCCAACTGCTCAGTACACTTTTGTATCAAAACATTATTAATCTGCACATGTAAATGTGATTGCTCTATTTTCCTTATTTCATTTGGACTGTGATACTTATCTGCCATCTTTCCTTTCCTTACATACAGAGACATTTGAATTGGAGGCTGCAATCCCACCTGCACATGATAAGCACATGGTAGATGCAAGTACAAATAAGACTACATTTGTGTTGCTTTAGCATCTGTTAGAGTTTAGCATACCTTTCATATAAGAAAAATATTTCATCAATTCTATTCTCTATTTCTCTACTTGTGTTTATTGCTTGTTATCATAGGTGATCCTAACATGGGATTTTGGAACTCCTGCCACCTGATGTCAAAGTATTGGTAGCCTCTGATGATAATAATGGGGTGATGCAGAAGCACAGTCTGGGAGAGCAGAGAGTCAGTTTGACAACAGTTTGTGGCTCACACATGACCTGCCCATATTTTGACACAATGAGTATACCTATGCATACCTATGACAAGAGACCTCTGTTATAAAACAGGCGGACAGTGACACAGTTGATCAGGGTAGTGTGGTTATTCCAGTTGCAGAGCTTGTTGTTTCTCCCTAAAGCCATATTTAAGGCTGAGGTGCCACACAGGAGGGTTGGTAGAGATGCACAAAGTCTGTTCTCCATACACCTGATGATGGTGTGTCATTAGGTGCTGCCAGATGTATGTGTAGGGCTATAGTGGAGACACAGACACATTCCACTAGGGCCCCAGAACAGACAGTGTGAGTACTAACCAGAATAATGGCACAAGAACTCCGTGGGAAAAAACTAACAACCCAAAATAAATGGCGTTCAAGACTAGTGTGGATACAATACTACACAGTGAACCACCAAATAGCACAAATAAAGAAATAATACTGCAGCAGACATGAAAAAACATTCTATTTAATAAAAAAAATGCATGATTTGATTCCATAACCCATAGCTTCATCAGAATAACATCACTTCTTACTACAATTCCTTAAATACCATAATGTTTAAAGGGGCCATGCCTAAAATAAAATTCTATAACTACAAATCATAAAGGTTTCACATGTCTACATTAAAATAAACACAATCCTCACAAACATGAGTAAAAAATAATAAGAAAAGTAATTGGACATTTCCAGTCCCATGCATAACAGCATATATCTGTATAAATGCCCATGCATAACAGCATATATCTGTATAAATGCCCATGCATAACAGCATATATCTGTATAAATGATGAGTAATACTTAAAGATTATCTCATTTACTGAAATCCAGTCACCCGGAATATGATTACATGAAAATATGTTAATCCAACTATTACAAAATGTTATGAATATTGTTTTACATGAAAAATCAAAATATATAAATATCCTAACAGCTCCCATTTTAAACAAAAACATGCTAATGAGTGTGTGTTAAATCATTACATCTGAGTGATGCCTCCAGGTGCATCTGCATTAACTTCTACAGATGCCTCTAGGTGTAAAATGTTGCTTGTTCATATTTGCATCAATAAATCTAAAGCTGTGCTATGTACAAGGTTTTAAAACATTTCATCTTAAAGCTTACACAATAGCAAACTCAACTTCATTAATACTTGACCTCTGCCTATGCAGGTAAATAGATATTTACTGTTGTTTTTATGATATTAATTTATATAGATATAATTTTAACATTTTTCTGAATCTTAAAAACCAAGTAACACAGACAGAACTTCTTAGTTTCACATGAAAGCTCTCAGCTAGAGGAATAAAATGTTGCTGACAGCATGTGCGCAACTTGAGTGGTTGCAGAGATATTGTAAGTTGTTTATAAAATATTGCAAATGTAATAGTTACTGTGACTTATAAAATTCAGTTTAAGACCTATAACCTAATGAATAAAGCCACTGTAAAAATAGTTTGTGCTGAATAGTTTGCTATTTATACTTCTTTCATAATCCCTATGGCTGCAGAGATATGAACATTTGCCCGAAATGTGAGGACATAATTTGATGCTGTCAAAAGGCTTAGGCTCCACCCTCTGGAAGTTACACTGCAAACATTTTGAGCTTCATTGGAGTGAATGAGTTAATATTATCCATAGTGTTATATTTCCAGGTAAATTTGAAATATGTTGTGGTGTTGTTTAAATAGATAGCAAAGTCATTAATAACCTCTTCTGGTCCTTCTCTCAAAATAAAGATGTCTTCCAACTGTCTCAGATACAGTTTACAATGTTTGTAAAAGTCAGATCTAAAAACATACATGCTTTCCCAGGCTAGTAGCACCAAATTAGATAATGCTGGGTCTCAAACAGCCACCACTGCTAGACCTTTAATCTGTTTGTAAAGGCCATTCTTGAAATATATAAAATTATTGTCAAAAACCAGGACCATGAGCTCAGTAATGTTCTGCATATGCATGGCTAACAAGAATGGATAAAATAATATATTCTTCTGGGATAATTCTAACTTGTCTTCTCTCAGTATAGAGGTGAAGAAATCCGTTAGATCAGTTGTCACAAAAAAAGATTCTTTAAACAGACATTGTGATTCAGTCTCCCCAAAAAGTCCCAGGGGTCTCTTAAAAGATGTTTTTTAGTTTAAATAAACATGTTTCAACTTCCTGTCAATGAAGGTGGCCAGATGATATGTAACTGATACACTAGCTGCAACAATCAGTCCATATTTCAAGCTTTCAATACCTTTATGGATCTTGGGTATTTCAAAAAGAGTTGGAACAAGTTTTTTTTTTTTTTTTTATATGGAGGAAAGAAAGAAATCCTGCATAATCCTCCCATTCAATACCATTTCTTCTAGGCTTAACTCAATCTTTTGGTAAGCAATGTTAATCTCATTCCAAGACACTTGAATGCTTTTGAGTTTCTTAAAATATCCATCATTGCTGTAGAGTAGTCAAAAGTGCTCATAATAACAATTCCCCCACCTTAGTCGGATTTCATAACCTTAATTGTTCTATCATTCCTGATAGTGTCAAATAATTTATTTTCAGACAAAGTGAGGTTGAACTTCCTATTAAATTAAATCTGTAATAATCATTGATACAAGCCAATTCAAAGGATTGAATAATGGGGTGCAAACTTGGAATAAAGCAACTTTTCTTTTTCCTTATATCACCTTCTTTATTTGATATGAGGATAACATCCTTATTCTTAGAGAAATTAGCCAAATTTAGTTTTCTCACAAACATTTTTATTTCAATAATGAAATCTGAAATACTCAGTGGGGGAGTAGGAATAAATTTATACCATTTAGTAAATAAGGAAAAATGACCCGTTGTAGTGTTAAGATGACTAAAATTAAAATGTTAAAGTCATTATATGTAATCATAATACTATTAGTGTTTGGGACAATCACCATCCTTTGCCCATTCCTCTCCCTTTCCTCCTCCCAAAATGCCTCTTGTCTGGGTATTGGTGTTGCTGACTGGAGGGGTTGGTTCAATCCAGGTTCTGAGGATAGTGAGCATGAGACACAATTAATTCTGACCTGTGCAGTACAGGAAAATCCTGTTCAGACTCTATGTTGTACATATTCCCATATAACTGTTCAGTCCTACACTCTTCAGAAAAATCATGTACAGGTACAAAGTTGTATTCGTTATTAACCATATCAGTATCTATGCTTTGAGTCTCATTAATAATCATTGCTTCATCCCTTCTAAAATAATCATCTCTAAAGATGTTTGATGTTACAGATGGGCAAGCTGTATTATTCTTATTGTATTTTTTGCATATCTTTGTTACACTTTTTACATTTTTGTTTCCTGTTCAGTTCACATAATTTACCAGCTCTAGAAAATACTTTATTATATGTGCTTCTAAACTGATCAAATAAATCATCTCTAGTACTTTGTTTAAATAATTGATGTCCTTGAGTATACCTGAAATCATATTTTAATTGCATTTGATAATCATTTTGATAAGTTCCATACTATACCTAACAAAAAATCCTTGTACAAAGCAACATTGCATTGTAAGCCATTTGGTAACTTAAAAACCCTTAGTCCTTTTGGGACAGTAACTCTTTTAAGACATTCAAAGATGCCTGCATTGTCAAGCTGTAAGTTTCTAATCTTAAGTACTTTCTTTTCAAACAGATGTAAATTGTCTGTTATTGATCCTGGAAATGTATTATTAGAAGAATCCCCCAAAAAGGTCATGTCTCAAACTAAATGGCTTATTTAACCAAGTTTGAAAATCCATTTATTCAAAACCCTGTAACCCATCACTACTAGTGAGGGGAAAATCATTTTGGTTAACATTAGTGCCATTACAAATTGATACAGTAACTTGAATGCAATCATCCCCATGAAAATCTAATAAAATGCCTAGTCAATGTGCTGGCCAATTCATTGGATTGTCCAGTTGTGCCAAACTGCTAAATAAATCTTGACCTCGGTTATACCCACCAGTTTGCTGGGTGTGCACATATGTATGATCCTCTGCAAAGCCTTGTGCCATTCTATTTGCAGTAAACTGCTGATTCACCAAATTGTCATGCAGTATAGTGCTAAAAAATTCTTCTTGTCCATGTATGTCACCAATAAGCTCTTGACTACAAGAACCATCAGTGTCAGTGTTTAGTCCAGCAAGCATAATTTCCTTATGCTGTTTAAACTGTGAGGTAAGTAATTTGACCAGTTGGGTGAGATCACCTTTCAATGTTGCCATATCTGTGCAAAATTGCTGCAATTAAATGGAGGAACAGTTCTCTTCCGGTGTCCGTATTCATCTCCATACCTCCAGAGTCATGCCAACAAACAATACTATGCGAACTGGTGAAAAGCGAATCAGGAACACAGAAAGAACCAAGCTAAAAATTCCAAACGTACATTTATTATACCAAATACAAAAGTGAGCGCTTTCGGTGGGATAAATTATTCCACCTTCATCAGACAATCAGCAGGAAGAAATTAGTAAGCCATATATATAAAATTAGCATTTGAAAATAACCAATGGGATTAAAAGGCATTTAATAACAATTAGTTCCCTTAGAAACCTTAAAAAAGTTTACATTGATGTTAAAGGTATTGCTTAGGTATTATAAATAAATCACAGTTCGTATATAAGAACTTGAAAATTTGCATCAGATAGCCAGCTACAATAAATAATCCTTCCCAAAAAGGAAAGGAAAATAGATGATCTTTTACGAACAATAAAATGTAGCAGATAAAAAGCAAAGTGAAGCTACATTCTGAAACTTGATATGAAAGTGCAGCTATTGTGAGCTGAAACATTTTCTAGAATGCATATGGCACTTCTGGCAATATTAATGCATTAATGAAAATCTGAATATTATATATATATATATATATATATATATATATATATATATATATATATATATATATATGATTTGAATATATTACTTTCCGCAAAATGCAGAAAAATAATAAAATAATAATAAAAAATATAATAATAAAAAATATATATGTACATGTGAGTATAAATAATCTCATAGGCAAAAAGGATCTATGCAGGCTCTAAAAAACTACTTTTGAGCATATCATTCTATGTTTTTATCAAAAGTAGTATTGAGCTTACTGGTAAGGTCTTGAATAAAATGTCATGTGAAATAAGAATCTCATGACCACTATATTTACATAAATTCATGTTAACGAATACCTATGAAGCATTTTAGAATATTATATATATTATTAATAGTGAAATTTTGTCATTTCGGATATAGACCATAAAAATATAAGCAATTAAACCTGTATTTAAAATTGCAAAAATATGAAAGATAAATGTTAAAAATAAAAATAGAAAGATTAATATGAGAACCATTATGAAAATTACCATGGACTAAAGACTACCTATTAAGAGAATGCCATTTCAAGACACATTTAATAGATATAGCATCGTTTAACCCGGGAAAAGCATGCGCCCTTGTCCGTATCTGCCAAGTTAATTCATCCATTTCTAATTGGATCTACCATGGGCCACCCCTTATGTCCACATCTCTCTTGTTCAGGATGATGAAACTAAAATTATGCCCTTCTGCACTCACATGTACATATATATTTTTTTTATTATTATATTTTTTATTATTATTTTATTATTTTTCTGCATTTTGCGGAAAGTAATATATTCAAATCATATATATATATATATATATATATATATATATATATATATATATATATATATATATATAAAATATTCAGATTTTCATTAATGTATTAATATTGCCAGAAGCGCTATATGCATTCTAGAAAATGTTTCAGCTCACAAGCTGCACTTTCATATCAAGTTTCAGAATGTAGCTTCACTTTGCTTTTTATCTGCTACATTTTATTGTTCGTAAACGATCATCTATTTTCCTTTCCTTTTTGGGAAGGATTATTTATTGTAGCTGGCTATCTGATGCAAATTTTCAAGTTCTTATATATGAACTGTGATTTATTTATAATACCTAAGCAATACCTTTAACATCAATGTAAACTTTTTTAAGGTTTCTAAGGGAACTAATTGTTATTAAATGCCTTTTAATCCCATTGGTTATTTTCAAATGCTAATTTTATATATATGGCTTACTAATTTCTTCCTGCTGATTGTCTGATGACGGTGGAATAATTTATCCCACCGAAAGCGCTCACTTTTGTATTTGGTATAATAAATCTACGTTTGGAATTTGGAGCTTGGTTCTTTCTGTGTTCCTGATTCGCTTTTCACCAGTTTGCATTGTTTTGTAGTTTGTGTTTGTGAACAAACAATACTAAGTACCAGAATACCAGCACAAGAATAGTGTGGAAAAAATGAAGAACAAAAACTAAACACCATTCAAGGCTAGAGTGGACATGGTACTGCACACTGACCCATCAAATAGCACCAAATAAAAGAATAACACTGCAGCAGACATGAAAACTCATTGTATTTAATAAAAATTTAGCACTTTTGTTCTGGAACTGGGAACATCAACAGAATGAAATAACGTTTAAAGGGGCCATGCCTCTAATAAAATTACATAATCCTGAGGGGTGGCTTCAATATTCACTGGCTTAATACTCCTCACATAATTCATCATCCCATATTAACCTCCACAGATTTACCCAACTCATCATATCCCCTGCAACGACTGAAAAATCATCCAAACATCAGTCAATCCTTAACTGGATTTTGGTTAATAACTCCTCCATAGCATCTCAATCAGGCTGTCTCCCTAACAGTCTAAGTAACCATCAGCCAACTTTTCTTCTTAGAACCTGTACTCACCAATCCAGCCCGACCTCCCTCTGCTTAATCAGAAACAAAAAAAATTTCAACACATACAGTTTAATCTCCTCTCTAAATAGTTGCAACTGGGAACCTCTCAAACAGCTACCACTAGAAGATGCAGTAAACTTGTTTAACACCACCTTCCTAGGCATACTAAACTATCATGCACCCCCTAGAACTATTAGAATTAAAACTAATTATGCACCCTGGTTACCTAAAGAATGTAGAGCCTTACTCAAGGCCAGAGACAAGGCTTGGGAGCAATTTCACAAAAACAAAACCCAATTCACAAGGCAAACATAGCTGGAACTGTGAAACAAATAAAAAAAAAAACTAGTCATATTAGACAAAATCAATTATTATGACAATATCCAGAATAAACATGCAAAACACCCTCAAAAACTCTAGGTCACAATTAATAGCACATTTCATCCAGGTAAATCAGCTACCCCCAATCCAACATTAACTAACAATTCTGACAATATAGCGGCACAATTCAACAAATACTTCACAGAAACTATTCAAGCACTAGCAAACTCTCAAGGCATTGACAGCAACTCTAACATTTTTTCACCCCAGCACAGCATCAAATCCCAAAATGACACCTCCCACTTTAACTTCATAGGTTCATAGATTAGTACTAGGCTAACTGCCCTAGTGAGCCATTTTAAGCCTAGCCAATTATCCCGTGTGAGACTCAAACTCTGTACCTTGTGTTTGTAAGGCAAACACCTTAACCATTAGGCCACCCTCCCCTTACACCAAGTCTCTGTTTAATATATAAAAAACTACTTCAAAAGCTGAAACCAACCACACTAGCTGCAGATAACCTCCTAGCCGACTTTAAAAATTTCATCCAAAGCAATAGCCTATCCAGTAGCTATACTCATCAACTGGCCAATATCTGAGTGCCAGGTACCTGTCATTTGGAAAACCTCCCATATTCTACCACTACACAAGGAAGGTAATTCCACTGAACTTACAAATTATTGCCCAATTGCAATCCTGTCCGCTATCCACAATACTAGAATGGAATACCTTTGCACACACAAACTAATATCTGACACCCAACACAGTTTTCATCCCTTCCACAGCACCACTTTTGCATTAATGTCATTTACCAATACAGTGAGCCATCATATACACAATAGACAATATGTATCTACCATATTTTTGACCTATCCAAACCCTTTGATATGATAAATTACAATACACTCATCAACATTCTCTCCACCCTAACCCTTAGCAACACCTCTATCACATGGTTCAAAAGCTACCTTACAGGATGTCTCCAAGGTGTGTAATGCCAACACCACCTTTCTCCACTGTTCCCAGTTATCTTAGGGGTTTCAAAAGGCTCCATCCTTGGACCTCTGCTGTTCTCTCTATTCAGCTCAGCACCTCCACAACACCTGCTTCTGTAGTATAATATTGATGATTGCACCTTAATATGTGTAGTTCCCTCAATACAAGACCTCCATACCATAACCCAAGATTCCTTCCTATCTGCAGAAACATGGATCACTCATTCTGAATCCCAACAAAACTAAGTTCCTTATTTTTAGCCCAACTAGACCTCCTCATCTTCCCAGTCTTTTACTATCATGTCCAAAATTCAAACTATGATTATCTCTGTATCCCATACCAAATTGCTTGTAGTAGAAATAGACAGAAACTTGAAATCTGACATACACATAGCCCAAACCATCATGAAAGTCCACAAGAAACTGGGTCTCCTGTATAGTAATAAACAATTTCTTACAAGAGATACAAAAGCTGCTATAGCCCACACACACCTCTTATCATCGCTGCTCTATGTCTTCCCAATACTAACAAACATCTGCAAAACTGACTTAATTAAACTGGGATCCTGCTATAATAAAATAGCAAAGTTTGCTACTGGTGCCTCTTTGAGGTCACATCACTGTACTTCTCTTAAACAACTAAACTGGCTCATACTCCTTCAGTTTCTATGCTTTAACCAATTAATCTTTGCACACAAAATTCTCCACCGACCTGATGAAATCACTGCTCTCCAAAATACTATACACTCGTATACTACTTCTCAATGTTTTTGCTCCAGTAACCTGCACCTTCTAAATACCACCAAGAACAACAACTCTGATGGGAATTCTCTCTTCTCTGACTGCATTCCTAAAATATGGAATAAGTTGCCAACGCAAATAACATCTAACAGCTCTATCATACAATTTAAAAAGCTCCTTAAGTCACAATTAACTGACACCTGACTATCTTCCTGCAACTCATCAGGATGGACTTCTCTTACTCTTCTTGACAACTACTTCCATTAAAATATAGTAACAAGACATCTCACAGTCAGTTTTACTAACTTCTGTAAGAAAATTGGGTTCCTATTAGATTGTCGAAACTCCATTTATGTGAATACAAAATCATCGACACATATCGCGCGAAATGCGTAATTGTCAAACGTGCAAAACTGTGAAATTCAAAATGTCAAAGTGTTTTGGTTGGCCCGTCTGCGGTATAGCTCCATAAGGTAAGTGTGCAATAGTTACGGACCTTAGGGTTAGGGTGCGAGTTAAGGTAAGTATACAGATAGGTAATGTGTGTAAGATTTAGTGTAATGTTAGAAGTAGGGTTTTGTTAAATGTATTTATGTGTATTATTTATTTTGTTTGGGTATATCTCCGTAAGGTAAGTGTGCGGTAGTTACAGACCTTAGGGTTAGGGAGGGGTTAAGTGTAGTGCATAGATAGTTGTGTATGTGGGGTTTAGTGTAGGGTTAGAAGTTGAGTTTTGGTGCGTTACTGTAGGGTTAGGAGTAGCGTTAGGTTAGTGTATGTATGTGATTTATTTATTTTGTTTGGGTATGTAGTATGTAGTGGGTGGTGAGGTTGGCCGACTATGAACGCTCGATATTTTAAATTTTGCGGTTTAGTGCATTCGGTATTTTCACGGTTCGAGTTATACGTGTCACTGTTTTGGTATTCGATGTAATGGATTTTCGTTGTTTTAATATAGATCCAAGAAAATTGCCTTATGCATCCTTGAAACTGTATTTTACTCATGATGTTGTATAATGTGAATGCTTTGAGCAAAAGCTTTGTTTCCATCATTTGTCTGC
Source organism: Protopterus annectens (assembly GCF_019279795.1). Lineage (NCBI taxonomy): Eukaryota > Metazoa > Chordata > Ceratodontiformes > Protopteridae > Protopterus > Protopterus annectens. The sequence continues at coordinate 190,925,715 of NC_056748.1, read as the reverse complement.
TATTTACTATCAACGTAGTAATTTCCAAATGGTTGTTAACTTATTATTTGTCTGCAATTGCTACTTCTGTTTTCTCTTTGCAAGCTTGTTAACTATAAATTGTCTGTACAGGAGCTTTTCTCCCCGGGCCTCTGCTGAAAAAAGACCTGTGTCCAGTCAGCCTTTCCATGTAAACAAATTTAAAATAATAATAATAAGCACAAATCATAAAGAATGCACATGTATACATTTAAAATAAACACAATCCTAAAATAATAGTGGTAAAATTAATAAGAAAATGAATCAAACATTTCCATCCCAATGCATAAAACCATATATCCATATAAATGTAAATAATACTTATAAGATAATCTCATTCACTGAAATCCAGTTACCATAAATATAAGTATGTAAAAATATGTTAATCCAACAATTAGAAAAGTTTATGAAATTGTTTTAAGTGAAAAATCAAAATATATGACTACCTTAACAGCTCCCATTTTAAACAGAAGCATTTGATCTAAACACATTTGACTTAGGTAAATTGATTTAGCTGGTGAACAATATACTTAGAGAATTCTGTTTCTGAGAAAAAATACATGAGTGTGTGTTAATATTATCTCACTGCAACTTGGCAGCTCTCATTTTAAGCACAGGCAATACTGAAGTAGTTTCATTTAACCAAGGAGAGTTGATAGCATCAAGTCTTAATTGCCACCAAAGTTTCCTGTATTCCAAATGGGATTCCCACTCACCACCTCTAGGGTTAATTGGAACTTGTTTTAGAACTCCAAATTTGAAGTTTGTAAAGTTATTATATATGATCTAATGTTTGTAAAGTGCTTTTTTTTCAAGTTATAAGCAATAATATCATACAGATGTTTATATACACTTTTATGTAGTTCACACTCTGTTTTCCCCACATAAAAACGAGGCAACCTGAGAACTTTGCAATGTACACCACCCCCATAGTTTTACAGTTGAACGCTACTCTTTAATGAATTTTCTAAAACAAAACAATCCAAGGTAACAGTATATGGGCACTGATTGCAAGCACCACACTTCACTGTGCCCAACTTAACCACTTGTTCGTTCTTGCTTTTTCCACTTCTTCTATATTCAAACAATCTTTTAAAGTTAAGTGCAGTTTTTAAAGTAAAAATGGGATAGTTACCCAAAACTTCATAAATACCAGGGTTAGTTTTTAGAATATTCCAATTACTTTTTATAACATCTTTAATGTGTTTGGCTCAGTCATTATACTCCAGATCCAATGCTCCGTCATATGGGGTTCCTTCATTAGAATGTAAGTAGTCTTTGTGAGTATCACCCCCATTTTAAGTTCCTTCTCCCAATAGGGATTTATATTTTTCCCATTCATTAATACCTCCATTATGACATTCCTGATAATTAGAATGACAGAATTACTAAGTATTCAAAAGTAATCCAAGCAAGGCAGGCAGTCTGTTTCCAGATGAAAATCCTTTATTAGTACTCTCCATACTTAATAAAGGATTAATAAAGGATTTTCAGCTGGAAATAGACTGCCTGCCTTCTTGGATTACTTTCAAATACTTAGTAATCCTATACAATATTTCAAATTATATATTTTTTATTATTTTTTTGACTTAAGACGGGTTTAAGTTTGTTACTTCTACTACTATTGTCTGATCTGATTAATATACAGTGATTAACTAGAGATATATGGACTGAAAATCTTCTGCACAGAGAAGTTTCTTACACTGTTTTGTTTTTGGACCCTCTAAACTTGTTTAGTGCATTGTTTGAGACTTCAGGGATACCACAGAGATTACTTCTTTTTAAAATTCAGATCTAAAAGCATACATATTTTCCTAGGCCGGTAGCACCAAATAGAATATGCTTGGGCACAAATAGCCCCCATTGCTACACCTTTAAACTGCTTGTCAAACTTACCCTCAAAATATATAAAAGTATTATCTAAAACTAAAGCCATGGGCTCAGTAATGTTATATGTCCATGGCTGACAAGGATAGATAAGATATTAAACTATCCTGGAATAATTCTAACTCTTCTTCCTGTGGAACAGAGGTGCCGAGATCCACTACACCAACAGTCACAAAAAAAAATTCTTTGACCAGACATTGTGATTTAACCTCCCCAAAATGTCGTAGGAATCTCTTAAAAGGTGTTTTTAGTTAAAAAAAAAAAAACATGTTTCAACTTCCTGTCAATGAAGGTGACTAGAGGGTATGTTAACTGATCCACCAGCTCCAACAAGCGGCCTGAATTTCAATTTCTCAATACCTTTTTGGATCTTGGGTATTCCAAAAATAGTTGGAACAAGGGTGTTTTTTTTAATATGGAGGAAAGATAATAAAAAATAAATCCTGCATAATCCTTCCATCCAGTACCATTTCTTCTAGGCTTAACCCAATCCTGAGGTAAGTAATGTTAATCTCATTCTTAGTCACTTGAATGTATGCTATTAAGTCTCTTAAAATATTCATCATTGCTGTTAAGTAGTCAAAACTGCTCAAAATAACAATTCCCCTACCTTTGTTGGGTTACTAACCCTAATTGTTCTACTTCTCCTGATAGTGTCAAATCATTTACTTTCAGACAAAGTGAGATTCAACTTCCTATTAAATTAGAAATCCTTTCATAATCTTGAATAATCATTGATACAAGTCTGTTCAAAGGATTGAATAATGGGGTGCATACTTGGATTAAAACAACCTTTCTTTTTCCATTTATCACCTTCTTTATTTTGTATGAGGTTAACATCCTTATTCTTAAAGAAATAAGCCAAATTTAGTTTTCTAGTGAACATTTTCAGTTCAATAATCAAATCTGAAATATCCAGTGAGGGAGCTGTAATGAATTTATACCCTTTAGTACAAAAGGAAAATGATCCTGCATTATGTTAAGGTGACTAAAATTAAAAATGTTAAAACCATTACATGTAATCATAATCTTATTAGTGTTTGGGACATTCTCCATCCTTTGCCCTTCCCTCCTCAATTCCTCCTCCCAAACTGCATCTTGTCCGGGTATTGGAATCACTGACCTGGGGACGTGGTTCAATCCAGGTTCTGGGAGATAGTGGGCATGGGACACAGTTTGTCCTGACCTGCACAGTACAGGAAAATCCTGCTCAGAGTCTATGTTGCACATTTTCCTATAGAACTGTTCAGGCCTACACTCTTCAGAAAAATTATGTACAGGTACAAAGTTGTATTAATTGTTAACTATATCAGTATCTATGTTTTGAGTCTCACTATTATTTATTATTCATCCCTACCACCATAATCATGTTAAAGATGTTTGATGTCAAAAATGGGTAAGATGTTTTATTATTGTATTGTTGCATAACTATTAAGTTTTTTTACAATTCCATTTCCTCTTCATTTCATATAAATTTATGAGCTCTAGAAAATAAATTATTATATGTGCTTCTGTACTTACCAAATAATAAATCAACTCTAATACTTTTGTTTAAATTATTGATGTCCTTGAGTATACTTGAAATCATATTCAAATTGCATTTGATAGTGATTTCAATAAAGTTCCATACCATGCCTATCAAACGAGTCAAAAAAATCCTTGTACAAAGCATCACTGTATTGTAGGTCATTAGGCAACTTAAAAACCCTTAGTCTCTTTGAGACAGTACCTCTAGTAAAACATTTAGTAAGGTATGCATTGTCGAGTTCTAGGTTTTTAACCTTAAGTAACTTCTTTTGAAAACAGATGTATATTGTCTCTTAATTCTCACAGAAATTTATTATTAAAAGAATCCCCTGAAAATTCACTTCTAAAACTGAATGTCTTTTATAGCCAAGTCTGAAAATCTAGTTGTCAAAAACCATGTAACCCATTACTACTAGTGAGGGGAAAATCATTGTGGTTTTCTGGGGAAAACAGAGTATGCATTACATAAAAGGGTATGTAGTAACTTTACAAACTTCATATCATATTTATGGTAACTGGATTTCAGTGAATGAGGTGATTTTTTTAAGTAATATTTGTCATTTATACAGATATATACTGTCATGCATGGAATTGGAAATGTTTAATTTTTTTTTATTATTTTTTACCACCGTTTTTTCAGGATCATATTTATTTTAAATGTATATATGTGAATTATTTATAATTTGTACTTATGTAATTTTATTTGAGGCATGACCCTTTTAAACATTATGGTATTTAAGGAATTGCAGTAGGAAGTGATGTTGTTATTCTGATGAAGTTCCTGCTTCTGGAATGGAAGCACTAACTTTTTATTAAATATGTGTTTTTATGTCTGGTGCACTATTATTCCTTTATTTGGTGCTATCTGGTGGTTCAATGTGTGGTATCATATCTACTCTAGTCTTAAATGGCATTTAGCTTTAGTTCTAAGTAAAACAGTGGAAGCAACATGTACTTCAGTCTTGCATCTTGATATAGTTGTGCAAATGAGGGCATAATTAACCTGCTCCTTGTTTTATAGATGGTCATATGAAATGATGCACAGTATTGGTTATAAAACATAACTGTATATTGAAGAAGTCTGACATACAAGATATTACTGACATAAATGTACACCTCAGACAAATGTTCTGCTAAGGGGCATATACATATTTCCATATCAGTGTAATGTTCTTATCTTTGTAACAGGTTCCACACTTACCTTGTCAATACTGCAGGAAGCAATTGTGTCCTTGCAGGATATCCTTATCTAATGCAATCAGAACACAGCCATTACATGATTAAATAAGGGTCGTGGAGTTTAGCAAGCATCAGTTTTCTTAAATGCATGTGCATGGGATCCTAGGTTTTGACGCTGGTAGTGATAATGTGTGCTATCCTTTGCCTCTTAGCCAGAGCCAGGGAAACAGTGCACACCTCCACCTGAAAGCACCATCTGCAGCTGGTATTTTTCCCTCAAACTCCTCAGCTGTATCTGGTCCCCACTGCTGGCCCTACACGTGGTCCTTGAAACTGTGGTCCTGCTCCTTGCTTTCCTTGTTGAAGCTGTTTATTGAGCATTGTATAGTGTAACATAACACAGACTGTCACTATTTCAGAAGTGCCTAGGTCATACTGAAGTGCAACTCTTGATGGGTCTAGCGACTGGTCTGGAACCTTGATTTAAGCAATCCAAGTGTGTGTTCTGTGATATTCCTAGTTTGAGCTTAGGCTTCATTGTATCCTTGCTAAGTAGGGTTGGATGGATTTCTCATGGGTGTCATGTGCCAGGGCTCAAGTGCATAACTTGTAACCCCCACTAGATGCCCTTAAGGAATGTCAACCTTAGAAAACCTGGCACACAGCTCACAAGTGGGCTGAATGTGTGAGTCAGGGAAACTGCCTCGATTACCTACAAAGATATTGTACATGATCCCTTGGTGATTACAGACAACTCTGACAGTTTATAGAGTGGAAACCCTTTCTCGTGATGCAACTTCTTTACTGTTCAGCAGGCGGGGCTTTTATTTCTATGCATGTCCAATCTATGACCCCTGACACTTTGGGAAAGGGTGCTTCTGCATAGAATTTCTGAATGGTTCTTGTTCTCTCCGCTAGGGTGCATGGGAAAAAAGATGTGATTCCTTGCATGTTGCAGCATTGCCTTTCAAAAGTGATGTAATATTCTAGATGTGATGCATGTGACACCCCTAATATATTTCCACTGGGTCTCTGGAAAGTACTAGTAGCTAGTATACACAATGCTACACATTCCTTTGTTTCCACTGGGATGGGTTTTCCATGATTTCCCAGGGACCTAAGGTGGGAGTGGGACAGGTTGTATAGTTCTTCCAGTGTTTCTTTGTCCACTCTGTATTGCTGAGCAATTTCTGTATCAAGCGGTCCTTGATAAGTCATATGGGGTCTAAACTTCCTTTGTCTTCTTGCCCAATGTCTGGCAGCAGCAGAACCCGGATCTAAAGCCTGTTGCACATACAGCACAATAATAACAGCAGCAACCTCTAACATGTTATTTTTTCTAAGTGTAATTCTGCCTGCATTCCAGAGTGTTGGTGTTCAGAGCAAATGGCTACACTGAGTGTACACGAATGCTTTATAGCTTCCTGAATAATTCCACCAAATTGGATCGTAAATTAGTTTATAAAGTTAGCTATTTATGCTGTCATTAGCATATTCAGATGTTTTCCTTTGTTTTGCATCTATCCACAATGTGTAGAACCATTTCATGAATAAGAAATAGCATGACATCTTGTTGGAGGTGAGCCACACCACCAACGAGAAAGTCACACTTTCTGTAGCTATTAATGAATCCAACCTGTACATTTAGAAGAATGATACATTTCAGAGCCAGCATTAATGCAATCAAGCTAATATATAAAGTCTTTCAATCAACTGCATTACAATTAACTTTATTTGTATGTTATACCCCATTACTGCAAAGCAGTAAATCAAAACTATGTGAGACAAATATTTATTAAACTATAAGAAATCAAATAAAGTGTTTTTATAGGTTCATGGGTGTGTACTACGCTAATGGCCCTGGAGCCTTTACAAGCCTAGCCCATAGAAGTGCACTGGCATCGTGCCACCCAATGTTAGTTCCCAGTGCCTCTATCAAGTAGAGACACTGGAGTGATCCCCAGGGTAAACTTTCTATTACCTATACACTCATCAAGATTTCTCTTGAAGAGGGACACCAAGGTGCTCTGCTTGACATGTATGGGAAGTCTATTCTAGAGCATGGCATTCTCTGGGTGAGGAACCTGTCCCTCCAGCATGTTCTGTTGATTGTGGTAAAGAGGTTGAGGCCTCTGGAGCATGTGGTGTGGAGGGATTGGGATTTCTTTAGATTCAGCATTTCTAAGAGAGCTGGGTCAGACATGGCTTTTTATCTAAGTATGCAATATGAGACAGAGAATAGCTAGAGTCTTTTGAGTCTATCCATGTAGGACATGTGTTTAATGCCTAGGATCCTTTTTGTGAAGAACTTCTGTGGCCTCCCCAGCTGTTGCAGGTGTCTAGTGAGGTACATGCTAAAAGGGGCATTATACTCAATGATTGGTCTAATGAGGGAAGAGTAGAGAGAGATGATGACCTCTTTCTTCCTGGATGCAAAACCCTTGGTAATGAGATGTACCACATAGAAGGAATTTCTGACCACAGGTGGTGGTCAAAGGAAAGATTGCTGTCAACCTGCATCCCCAGATCTCTTATAACACCTGTCAATGTGGTAATTAGTGGGAAGTGAGTTTTTACCAAAGGGGATGACGACACATTTTTTTGGCAGTAAGCTTAAGGACATGGCTTTCACACCAGTCATTGGTCTCAGTGAGGCCTTTCTGTAGAATGTCTGCATCACTTGGGGGAGTTAATAATGGTTCCCAGCTTGCAGTCATCTGTGAACTTGGTCAGCTACAGTCCCTTTGTGTTGGCCTGGACTTCTGAGAAGTAGATGCCGAATAGGAGAGGACCCAGGACCAATCCCTGTGGGACTCCACTAGTGACTGATCAGCACTCTGACTTGCATTCTACTACTTTCATACTGTGTGTTCTATCTGTGAACCAATTTGCAACCCACCTAGTGATATAGGGGTCAATGCCTAGTTTAATCAGTTTATCAATAATTCCCAAGTGAGGAATGATATCAAAGGCCTTGGCTAGATCAAGGTAGTTTGTATGCATTGCCTTATCTTCATCCACAGCCCTGCTGACTGACTTAAAGAAGTCAACCAGGTTGAGCAGCCATGATCTCCCTTTCACAAAGCCAAATTGCGTGGGGTCTAGAGTTTGGAGATTTCCTATATCTTTGTTAATCAGGTCCATGATGATGCACTCCATAACTTTACATATCAAATTCATCAGGCTAATAGGGCAATAATTCCCAAGGTCTGTAGTTGTTCCCCCTTTATGGAGAGGGATGACTGTAGTAGTGCGCCATTGAGTGTGTAACTGCATGCACACTATGTGCTGCATTATCAAAATCATTCCCTATCAAGACATCTGCAGGGATATCCTCAAACACTCCTACCTGCTTGCTTCCTTTTCCAGTGTCCCAGTCAAAGTGAACCCTGGCCAAAGGTAGTTGGAATGGGGTTCCTCCTAAATCTCTGACTGGAGTGGACTGCCCAAGCAAGTACTTCTCCACCATAACCACTGCAAGCTTCACAGTGGTTAAGTCAGAGGCTGTATCTCTCTTAGCAGTGACTTGTCTTCCATCCACCAAGATAGGATACAAGCTGCAGTGATAGTTTGGTACCCCTATTGCCTCCAGACAACTTACCACTGGCATGCTGTTATTCTTACTTGCTGGCTCCCTCTCCTTTTTTTCCCCACCTTGCATCAGTGGGCGTTTGTATGCGACATGACCTCTCTGGTTACATTTAAAACATCTAACCCTTGGTCCTGGCTGTGTACCCAAACTAGTGGCTTCCCCAGTTACTGGTGAACTCTGTCGGGGTGGTTTAGGCTGACCATCATGTATTCCCTTATACCGTGTGCAGCACTGGGAATCCCCTTCTTGTGTAGTGATGCCCTGCTTACTAAGTAGAGATTCCCTTGTCTCCCCAGCTCATCTACAGAGTTACACTCCTGGTCTGCCAACCAAATTCTCATGTCCTCAAGCAAAGTGCTAAGGGCTTGTTCATTCAGCAAAAGGTCTGCCAGCCTTTCAAAAGTGGTGACCTGGCACCCACTCACCCACATATGAAAATAAGGGTTCTACTTCAAAATGTCAAAAACTCATGACATCTAATTTCAAAACAGCGAGACCATAAGATCAAAAATTCAAAACATCTAAAACTCATAACATCGAATCTCACAACATTGAAAACTACAAAGCAAATATAAATAGCATCCCCTCCACCTATAACAACACAAAATGAAAAAAAAACACACTTTTTACTATGTTTCTGCTGGGGCGCAAGCTCCCCCTGCACCCTCTGTAAATTAAATATACAAACTCCAAGATCGCACTATAGTGCAAAAAATTTAATTTCCTAACCCCACTGCAATCGTGATCACCATAGAGAATGTACACATAATGTCTAAATCACTTATCTGTATGTCCTAAAAACATGTACAAAGTGGCAAAAAAACACTATATGCAGATTAATATAATAAACTATAACATTTACATGTTTGATGATACACTACTTAATTTTATACATTTTTGATGTTGTGAGATTCGATGTTATGACTTTTAGATGTTTTGAATTTTCTATCTTATGGTCTCGCTGTTTTGAAATTAGATGTTAAGAGTTTTTGATGTTTTGAAGTGAAACCAAAAATAAGTGCTTAACTCAGCAATATAATCACATACACTTTCATCTGCCTTGCCTCTATGCTCACAAAACTTTTTTTCTGTACCCGTCAGGTGTTAACTTAGAACATTCCAATAAACATAGTTTAAACAATCAGTATCAGACAACTTTGCATTTACCACTTAACCATGGAGTAAGGGGGTAAGGAATTGTACCCAGAGCTCTTGTTCAACATTATACTGTCTACATACTCTTTCAAATATATGAATAGAACTATCAAAAGTATCACCCTCTGTAAACTGTGGAAGAAATGTGCTGACCTTTATTGCTTCTAGGGTTTGGTTATTCCCTTCTGCATTACCTCCATGACCCTAAAAAATAGTCATCATCTCCCTGTCATGTTGGCACTGATTCTCCTTGTCTTCAGCCTCCAAACACCACAGTCTCTTATTCTCTTTGACCTCCAAATGCCACAGCCTCTCTGCTAATTATAATTCCAAAATGTTGGCCTCCAGTTCAAGTCTCTTTAACTCTAGATAGGGTTTTAAGTCCTTTGAGGAAAATGTGAATTGTTCTGTTTCTGAAGGGTGCACATCCCCATCACCAGACTGGGTGTCTTATGGGTTGCTGTTCCATGCTGCAGCTGCAATTAAGGCTGAAATAATTTTCTCATTAGTCAGGCTGGCATGCACCAGTCCTTTGACTTTGCACACCTTGGTCAACTGGTTCTTTGTCAGCTTGCCATATTCCTGTGCTGACATCATTGCCTGCTTAAAATAAATTAAATTGTTGTGAAAACAAAACTCTGTATATTTACTTTCTGGCTGCTGAGAGTACACACACCTTCAGTAGCAACTGCCCACAGGCTACAGAGGTTCAATTAATATCTCACCCAGCTGCCACCAATATGTGGTGGTCCCTACTCTGAGCCAGTAATCAAGGAGCCTTAAACCTCAACACTGACACCAGTGAGGGATGGCCACTAGGAGCAAAAATGGATACACAGAATTTTCAGCTGCAGCACTCTTTACCAAGCACAATTTTCCTTAAGAGCACACAGGGATCACACTCCAGGCTTTGGGACTGGACTCTCTGTGCCTCTCACTGACCACTTTGGAGCTCTATGTCCCTGTTCCAAGTAGCTGACACACACTCAGATATTTGATTTTCATACACACACACACACACACACACACACACACACACACACACACACACACACACACACACACACACACTCACTCACTCACTCACCTGGGAAAGGATGGCACAGATTTACCAGGTGTGACCCCTCTGCTCAGACTGTAAGGTAATTAGTCTGCCACCAGTCAGCTACTCTAAGGCTTTTGCAAGTGTACCCAATTATACTGAATAAAATTAATAGTAATACAAATGATAGAGTTTGACCAATGCAGCAAGCCTTTCAGGATTGGCCACAGTGGCACTAAAATAAGCATACATACTCTAAAGATATTAAAAGTATTCTCTAAAACACCAGCTACAATGAAAGGTATATAAATATTTAATAATAGAGAATAAAATAGAAAACATGCGAATACTGAATATCTAGTTACAACAAACACCAGAATTTTAGTCACAGCAGATATAAACATTAACACAATTGGTTAGAGTCACACAGATACAGAAAAACAGTAATTAACTAATCTCACTATTTTTCCTTATTGACTAAAGAATTATTGTTCCCTGGTTACTTACTAAAGCAAGACAAATTGATGAATGCTGAGTTGCTTACTACAGCAAGCCAAGACAAGGTGTGTGGTTGTGTGAGATATCTATGAGAGGTTTTTCCTGACAGTTTCTGAAAACCAAAGTGTTGCTGTGAGAGTTCAGAAATATCTCTCACTAATATGTAAAAAATCATTTCAGTACTGGTTATAGAATGACATCACCTTTGGTCATCTGACTCTGGTCCAATACACACCAGAGCTTTGCTAAGATCTGTTGCAGCATCTGAAAGCTATAAAAAGATTTCAAAAACGTCCACCCTTCCAGAGTAGCAATTACTTCACCCCTATGGACAATTCAGTCAGATTCCTAATCTTGGTTTTCCCAGGCATTTTTGTCTCTGGATGCAATTAGACCTGTAAGATAAAATCTTTATTGCCTAAACCAACCAATTTAATTTTCAACCTACTTTTCAAAATTAGCTGGACTGAGATCAATTTCTTCCCTTCCAAAATTCTCTGTTAAAACATATACATTTAATCAGTTATAATAATACTGTCTGACTTTTCTGTTCAGCAGGACCCACTGTTGATGCATTTTAACACAAGCAACTTTACAGATACATTTTTAATACAAGCATCTGTACAAATCAGTCTGATAGTCAAACAACATAAAATTATTTATAAAACTCTAGCTAGCTATGCTGGCTTATGTTACACATGCACTGCCCTGCTCTCCCTGGCACAGATGGCACTACCTCATATCATCACACTATCCCCGCATTATTGAGAATACAATTATGAAAACTGATAGTACAGCAAATGATTCTCAAGAGTAAACTGAAAAATAATGATCAGAGATCTGAAAATGAAAGAATATATATTAATAATGCTTCACCCATTAAAAAAATAAACTTTAGGGAGCCTCTCTAATGATAGCGTGTTTCTGTTTATGATTATTGTAAATCACAGCCTCTTTGGTCATCATCACTTTAACATGGCTGTACCATCAGTACAATAACCTGTCTTGCCTGTTTCATGCATGCATACAACTGCAGGGTATATGAAGCAATAAAGCATTATTTTTTTCAGATAGTCTATCTGTGCAGTAATTTATCTAAACAGAAAATTAGACTGAAATACACGTTGTTATTGGAGTTTAATGTCAGCAAAGTTTGATAATTCCATTGTTTTAATTAATAACATAATAATGTCAGTACAGCAGTGGATTGCAGTATCATATTTCCAGAGTAATTTATTTTGGGACTGCAAATGTGTTACCTACAATTTGCTTTCTTAAAGAAGTGAGGCTTTCTTTTTTGTTTGTTTGTTGCTACCCTGATCATGACTATTTTATTTTCCTAACTACATATTGTTCATTAGCCAATAAGAAGAAAGATTGCTCCAAGAAATTACACTTTCCTGAATAGCCTTCAATATCTTTCAAATGCAATGGTATCTAACACTATACAAAGTTCAGTAGACAGCAGATGACTATTATCCATCTGTATGCGTTCCAGACAAATATATTAATTTAAATTGATTTTCTTCAGTGGTCTGTCAGTACGTAACCGTTGAGCATTTAAAACCATGCTAAACACTTTGATTAATGGAAAGATATCATTTAGCATACACTAAATATCTACGTATATTTGAATAATGTCTTCTTTAAATCAGAAGTATATGCATTAACAATATGCCTTTTCTTTATGCATAACTAGAGCACTGCTAATAAAAGCTGATTACTTTCTCACAAAGAGCTTTGTCAGTGATAAAATATGTCAGCTTATTTTCTCACAAATAGCTACACTGGTAATTAAACATGCCAGTGTTTTCTCTTTATCATAAAAGCATTGATCAATATGCTATGACTGCAATATTTTTAGGGTAGTTTAGTCAGAGATAGGATGTAAGCATTTTAAAGAATCCAAAGAAAATCTACAACTATTTTAGAAAGGATGTGAAAGTATAAACTTGCCAACAGTTTGTTTTAGAAAAATAATTATGTTGCTTTATTAGCTGCAATACTGTCAGCAAGAGTATTATTAATGACTTCTATATGATAGGGATTATGATCTATAATTAAAATTCCTGTTCATGAATACAGCTGGAAAGCTAAACTTGGATCCCTGGGCACAGTTATCCCTTTTCACCAGAGGTAGGCGTCTAACTTATTGCATCTATCTATAAGTGCACTATGTAAGGGCAATTATACTCTACACAAAATATTGTTCTGTGGTCTTTTGTGGAGGAAGTGAAAAATGAGAAAATTAATCACAAGAAGAAAAACTGCTAGCCTACAGTATTCACTTTTTTCTTCGGACAATGTCCTCATTTGTCTTTCTGTTATCATTTTGTCCAAGTTCTTGCCATTAATAGAAAGAATCCTTGAGATGTGACCTTTTAAGATAGGACATTAAAACCACCTGACAAATACCTGCAGATCTGCACAATGAAGGATACGATCTGAAAGCAAAGCACACTGTTTATCACATACGACTAAGCTGTGTACAATAAATGCCAGGGAAAATAACTGCATCAGGATATTTGATAAATTTGGAGAAGTATCACTGCTGAATTTATTGTTTAGAAGATGCAGTATAATTCTGCTGAAATGACAATTCACTGTTTCCCTGTCCTGATTTATTCTTGAGTGATGGACAGTTGAAAAGTCTCAGAGGTAATTTTTTATTACAAGATGAAGGCCTGAGCTACCAGAGCCCCATATTAAAACACTTTTTGTACATCATAAAGAAATGTGTAAAATATATTTATAGAAATAATGTTTATGTTTATATATTACATGATAACATGCTTACAGGTAATTCACTGCACATCAGTAATGTGAAAATAAGAAAAAGACACAACATTGTTTTTGCTCGGTTATTAGTAGAGATGGTCTGAAACCCTAATAGTGTAATTGTGCAATTTACTGGGAACTAAAAAAGACTGTACTATCAGGTTCAGTTTGATCCATCAGATTTATCCGAGAACTGAACGTTCCTTAATGTTTTCCTCTCTGTCTTCCTAGACTGTATGCATTAGCAAACTTCTACCAGTAGCCTTAGTGATGTACTATAGATGCACCTTACAGTGAAGTACAAAAACACAAGTTTAACAATGTGGAATAATATTACATTTGTGTACTGAAAATGAGGATTTAATAAGCCCTACACACCTTTCTCATCTAATAAACCCTACATGTTTCACCCATCTAAAAAACCCTACACATTTCACCCATCTAATAAACCCTACATGTCTCGCCTGTCAGAAATGCCGGTCCTCCACAGAGGAATGTTATAACGGGGCACATGCTCAAACAAGAACTATCATAGAGCATGTGTTCTGACTGTTGAAGACACGGTTTTGGTGTCTAGATACATTGGGGGGGGGGGGGCTCTACAGGACAATCCTAGTACCTGTGCTGAAATTAGCACAGTCTGTGCTGTCCTATGCAATATCATCTTGGGAAACAGCTGCAATAAGAACACCAATGGCTAGGAACAAACTATAGCTGTATATCTGTAATTACCATGGTTGACAAACACATTTTCTGTGGAAATGAGGAATAAACACCTGCATGGAAATGTATGCATTATCTTTTACATAGGTTTGAATCCCACATTGTACAAATTGCTTTTAACAGTGTGTAAGTCCCCACAAAATATGTGCCAAATCATTCCACTGATCCCTCCAAAGTCATAGCTTAGAAGTCAAGTCATGTAGCATTTCAGTGTTGACCAGTGGACAAAGTGTGCCCAGCTGTAGCAGCACACGTTATAAATCAATGCCAACTCTGACGTAAACATTCCTCTTTGTTTTCATACATACATACAATTATTTCGAGCTTGGGCATTAATGCCCTTCTAGCTTGGCAATATAACAAAATGCTTGTTCCCATAATAAGTCTTCAGACTGTTCTTAAAAATATCTAAACTAGTACTTGCTTTAATGTAATTTGATAGTCTGTTCCATGCATCAGCTGCTCTGTTAGAGAACCAGTTAGTACACTTGCCATTCCTATAGAATCTTCTACAGAGGTTGTCTGATAATTCCCTAGTGCTTTTTGATAACCCCAAACATTCCCAGGGTAGTTGTCTCTAAATGCACTATATACCTGAATAAGATCTCCTCTTAGATATCTATAAGAGACACTGTACAAGTTTAGATATTTCAGTCTTTCATAATAACTTAAAATTTCACATCCATGGATGCCCTTATTATATTTCCACTGTATTCATTCCAGTTTACACATTCTTGTTTTCCTATAGGGTTTCCATATTGTTATTCCATACTCAAGTTTGGGTCTAATGCAACAACAAACAATGACTTCATCGGTTTTGATTTCCTAGACTTTATAAATCTTTTTATACAACCTATAGTTCTCTAACTATCATTAACCAATTGGCTGATATGATTAGAAAAACTCATAGCTGGATTTTCACATACACCCAGGTCCTTAAATGAGTCTACAGTTTCAATCACTGTGTGCTGTATTAAATATTAACCTTTCAGTTTATATCTCCCAAATCTCATATGCTTAGTTTTTGATGTATTTATCAGCATATTATTATGGTCAATTTAGTCAAGTTATTTTGCAGACATGCCTTATCTGTAACACAGGTAATCAAGTTACCCAATTTCAGCTCATCTGCATATAGATTGTAGAACTCCTCAGATGAAAAAGTTAGGTCTGAAAGATAAAATCTAAACAAATAGAGGCCTAGGGCAGAGACCTGTGGGACACCCAGACTGCAAACAAGAATTTCATCTGTCCAGTTGCTGTATGATACTTGCCATGTCCTATTTGTAAGCCCTGCAGCTATCCATCTTATCAAGACTACATCAATTCCTAGTTGTTCTGATTTATTGATCAGTGTTTGGTGTATGACCCTGTAAAATGTTGAAGTTAAATCTATATAAATTACATCACAGCACTATTTTTCATTCATAGTTGTTATTATGTTGTTATAGAACATCATGTTACAGGTGATAAAAGATCTATTTTCAACATATGCATGTTGATATATGGTTTCAAGTCCCAACCTATCCAATTCTGGCAATAATTTATCCAATATTACCTTCTCCATTATTTTTTCACAACATGGAAGTAGACACAAGGGTCTGTATGACTCTGCATTTGTCCCCTTTCCCTTAAAGATAGGTTTAATAAGCGCATATCTCCAATCTTGAGGAATCTCCCCATTTTTATATGACCTAGTGTATAATAGATATAATGGTACCATAATTTTTTGCTGAAATGTTCTCAGGTCATTATTACTAATTCCATCTCCTCTCAGTGCTTTGTTTGGATCCAGTTTGCGCAGTTCTTTTTCAATAAAATCTAATTTGATTCCAGTATCTGATATTACTTGAATATCACTAGGACAACTTATCACCCCTTTTGTGGAGACAAACCATTTTGCATAAGATTTTGTAAACATATCTATAATCTGTTGTGTCTGAGAATACATTTTATAATCTGTACACAGTTTATCAATTTGTATGTCTTTACTTCGTCCACATCTTATGTATCTATAAAAAGGTTTCCTATTATGCTCAATATCTTTATATAAATTTTCTTCAAATTTTTCTTGATCTTGTCTCACACTGTAAAACAGCAAGCAGTATAATTGTAGAAACTCAAAACCACAAAACAGAGGTCCAAGTCCACGAATGGTAGGAAATTGTTTTATTCACAAACAAGGTAAGCGCTTTTGTCTTGAGTACAAGACTTCATCAGATACCTCCACATTACATTACTTAACTATTTATACCATGTTACCATTAGACCTAATTAAAATTTAAAGACACATAATGCCTTTTAGGTATAAATCCACTTGTATAATTTTTATAATATACTTTCATTCCTAAATAAAACTTTAAAATAACATTCCAAAGTTATGTAATGTTAAAAAATAATAGTAATAATAATAAAAATAATAATATATACATTATGCCTTGTTCGTGGACAAGTGAGGGATGAAAGAAAGGGCCAAACTCCACCTAGGGGATTGGATGAATTGGATTCGTTCCCTGAACATAGTGAACATTTTTTAGCTGTGAGAAGATCAGAGAGGTTGGCCAGCAAAACCAGATACAACTCAGACTCGGGACACCCCTACACACACCAAGGGGAAAACCAGGGTTGGATAAAAGTGGGGAAGAAAGGGAAATAATATATGTCTCTAATAGTGATGGCAAAATATGTGAATACAAGGGATTTAAAATATTTAATTACACTACAATCAACCTCAAAAAGGAACATTTCAACCTTTTTTCCAAAGGTTTTAAATTTGTAGCAACTAATTATGGTGATATAGCCAACACACTTGTTGATTTCAAACTTTACCTTAGGAAATTGAATTTAGAAATGGTGTATAAAAATTCTAATACGGAGGAAGAAATATTTATAAAAGGGTTACATAGAAAAAGTATAATTAATCCCCCCTACATCCAGTACTTATGATGTTTGAGAAATATGCTACGGAAGAAATATATGCTGCATACAACAAAAATAGAAACAATATGGAGGCTTCTAATTTGAATAAAAAGGAAAAATTATTGTTAAAAGAATTAAAAGGTCAAACTGACATACGTATTATGAAGCCAGATAAAGGGGGTGGCATAGTTATTTATGGCACGGAAGAGTACAATAATGCTATAACCAATATTCTGCTTGATACCAACACATATTCCCCAGTTTCTAAAAATGAAATTATAATTACTTATGGTAGAATTGATTAATTGGTGGAAGAATATTTGATTGAGAATAGAATTGATGGTAGAACTTATAATTTTTTAAAGCAACCTTATTCTATTATCCCAAATATTTTTGGGGTACCTGAGGTACACAAGTGCATTAGCAACCCTCCCTCTAGACCTATAGTGTCCGCTAGAAATTCCAAAACACACCCACTGGCACTTTTTATTGATTTTTGGACAAAGCAGATTCCACATAAAATGGATCATTTAATCAAAGATTCATGGGAATTTCTAAGTAAACTAATGCAGGAAGTTTGGACGGAAAATTTGAGTTTCCTTACTATAGATGTAAAGAATTTGTTCAGTATTCCTAGACAGGAGGAGTATCAACTTTTTAGTGAGAGCATATATAAGCATTCCACAATGTCTGGAGATCAAATTCAACTAATTCTTGAATTAATGGAGGTGGTACTTGATTATAATTTTATCAGTTTTCAAGGTGAATATTACCAGCAAATTAGTGGTGTGGCAATGGGGGCGGCTTGCGCTCCCATCTATGCCAACCCGGTAATGTCGGAATGGGAGTGTTGCTACATATTTAATAGTCCTTATAGTAACAATATACGTTTATACATGAGATTTCTGGACGATATATTTGTTCTATGGCATGGGAGCAAAGAAACAGTGGACTCCTTTATGCAGTATTTAAATGAATGCACTACATATTTCAAATTCACCTATGTATGGCATAAATCTAGTATAAATTATTTAGACACCACTATTTTTCTAACCGAACAAGGTTTTAAGTCTAGAATATATAGAAAGAACACCTGGTGCAATAGTTTTTTGCATTATACTAGTCACCATCCTATGGCCCAGAAAAAAAAAAGTCTTGTAAAGGGACAAGCAGTCCGTATTGCAAGGATGACCTCAGATAGAGAGGAATTGGATAAGGAATTGACTAATTTGGGTGATATGTTTATGGAGAGGGGCTACCCTAGAGAGATGGTGCAAGGTGTGTTGGATGAGGTGTGTAGAGGATGGGGTACTAGATACAAACCTCTTTTGGGTAAACCCATGGAGATGACAGTTAAGATCAAAGAGGATAGTAAATTCCAAAAAGCATGTGTAACTTAACTCAATGGGTTTACAGGGATATTCACAGACATTATAAGGAACAACTGGAGTATGCTTAAAACAAATAAAGAGTTGTATGATGTGATGGGACATTAACCCATTTTTTCATATAGGACTGGTATGAACTTTAAAAGAACATTTGAACAAATGCAAACACCTAAACTTTCAATCAAAAAGGCAACTACTGCATGTGGTTATTGCAAGCAGTGTTCTTGTATTATTAAGGAGGACAGTACATGTCTACAAAATGGTATGCATAGTAGAGTGAGGTTTTGTAAGGGGAATTGTAATACGAAAATGATAGTATATCTAGCTGTATGTGCAAAATGTCCTGCATTCTATATAGAAAAAACTGAGAGGGCTCTCAAGGTTAGAATGTATGAACATGCTCATGACATTAAGATCAAAAAAGAGGCTAGTGCATTATATAAGCATTCCATCTATTGTCCAGGTTTTATTGGTTTTAAATTTGGTATTATTGACATGGTTAAAATAAATTCTAGAGGGGGAGATGTTAAAAACTTATTGCTGAACAAAGAATTAAAGTGGCATTTAAAGCTACAATCTAACATTTCCCCAGGCTTGAATTAATATATTACTATTAAACCAGTGTTATTAGCTAAAGCTTTACAAGTTTAACTATTTCATAAAGTTAATTATTTTTCAAGGCATAATGTATGTATTATCATTTACATTATTATTATTACTATCATTTTTTAACATTACATAGCTTTGGAGGTTATTTTAAAGTTTTATTTAGGAATGAAAGTATATTATAAAAATTATACAAGTGGATTTATACCTAAAAGGCATTCTGAGTCTTTAAATTTTAACTAGGTCTAATGGTAACATGGTATAAATAGTTAAGTAATGTAATGTGGAGGTATCTGATGAAGTCTTGTACTCAAGACGAAAGTGCTTGTCTTGTTTGTGAATAAAACAATTTGCTACCATTTGTGGACTTGGACCTCTGTTTTGTGGTCTTGTCTCACATTGTGCTTAATCTGTTTGTCCAGCTTGTTTATTTCAGTTTTCAAATTTGTAGTTCAACCTTTGTTCCATTTCTTATATGTTTTGTCTCTCACTTTAATCAGATATCTTGTCCTTATGGAAAAATATCCCTTTGACGTTGTATGCCTATATCCTGATGCTAAACATTTGTATGATTTTTTTGCACTCAAACAATTTCTCTTTCAAAACTTTCCACATTCCGTCTGCAGTTTTTCCACTGAACACCTCATTCCAGTTAGTTTTACATTGTGACTGTTTTCCTTTCATATAATTGGCAATTAACCTTCTGTGCATTGGTTTAATTTTTGGTTTTGCAGAATTATTTATCAGCAAATTAGCCTTTATAACCCCATGATCACTGCACACCAAAAGTGGCAAAACTTGATTTTAAGTAACAGCAATTTCTTTAGGAACACAAAAAATGTCTAGTAAGTTCTATCCCCTGGTAGGTTTTTGTACAATCTGAAGCAATTGTTCCTGAATATACATTGTGAATAATTTTCTTACTAATGTTGTTGAATCAATATTATTCCAGCCTGTTTCTGGTAAATGTATATCCCCAGCTAATATTATTCTTCCCTCCTGTATTTCATTCAAGAAATGTATGAATTCCTCTAGATCATCTGCACTTGACTTTGGGGGTCTGCACACTCCAACAATTATGTGTTCCAGGGTTGTCTTTATTATCACAGTTACACAGTCTATAGTATTGGTGTTATCACTGAACATGTTATAATCACAGGTCTCATAACTATCTTTAATCCCTATCATAAAACCTCCACCTGATTTTTGTTAGAATGTCTGTTAGTAAAAAGATTTATACCCTGTCAGAACTGGTTTCCAGTCATTGTTCTATAACCATGTTTCACAAACAATAACAACATCAATATTGTGGGAACATACAACATTTTCCAATAAAAAACTTTATTATTAATGCTTCTAGCATTAACAACCATCAGAGAGGCATCAAATGTTGCTATCTGTGAACTGTTAATTTTTTACCTGGCCAAAATCCTGCCTACTGTTTGTCCAATATTGCAAAATATCTGCTCCAAAAATTCTCTTCCCTGATCTTGACAAATGCACACCATCCTGTCTGAACACACATGTGCTCAAAACTAGGCTTGAATGCTCTACACAGGATGCTCTACACATTTCCATTTTTTAAAACAGGGCATTTTTTCTATATAGGTATTTACCCCAAAAATCTTTTCATTCACAGTGATCTGACTATCATTTCTATAGGTGATTTGTGAAAAATGCATCCTAACACCAAAACAAGCTATACTATCTAAGAGGGCTGTCAGTTCCCTACTATCAGTCAGAGAATTCTTGCAAATGAGATCAAACCAACATGAATAAAACCAGATCCGCACTTCCTTACATTAAGGCATTCCAAGGCTTGTCTCACATCTTCTATTTTTGCTCCTGGTAAGCATAACACTACTCAACGTTCATTATCTTCTCTGCAAATATAAGTATCAGTTCCTCTAATAACTGAATCTCCAATTACAAGAATACCTTTGCTGAGCAGCTCTGAAGAATCTTCAACTTCTAATACAGCACTATCTGTTCTATCAGTCGTTACAAAGGATAGATCTTCATCACCATTAGTTTTATTAATACCACTGCTTTCATTGTGTATTTAATTCTCATCCAGCTGGCATTGTAAGTGCACAGCTTTAGCCATGTAATCAACATCTGTCTTTCTCTTCTTTTTTCTTACAGTAATGTTCTTTAGTCCTTCAGTTTTTATTTCTTCCTTTTCACCTAGCCCTTGCCTCTTTTTTCTACCTTCTCTTTTGGAAAAATGCCTTTTTTCTGTAGACTTAAGGTTTTCCGATAGAAAAATATTATAATTCCCTGTAACCTGTGTGTTACATAACAAAGCAGTGTCCTTTTTAGTACGTATTCTCTTTACTTTAGTCATTTATCATTTTCTTTTTCTTCTTGTTATTTAATGTGACCTTCTTCCTTCCTTTCTTTTTTGTTTCCTTTTTAACAATCCAGATCCTCAGATTGCTGAATACTTGCATCCAGAATTGCAAAGTTGTCAAGGGCATTGGCTTGTTTCGTGGGGGTTCAACGATCTTTGCAGAAATAGATGCATCGTTTCCTAAATGTGTTCTATCTGTTCTTTGCCTAATTTTATTTACGTCACCAGTCCAGTCATTAATATAAGAAACAACAGTCCCCCAACCTGTGTCAGTTGCACAAGTGCAATCATCATCAGTAAGTCTAGATTTACTTCTAACAATGTTAAGCAAATCATCCAACTTCTGACACCAGATCACCTGTGTTATCAGCTGTTACCTTTAAATATGCATAGGATTTATTACACTGTACAAGATATTTATGCTCTAGTAAATCATTAATTGCATACTCATTTAAGGAATCCATATTTATCTTCAAATGAATAAAATATTGTAAAACAAAAGAGGAATCAAAATCAGTTACCACAGAATTCAAAGAGAACTTAAATCAACTTCTATGACACAAATTATACAAGCAATATACCAACTAAATAGTAAAATAAGTAAAGTCGTTCTGACCGCACAAGTTCTGCAAGTCAGACAAAAGTTGTAATTCCTTTACTTTGTGCACGCAGTAGCTTCTGCTCACTATCATTCACATTTGCACCATTTTTTTTTAACAGCAAAGATCAATAAATCACAAACCAAAGAAGGATTGTTTAGATATGCTCTGTTTGCCAAGTTTTCTCTTTGCTTACCATCATGCAGATGTGATTGGCATGGTTGTGTGTGCTTGCACAGTGGTCATTAAACGCAGCATCACAAATTGATGGGAAAACATTACAACTGTAATTGGAGGAGATTTGCCGACATGGCAGGAGATGGGAAGGATGGTGACAAATTCAGGGCACAGAGTTGGGGTGCATATGAGTCAAAAATATTTTTTTCAGTCCATTTCTAAGGGTGGGAACTACATTCTCACTGTTCCCACACTTAACGGGCATGTGCCTGCAATGTCTCCTACCTATCGCTGATCATGGTATCCCCCAAGCTTTTGTGTCCATCACCTTCTCTATGTCTGTCTTGTTTGTTCTATTTGTTTGCACCTGCTTCCTCACCTACCCTGCCTACCTGACCCTCACATTCCTATGGCCCTTCCACAACATTCCTCTCTTTTTGAAATCCAAAGTAAAAGAAAAAATGGGCACCTGCCCCACAAAAAGAAATTGTCTCATACATAGCTCTCAACTTCTCATATGTGCCTTCTCAACACATTTCATTGGGTTCAATTGGCTATACAACATCTTTGCATTGTTGTCACCCATCTGTGTTGTGATGACAGTCCACATTTAGCAATTTTTTTCTACATGTGCACATTACTGCAATGAAGAAGAGATCTATGATTCTTTCCTAATTCCCTCCTGCAAATTCCTTTATTGCTTCCCCTTTGTTGTTCCCCCTCTTTTACCCCCAATGTCACCTCTTTCCTATCTACCTAATTTTCATACCTTTAATCTGGTCAAAAAATAGAGTCACACACTGCACACCTGGCCTGAAATGGCCCAATATAAAGCCTTCACTTTTTGTCCTCTGCAATTGCTTGGAGACACACTCCTCCAAAGGCAGGAGACCTGTCTGGTGGACCCCAGCCATAAATAAACTGTACAACAGAAGGAGGAAGCTACTACATGATAGAGCAAAATCCCTGAAAGGGAAGGCAACTCTGATTAGAATTAGCAAGAAACTACGATCCCTCATAAAATCATCTAAGGCTAGCTTCGAAAGAAAAATTGTACAAGACGCTAAAGATAATCACAAGGCTTTCTTATGTTATGTCAGAAACCTGGGTGGAAACTCCCAGATATACTCTGAGTTAGTGCAAAATGACAAAAAATACACTGAACCCACAGACATTGCCAACATCCTGGCAGACAGGTTCAGTGCAAACTTCTCCTCCCCCTCCCCCCCAAATGAGCAAATGACTATCCCAACAGAGTGTAGCCTCCCTGACATCACAGATGCACAGGTGAGTGCTGCCCTCTCCAAAGCAAAAAACACAGCATCAATGGGACTGGATGGTGTCCCAGGCTGCGTTTTACATGAGCTCCAAGAAGAACTGAACCCTCACTTAAAATCACATTTCAGTCTCAGCCTTACAGCAGGATATGTACCCAAAGAATGGCGCACAGCAACAATGGTCCCACTCCATAAAGGTGGTGCCACAACGGACCCCAGAAACTATCGCCCTATAAGCCTAACTAGCCTGGTCTGCAAAGCTATGGAGTTTATCATCATGGAACTCATAAACAAAGACATTGGGAACCTCCAAACACTGGATCCTACCCAGTCCGGCTTTGTTAAGGGCAGATCTTGCCTCTTGAACCTGGTCAATTTCTTTGAAACAGTCACCAATGCCATAGACGAAGGGAAGGTAGTCCACACAGCCTACCTTGACCTTGCAAAAGCCTTCGACACAATACCCCACTCGGGCATCATAAATGAGCTCACCAGCTTAAATATCAACCCCTATGTCACAAGATGGGTTGCAAACTGGCTTAGGGATAGAACCCACATGGTCAGAATTGCAGGTGCCATGTCAGACTCTAAACCAGTTACAAGTTGTGTCCCACAAGGCTCAGTCCTGGGACCTCTCTTGTTCGGTATATATTTCTCTGAGGTACAGGCTAACACAGGAGGACTATGGCTGACAAAGTTTGCAGATGACTGCAAACTGGGGCCCATAATTGACTCACCGGTTGACACAAGCATCCTCCAAAAAAGTCTCACAGAGATGGATAACTGGTGCCAGAGCCATGGCCTAAAGCTAAATGCCAAAAAGTGCATAGTCATCCCCTTTGGGAAAAACAAAGTGCCCACAAATTACCACATAGATGGTAATCCATTAAGTACGGAAGAAGTAATTAGGGATTTGGGGGCCCAAGTAGATTGCAATCTCTCATTTGACAATCACATTGCCAAAGTGGTTAGCAAGACATTCTATATAGCCCACCTTATCACGAAGGGGTTCACATCTAGATCAAGAGAGGTCATTGTGCCCCTCTACTCATCACTCATCAGGCCCATAATTGAATACAATGCCCCATTTGGGATGTACCTTACCCGACACCTGCTACAACTAGAAAGACCCCAAAAGTACCTCACCAAGAGGATCAAGGGACTCAAACAGATGCCCTACGCAGTTAGGCTAAAGAAACTCCAGCTCTACTCAGTTGCTTACCGCCTACTCAGAGGCGATCTGTGCCTGACGTATAAAGCCACATCCAACCCAGAATTAATGGACATGCTCCACCTCAAGAAATCCAAATCCATCAGAACTACATGCTCCAGTGGCTTAAGCCTCAGCACAGAAATAAATAGGACATGCTGGAGACACAGATTCATATCCCAGAGGCTCCCCTCACTCTGGAACAAAATCCCAATCCATGTCAGACAAAGCCCCTCAATGACCCTCTTCAAGAAGAATCTTGACATTTGGATGGGAGATTGTAAATTTACCGCTGGGATCTCTTCTGTGTCACTGCTAGACAGAGGCATGGTAAACTAACCTTAAATGGGTTATCTTCTGTGACCTACTATACAGAGGCACAGTCAACTAATCTACGAAGGGTGGCGAAACACACTCTGTCTAGGCTTGTAAATGCCCTAGGGCAGATAGCCTAGTATCAACCTATGAACCTATGAACCAATGAGTTTAGCATCATGCACCAGGCTTTTCATGTCCTATGGCAAAACCTGGTCAGTTGTTGCCAAAGGCCGCACTAGTCCAATTATCTCAGTGCAATGGTACTTAAACATACTGTGCTATAGGAATACAGAGTTAAGGCAGTGTAAAGCACTACTGTGAAACAGTCTGACAGTTCTGTACACTGCTGGATGTACCAAAGTGTAACTTCATATCTGAAGTGTTGACATAAATCATTTGCTTGAAGATTTTTTTTTTTTGCCCATAGCATCAAGGGTTCATTTCCAGATGCCTCTCATATCATTTCTTACTGTGATGTTACATGTCTATGATATGTTTAATCACCCGCATCTTAACATTGCCACAGTTATGAGTTCTCATAGAGATATAGTGGATACTGGCCAAAAAATGATTTGCATTGACATTCATCCCCACAATTATGGCATATTTATCAAACCTTGCTCTGCTTGTCATACGCCTTCTGTACCTCTATGTCAGTCACGTCATACTGCAGAGAACCGAACAAAAACATGTCTGTGAATTTTACATGACACCAAACATTGCTATGTTTATGTCCATCTCCCCTTGTATGCACCCATTCACTCCCATGCTCTCTTTACGGGTGTGTATGTGTTAGGCTGATAGATGTACAGGTCATGTCATGGTTTCTGCATACTGACATGACTCTGATGATGTATGATACAAACATGTTACCTTGAATCAATTAGTGATCAGTGCTCCTGTAGTGTGCAAGGTTTGAATATCTACTGTAGGATTCCCTTTGTGTCATGTTCAGTTGATGATGGGTGAAATGTTCATTTTATTTATTTATTTATTTTTTATTTAACATTTTTTTTTACCAGGAAAGTCCAAGTTGGAACAAGCCAATTTTCAGTGGATGCCCAGGGAGAAACACTCCAGATGCATGTATTTCTAAGGTGGGAGGAAACCAGAGCACATTGAGGAAACCCACAAGAATGTAGGAAGAACACAAACACCAGCTGAGGAACTGAACCACATAACCTCTTGCTGTGAGAGGGATAATGCAAACCTCTGCACCACTGCATCATTCAATGTAATGTGGAAACACTCCTTACTCTGAAGAAGCATACCGAGCACATTTTTCAGGATATCCGGTCCTACACAAATAGCATATCTGTTGAGTCATGCTAATCATTTCAAATGATGTGCCATCCCTTTTCACTGTAATAAAGATGTACGCACAATTAACTTTGATTTGCAGTGAAGCCTGCAAAACAGTTACTAGTTGCATAAGTGTATTGAGGTAGGCATTCTTGATATAATTTGAGAAAGACACACACTTTAGTGTAGTCATTGACTGTCTCATTTACAGTCCTGATCACATTTACTTAGGTAATGACATTCTGATACTATTTGTAAAACAAAAAAAAAAAATCTGGATTTGAACCTAGGCTTATCTATGTGCTGACCACTAGCAAAATACTACTACGCCCTATTCCACAGAGAAAGCTAGGCAGGTGGATATTTTCCAAACTCAATATGTCCAGAGTACTGATGGCTACTTATCACCACTGAGCCTGTCTGCAAGGAAGAAGGCAAACTAAATTAAATTGTACACTTTTTAGTTGAGCAGAGAACCAGGTTTGTTCAGCACTTAATCATGCAAATGGAGAAGACAAGGACAACAGTTATGTATGTAATAAAACTTTGGCCCCGACATTTCAAAGATAGACTACAGTATGCACCCCGTACTACTTGCCAGCAATTTTTCCGATAACATTATTTTGCAAAGCCTGACACAAGAAACATTAACAACAAATAGATGTATTTTGCAATTAACCCCAATCAGGTCAGTTACTGCACATCTCTATTTGTACCCAATTTGGCAATGAGCACCAATGGACTTGGCTACTTCACAAGTACAACTTAAATTCCTAAAATTCGAACCTCGCATCTGTTAATACTTTCCCATCATCCATGCAAATCAGTTTCTTGATGATATGCAGTGTGAAAATGTGTTTAGCATGTCTAACCCTGGTTACAGCGCTGTAATTGCTGGATACATGGGAATGCATTCTTAAACACAAGAGAAGGGCATTGACATGGACTTTACTGAACGGGTCCACTTCTGCATCTCAAAATACTAAAATATCGAATTTCAGTATCTTGAGACCAGAATACCAAAAGTGCAGTTGTTTGAAACTGTATTTTGTAGAATCTTAGGTTGTCGAATATGTGGTAGTTATTGCTTGGTCTGTTTTTGTAGTGTAAAACTATATATATATATATATATATATATATATATATATATATATATATATATATATATATATATATATATAGATATATATATATATATATATATATATATATATATATATATATATATATATATACACACATACATAAAGTAGGGGGTGTGGGTAGTGTGGTGGAGTAGTCCCCCACTTTGGTGGGTTTGTTATAGTGCAGTGTGTATTGCTTGGTATGTTTCCCCTACTAAATTAGTTACCTGGGAAAACATGTGCTTATTTGTATGTTCAATAAAAGGGAAGTTTGCTGAATAGGAGGTTCGATGAAATAGTGTAGAATCTATGCTGCTGCCCACAACTCCATTCATTGGTGAGTTTGAGATGGAAACACTCAGCATGCTTTTCAGAGAGGGAAGGAACCCCACAGAGACACAGGGGAAATATGCAAACGGGACTGAATCTTGTATTTGCACGTGGGAGGCAAAGACCTTAGCCATTATGCCATCTGGTCTTTTCTTTTGCCTATGTTATTTGTCTTCTTCCAAACTGCACTCACACAATCATATCACAAGTCCTGGCTTTGCAAACAAGTCTCATAAAAATATATGCTACCTGTGACAATATGATGATGTTATCCCCTATAAAGTGCACTCTGACAGCATTAAAATCAGAATTTTGCAGTGGTGTAGCATTAACTTCTATGTTCTGTTGTAGCTTGTGTAATTAGATATATAGTGGTTCTAATCTCCCACTAGTCAACTTGTGTCTGTAGTCAGAAATGCTTGAGTCCAGGTCTTGCTGCCAAAACTCAAACAGCATACAGAAGATACTTTTACACTGCTACTTGACTCCACAGCAATTTTATACAGCCCTTACAACATTCTTTTCTTAACAGACATTAAGGATGCCATCCCCCTATAAAGTGCACTACTCTGTTAAACTCAGACTTCTGCAGTGGAGTAAGCATTATATGCTGCGTTCTTTAACTTGTTTAATTGGGGGCTGAATTTCACAGCAGACTTGAGTGTGCATTCATTCATCTATCATTCTAGAGACAATTTTACATCAGGATGTGAGTCCACAGCTATGTCAGACACTCTTGCTAACATTTTCTTCTCTGCATACACTGATGATGTCATCCTCTACAAAGTGCTTTCATTGGTGGCTTGGGTTTCATTCTTACAAGTCTGGATTGTGGGCTTATGTATCATGCACACCTCTCAATTGGATAGAATTGCCCCTAATTTCAACTCCAGGTTTAACACTGTCCATCTTAACTCCTCCAAGAAGTGGTCATTTTTGGAGAAGGGGTGGTGAATTTGTTCATTACAGTTGCACACATCTGTTCCTGCAGAACATGTATAATAAGTTACAGTCACATATTCTGTCAATGTCACAGATTATTGATCATAATATTTTGAAAATGCCCCAATTCTGCCTGCTTCTGCCTACACTTGTCCATGTTTCTATTGTTTTGTGTCCATGATTGGTTGAGAGGTATGCTGAAATGTCAGTCATATTTAAGTAACTCATTTTGCAGATCTTCACTCTATGCACATCCCCCCTATTGTATGCACTGTCCTTGCTAAATATCTTCTCCACTGAGCATGTCAGTGATGTTTATATCATAACCATTCATCTCCACTGACATGTAGCCTTGTGTGACCATCACATACATACTATCCTGTGTGATGACATAATATACTTGCACAAGAAGTATAAACAGCAGTACATATTGTGCTATCTACATATGTGCTTAATGTTATGTTACTGACTTGTCATGGACGTCTACAGACATTGACATATATTATCTTGAGGACATTGTCACATTTACCTTGCCTTCTTCCTCCTTCTTCATTCCTATCATTTGTGTCTGTGCTCATTTCCATTGGCGCACTTCCCTGCCTAGTGTATATTTCATTGAATTTGCCTTTGCTGCCCCCACCCCATTATTTCGTTCTGCAAAAAATTGTTGAGGTGACCATTTCAATGAGTACACTTTACTTTAATGTGGTAATACTGCTGTCATTGCAGTATTTTCACCACTGGTAGTAATTGTGGTTCTCCACTCAATTTTGCCGAGCAGGTTTGCTCATAAAAAAACTTGAATGCGTCTCATCTCTGTGCTCATGCTGTTTGCACAGTTTCCTAACAGCAGCACTGTTGCTGGCCATGAAACTGTGTTTGTATACATGTAAGTGTGATGAGCAGCCTGAATATGCCATTAGCGCTGATGTTTATCACGCTAACAGATAAGCTCTGTGTAAGCTTCGGAGGAAGCCTACACAGAGTTTATTGAATTCCTGGGGTAATTCAAAAATGCATCATCTCACAGCATTCTAAGCTGCACTGCAACATATGCAAAGGAACTGGAATGTTCTGTGGCTGCAAACTGTCTGCATTTCAGATACCTGATCATACAAAAGATTGTTGTGTAGTGGTTATACAATTGCAGGTTGAAATGTTGTTCTTAAAACTACTGTTAACTAATGTTTCATTAATTCAAACTTTCATATGATATGTACATTCTGGGCTAAAAGCCTTCTACAATGATAACTCTTTTACGTGAGTTTATGGTTTGCCATGTAAAGAACATTCATGTAATCTTGATTTAAATATAATACTGCTGCTGCTGCGGTGGTGGTGCTGCGGTAGCTTTGTTGCCTCACAATAAGACGTTGTCCTGTTCGATTCTCAGCTAGAGCATCTTCTGTGTGGAGACATGCGTGAATGGGCGTACCTTCGTTGAAGGTTGTGCGTTAGGGCCGGCAACTCAGCATGTAAAAATCTGCTGCCAATCATTAGCGGACCGGAGTTCCGCTGTGGTGACCCCTAACCGGGAAAAGGCAAAAGACACAACAACTGCTGCTACTACTAGTAATAATAATAATGGAGTTAAATAGTGTTACTCAGAAGGGTATTCCTTAGACTGGGAATCAACTGTGATACAAGCTGATGAATTTCTGTAGTTATTTTTTGCTGCATTTTTTACTCTAACCTCCTATGAACACCCAATATATCCACAAACACTCCACCCCAACACACTATTTACCTCTCCTACTTTACCTACTCCCATTAACCATATTAACATAACATCCATTCCTAGCTATCTACCAGCAAAATTCCATAGGATTACCCACATTAAATATGACTCTCCCAAACCAAGAAAATCTCTCACTCTATATACTAAATCCCCAGATCTTAAACTTCTATCTCTACAACTTTAGTGAAAGATGGTGACATTCATCCCAACCCTGGCCCTATTACTACTACTACTACTACTACTACTCAACTCCATAACCCCAACCTCCATCCTATCCACTCCTTTACTAAACCACTTAACTCACTGCTATTAGCTCACCTCAACATACGTAGCCTTAACAACAAAGTTACCCAACTCCATGCTCTTCTGGATATCTACTCCTTCGACATTGTTTGTTCAACAGAAACGTGGTTAAAACCCTCAAATAAAGACAATGAAATCATCCCACCTGGTTATAATATTTTACGACTTGACCGTAAAACCAAAAAAGGTGGCGGTGTAGCAATCCTTTTTAAATCCAGCCTACAGATTACTACCTACAACTTGTTACCACCTCAAGTCTCCAACGCTGAAATTCTTATTACCAAGCTCCAACTTAACAAAGTCAAATCCATTTTTATTATCTGTACCTATCTCCCTCCTGGTAATAATATTGAAACAATAGAAAATATCCTCTGTTACCTATCTCATAATTTACCTCAAGAAACCATCATCCGAGGTGATTTTAACAATGATTGGAAATGCTTTAGCAGTCTAAACCCTACAAGCCATATAAACCTTTTTGGTTTTTCACAAACCATTACTACCACTACCAGGATACACAAGCCTAATAATAAAGAGACTATCTTAGACTGGATACTCACAAATAGTCATCTCCAGACATATGAATCTGGTACCCTCCCAGATGATGTAAGTGACCACTCACTAACATACATCATCAGGCATAAAACCAACCTACCCAACTCAACCATATCTAGAACAATTAGAACCAAGAAAAACTTTAACCCCGACCTGTTCCAAAGGGAACTCAGAACATGCAACTGGTCTCTCTTAAAATAGCTCCCACTGGAGGAAGCTGTCAATTACTTTAACTCTAACTTCTTATCAATTCTTGACCACCACGCCCCGACTCACTCTATAAGAATGAGAACTAAATCTGCTCCATGGCTTTCAAAAGAAACCAGGCAAAAAATCAAACTCAGAAGTAAATACTGGAACAAATCAAGATCAACTAAAAACCCAGTAGATCAACAAAACTTCAGGCAACTAAGAAACGAAACTAAAAAAGCAGTGCAGTCTGACAAAAGAAACTACTACTTACAATTCCAACAGACCCACCATAATCAACCACAAAAGTTCTGGGCAAGTATTAATCAATTATTACACCCAGGTCAATCCATTACACCACACCCACAAGACACAGACCAAGATAATCCGAAGCAGACAGCTAATACCTTTAATACCTATTTCACTGAGGCCATACAAAATCTTACTAATCAGCTATCTATTCAGGACGTACCTATATCCAACTACACCACTAACCCACCCCCTCCTTTTCTCTTCCAACCTGTACCAACTACATACATTCTAGCCCTCATCCAAAAGCTCAAACCATGTACCCCTTCAGCGGACAAGATTCCCGCTGAATACTTACAAAAGGCAGCCAATTCTCTTGCATACCCCATTTCTATTCTTATTAATAGAACTATCACTGAAGGATACATCCCAAGCATATGGAAGGTCTCCCATATTATTCCCCTTCATAAGGGAGGTAACTCCACTGAACTCTCCAACTACCGTCCCATTGCCCTTCTGTCTCCCCTAGCTAAAATCATGGAAAAATGTATCCATAAACAATTGCTAGACCACCTAATCCAATATAACTTACTTTCCAACTCACAACATGGTTTCAGACCCTCACACAGCACTACTACTGCCCTTCTTTCCTTCACTCACTGTATCAACAAAAACCGCAACCTTAATAGGCTTTCATCTGCACTGTTTATAGATCTGTCTAAGGCGTTCAATATGGTAAACCATGAAATACTTATAAATATCCTCAAATCCCTGTCACTAGATGCATCTGCAATAAAATGGTTCTAATCCTATCTAGAAAACAGACAACAGTCAGTGCTTTGGTATAATATTTTATCTACCCATCTACCCATTAACATAGGGGTCCCCCAAGGGTCCATATTAGGACCCTTACTATTTTCTATATTTATCAAAGACCTTCACCTAGCAATCCCCAAGCTACATGCATACAATATGCAGATGATTCAACACTTATATGCTCAGCCACATCCACACCTGAGCTTTACTCCCTTACCCAAAAGGTCTTTAACACAGTTGAACTATGGTTTACTCAACGCTGTCTCCTACTAAACCCTAAAAGAACTAAATTTCTCTTTTTCACTCCTACTAGTAAGTCCCCCCCCCCAATAAACCTCACATTAACATCCAATAACAACACTCTTATATCCCCAGACTCAACTACCAAACTACTTGGTATCACCATAGATAACAACCTTAACTTTGACACCCACATTAACAATACCTTAAAAATCTGTTAACAGAAAACTGGGCTCTCTCTACAGAATCAAACCCTTTCTCTCTCCTGCAGCAAGAATCACTATTGCTCACACTCACCTAATTTCTATTCTCCTCTATGCCTCACCCATATACACTAACCTCTCTAAAATCAACCTTAATAAAATGGAAAGTGCCTACACTAGCATAGCCAGATTTGCCACAGGAAACCCTTTCAGAACCCACCACTGTATCAACCTAAAGCAACTAGGATGGCTTGAATTACAAAATCAGCTTAAACTCCACCAACTTACCATTGCCCACAAAACCCTCTACCATCCTATGGATACCCCTATACTATCCACCCTCATTGTCCCATACAACAATCTTAAGACCTTAAGTTCATCACAAAGACTTCTGGTAAATATTTGTTAAACAAACTGTTTTTACTGTGTGGACTAGGGTTGCTAACTTCACTTAGTATCATTAATGATTCAATCAAATAGGACTGATAGTGAATAACTACACCCTTGCCACTGCTTAATTTGACTCCCACAGAATTGTACCATGTAAGCAAGCCAATGAAGAGATCATTTATTCTTTAGTGCTAGTTACTGTTCACAGTTTGTAGTTTATCTATCCATCCACAACCCCGTTTCCCATTTTTTGCACATGATATGCGGTGGTGCATATGCAGACATTGACACATTTTTTGAAATATAGTTCATAAAAGGAAGAAAAGTGGGAATACAGAAAATTAAATAAAGCTGGATCCATCAATGACCTCTGGGAATTCCATTATTTATAAAACAATGTGGTAGCCATATATGTAATGCTCCCTGCCAAAAAGCTTCTTTGCTACTCAGTTTACCAAATACAATTTAACATAATATAATCTGAGGATGTAAAAGAAAGAATTATGAGTTGCAGCTCTGAGTGCTCTTGCCACATCTAAGTAAACCAGTTGATAGATATTACAATGCTGGACCCACGTGCATTAATTGGGACACTGGATAAGAAATTTTGGACTTCCTGTTTAACAGAAAAAAGCTCAGGAACAGATATTTTTGTGTTTATACAAAAATTGCTGAACTTTGTAATTTTTAAATTGCATTTCTGCATTTTTTACTTTTTGCATTTATTCCCTATGCTCAGTTAATCAGCCTGACTAGGTGTGGAGGCCATCTTGGATACAGTAAAGGTTAAGCTAGGTGAGAGATGGACTAATTGGAAAATGTTCTAGATAACTGAGAGCACTTTAGCTTCAGGTTACATTTGTTTTGATACTTATCTTCTCTTGTTTACTATATACTGCATGGAGTTAGACTGAGCATAGCACCATGGTAGTTGTAGTTCCACAATGGGTAATGAGTGTGACTAATTTCTTTCTCCTACCTACTGTTGAAAATGTTAACTCCCTCAAACTCCTGTGAGTTAAACAACCAATTCTGCTCTTTGTAAACTGCTTGCATTTACTTACTACAAGTGTAACAAACTTCTTTCTTGGAATACTTTCTTAGTACCTCTTTTATTTCATTCACAAACTCTTACCACGTGGCAGTTTAGGGCATCATGGTGAGACAGCAAACTAACACACCCGCTTCTGTTGCCAGTCTTATAGCACATGGTTTCCTAAGGCAGTGTAAGAACTGCCACACGCTCACTGAAAATGAATTCCTACTCACCCCAAAGGATAATGTCTTTGAGAGGTATACATACTTAACTAAACTGGCGGTGTCCCTCTCCTATCAGGTACGTGCAGACATCCTGGTGCTGTCTTACCACAGCTCACCTCTATGAAACATCCTCAGCTTCTCCACACAAAACTGTCATACAATGATGGCATTAAAAATGTCTATTCATGCCTTCTAGACCCCCTACATCTAGATATCAGCCAAATCCCTCAAATCTGCCTCCAGCATGCAACTCCAGATCTTAACCAACATATAGTATACTCTGTTGCTACAGACAACACAGCTGAAAATTTGGGGTCACTTAACTGGCAAGCAGAGGCTTTTAGGGCAGCAATGTCAAGACAGCAGACCTAGCAACATCCTGGTCACAGGTGATTCCATTGTCAAATACAAAGATGCTGCAGTCAACAGGGAATGACAGGGTGATGGTTAGCTGCCTCTCAGGTGCCATGATCTGCACTGTCACTAGGCCCCTCATGTCTCTTAATCCCAGGTACATGTATGACTTGGTCATTGCACATATTTTTCTCTGTATAATGTTTGCAACATACTTGAGATGTAATAATCTATTTTGTATGGTCTTCTTCAGTATTGTTCAACACAGTAGAAGAAGCCAATTATTGTTATGTCTGTCTGTAGGTCTTAATTACATCTCCTGCTTACTAAATCTATCCATGCTTCTTCTGCATGGGCATTTCTCAGTATCATAGCCAACAGGAACTGTGACAGGAGTTAATTTAACACTGATAAACACATCACATGAAAACTCTAACATCTGCTTATACCACAGTGGTTGAAATAGTTTACTAAATGGCACAGTAAGGACAGATCCTTATAACTTGTTTTGTTTCCACACTGTAAGGCATGCTGTATAACCTGACTAATTATGCCATGCTTTGTTACAAAATAACATTGCAGATTAGTTGACCAATAATTTATGAGGTACATAATATGTGATAAGTAACATATAAAAAAAAGTTTTACCTTTATTTTCACACTATAAGGCATGCTGTTGTCCAATTATGACATCTTTTGTTACAAAATAACATACTTGACAATGAATAATTTATGAGGTGTATAATATATTATAAGTAACATATAATATAAGTTTCACTTTGTTTTATTTCCACACTGTAAGGCATGCTGTAGTCTAACTAATTATGACATATTTTGTTACAAAACAACATTGCAAATTACTTGACTTCTAATAAGTTATGAGGTATATAATTAATGTTAAGTAATATATAAAAGAAGTTGTACCTTGTTTTATTTCCACACTATAAGACATGCTGTAGCGTGACTACTTATGCTATGTTTTGTTACAAAATAACATTACAGATTACTTGACTTTTAATAATGTATGAGGTATATAATATGTGCTAAGTAATATATAAAAGAAGTTGGTATTACATACATTCTGATACAAGGACATTTAAGCCACTACACAAGTAGACCTTGAAAATGTCATTGCAACTATTAATTATTACTATTTGGGAACTGAGGAGGTTGCTGTTCTCTGTGGGACTGAACTAATGCATCTACTTTTATTCTGTGTAAGACATCTTGTAAAGCCCTTTGTATTAAGTCTTAGTTATTCAGTTAATTATTGCTAATATAATGCTACCAAGCTCTGTGTGTGTTCAGTTTCATGTGACACTTCATAGTCAGTGCAATTAATTCCTGCTTCTGCTGTAAGCTGTTCTATGTCTGCTAAGCCTCAAGGAACTAAAAGTTGTCAATATAATATACTTTAGCAGGAAATGATGATGTATCTCAAAAGGTCTTAGGATCAGTCAAACTATCCACTTAAAAAACTAATGAAAAGAAATGAAATATTGACCTTAAAATATCTAAGCTAACCAGGACACTAACTGCAATGCCAGAGATGAAATGTTTTAAAAGTATTTGCACAGCCTGAGATACTTGAAATTATTTTATATAAGGTAAAATATTTTTTGAGAATACAGATACCAAATTGAATAGAAAATACAACAGGAAAGACAAATACATTACTAAGTTTAAATGGCTTAATTTACCTATGTAGAAACAAGGCTGAGAGAAATATGGAATCATTGTCTGTTGTTCTGAGCTGCTTATGAGATTTCTGTCAGAACAAGAGGAAAATAAAAGCTGGGGATTCTAAAATGGCCGCTGACTTGGAAACACTGACTTCTGCATGTTCTCACTACTGCCAGACAATCTACTAGAATCACCTGCTATAGCTGCACTAAATATTGAAATAAAAGACTCTACAAAAGAAAGCTAACCAAAGTATACTTGATTTTCAAAAAAAATTCTCTGGACTTGAGGCTTTGAAGAGCTGATATACCTCTTTTCTTAACAAGAGTGCAGTAGCACATACAGCTACATGAGCTTAGGCCAGAAAGCATTGCAAGGGCCCTACTAATCTACAAGCAAATAAAGCAAATTAAGGAAGAAAACAAAAGGGGAAAAACAATATTCTTATCAAGATGGAACAAATGGAAGTGCAATCCTCGAAAACTAGACTGTCACTAATTATCTCTCCAGAGAAAGAAACATCCACAAAAAGGCAAAAAACAACCAAGTCACAGCCTGATGCTTCAAAACAGCCCCAGAAAAATAAAGATGAGCATCCCTTCACAATTGAGGATCTAAAGGCAGCACTAACTCCACTCCAGTCTGAAATCCAAACATTTTCTTCAAAACTAACCCTTTTTGGCAACAATCTGGAACAAATTATCACAAGGTTGGACCAAACCGAAGCAAAAATAATGGACAACGAAATTAAAATACAGGAACTGCAAAAATCTACTTCTACTTATGAATCATCCATAAAAGACATGCAACAAAAAATAATTGATCTGGAGGCTAGAGCAAGGTGTAACAATGTGCTGGTTAGAGGCATTCCTGAGATGTATGAACATCCACAACTGCTTGCCATTGCAGGTGAAATATTTGATCTATTTATGGAAAACAATGACCTTGCACAAACCTTCACAATTGAAAGAATTCATAGGGCCCTGAGAAAATCACAAGTTCTGGATACACCTAGACAAATTTACATAAGGTTACTGAATGCCTCACATGCTCAATTACTCTTGCAAGCTGCAAAAAAAAGAAATTCATTATGTGGAAAGGTTCAAAAATTACAATTGCCCAAGACTTGCCGCTCCCTATAAAGCAAGCAAGGCAAACCCCCTCACCCTTCTGCAAGTTTCTAATAAACAAGAACATAAAATTTCAGATGAAATATCCAGCTGTCCTTTCCTTCCAGCATAAAAATGTTACATACTCTGTCCAAAACCTTCAAGAAGCAAAATCTGCATTCCACAAAGCATTCGGAGAAACTCCATCAACCTCTGACTAAGCATAAAACAAGAATGCTTGGGTATTCGTCTATTTAAACATCAATTGAAACAACAAGTTTGACCTCAACAAAAATAAATGCTCTCACATGCCTCTGAGTCTAGAGATGCTGTTCTATCCATGAAGGGTTGTAATGGCAACCACACTAGCAATCCCCCAACTCCTCGTTCTGAACAAGGTACTGTTTTTATACTCCCTTGCCTCCTTTCTTCATATTTCTTGTCAAATTCAACTTACCGTCTCAACGTTCTAACGGTAGGACAAAAAGCAGTTGCATCTGGTAATCCAGCGACCTATGACCTGTAAGTGCATCTAGAAATTATGACTTACAAGAAACCACTTGACCTCCTGCTGTTCCAGCTTGCTCTGCGATAAGTGTGCACTGTTGCAAAAATGAGACTTCCGCCTACCTCTCTAAATCCTCTACATAAAAAATTAACACTTTCCATCTGCTGTGAGGAGGGAGGTGATATTAGCACAAAGCTTCATAATGCTGTGTAAGTGTTTATTTCTTCCTTTTTTTATGAGAGGGTTGGCCGATGTTCTTCTGGGCAATTGAGTAACTCCCCTAGTCTAGTCTCGTTGGATATGTGAGCTAGAACGGAAAGGAGACACAAGGAAAAAAAGAAAAGAAAAAAAAAAACATTAATAAAAAAGAAAGGTGGAAAGGATAGGAAAAAAAATATATATATATATATACTTATACTACAATCTTTCAACTACCCGGCTTCAGGAACAAACTGCTATACTGGAAATTATTAAGGTTTGTCCCAGTGTCCCAGACCGGAAACAATCAGATGAGCCATGCTCGGACTTACAAACTGCTCCAGATAGATCAAGCAACAAATGTTTGTAATCAGCTGCAAGTCGTTCTATCTGATACAAGCTGTCAGAAATTGTGTAATAAAAATAAAATGATT
Organism: Protopterus annectens; assembly: GCF_019279795.1. Taxonomy (NCBI): domain Eukaryota; kingdom Metazoa; phylum Chordata; order Ceratodontiformes; family Protopteridae; genus Protopterus; species Protopterus annectens. Next base: position 190,886,542 of record NC_056748.1, on the reverse strand, counting down.
ATGCCTGCATTCTGAGGGGGGGTCTCTCATCCCTTACAATCCATTTTTCCTGTCATAGCAGGCTCAACAAACTATAAATAGCACTAGGCAATGTGAGTTTATACTCTCAGGACCATGACATTATACAAAACAAAATCTTTACCAAACTCTATCTGATGGATGCAATTTAAATCAGTTGAAAAACACAAAATTGAATTATGATTAGAGCTGTATCAGTGCTCCTGTATACTAAAATACTCTTTGTCCATCCATAAAGTGAAATTTATCAAACATATATGACATTACAGCAAATATTTTTATTTTTTTTTTTTTTAAGAGAATGAGAGGGTCAAGCTGAGGAAATTGTGGAAAATGATGCCGGAGTCTTTCATGTAGTAATTTGCCCTTCCTCGGAGAGGTATGCAGAGACTAATACCTAGTTTCGATCCACCAAAGCTATTTGAGATTTTGGCCTAGAGCCGGGTAAGAAAGGCTACCTTATTTTGGTACCCAGATGACTTCTCTGCCATAGATGTTCCTACACATAATTCAGGATGCATCAGAGGCCACGTCTCCAACGCAGGGAGCATTCTCAGCCAGATGTAAGAACTGATAGAAGTTGCCCCTCAACTAAGATGCTGATCTATAGTAGTGATTCTTTAACACCACATGTCTATGTATATGTTGTTTTTTATACACAGAAAGGTGCTTATTTGTATTCCTATCTATATTACTCAGGGCAAAGCGACGGGGGTTAGCATGGATGGAATAGTACTCTGGGGTACGATCACTGTGAGGCCAGTACTGAGGCAGTGTATCTTGGCTCAGCAAATAAATGGGTGAGAGATGGGTGCTTGCTACTGCCTATTCATACACTGTGACACATAACATAATGATGAGGTAGTGGTTGTCAGGAAAAGACATAGCACCTCCAGATGCCTAATGAATCATATATTATTGTTTTGAAATGATAATTGGGATTCATAATTATTGTTTGATTCTCAATGTGAGGTACTACATTGGGCCAAACCCACACAATCATATTAAAAAGCACTACTCTAATTTGCCCATCTGTAGAAGGTTAGCCTGTCCGAGTTATTTTATGTATGCTGGTTGTCATTGCATCCTAAACAGCCAATTAATCAATGTTATCTTAGAGTAAGAAGTCTGAGTGTGTGTAGTAAGTTGGATTTTGGAATGTTGGGAATTTTTTGTATAATAGTCAGTTATGTAAATAGTCTTTTCTTAGCTCTTTCAGATAAAAGTAGATTGTGGTTAAGCACGGGGAGTGGTCTGAGAGAGATGGCTGTCACTATTCCTTACTATTGGTGTAAACTTACCTTAACAAAAAAAACCATATAATAATAATCTTATCTCCTATCGATCCTGTTACTTATTGCTTTACAAGCTAACAGCCTGTTTATACGTAAACTCTTCTAACCCTAACAATAAGAACCTGGCTCTAACATCTCAATAATTACTTGTCTAAATGGTATCGGTAGATTCATGGAACTTAAATGGCTTACAAAATAAAAGAAAAAAGAACCTAGTGCTCCATTTAATTCAAAAATCTACTTTTGAAATTACTCTCATCCAAGAAACACACATGACAAAGGATCAATGGGTTAATGACGCTAGAAAGAAATGGATAAAGCAAATAATAGCTGCAGGGAATAGCACAGCCTCCAAAGGGGTAGCAATAATTATCAAACAATCTTTCAAAGGATCAATAAAAACCACTGGGTGTGACTCAGAAGGCAGATGGCATTACCTAACATGTTCCATCCCACCCTACAAAAGAGAAATACTTATACTAAATGTCTATGGACACTGCTTACACCAGTCCTCTTTCCTGTATGAAATCTACGCACTTATTGAAAAATTCCATGACCATCTAATGATCCTCAGCGGAGACTGGAACATGACCATCAGTCCGGAACTAGACAGCTCCTGTAAAACTAGAAAGCAATCCATGGATATTACTAACACTATTAGAGACATAATGGATGATTTTAACTTGTTTGATCCTTTTGAACTCTTTAGAAGAGACCCCTCTATTAGTAAGTAGATATTCTTCTCAGCCTACCACAAATCCTGGTCCGGGATAGACTTTTTCTTAATCTCATCATCTTTCTCTTTCTATGAAATAATTTACAGCAGCGATCCTAGAACTATCTCTGACCATGCCAAAATTAACCTTAGCTTAAATATCTCCAAACTTAAATATGAGAACTGCACCCCCTCAAACTGGTCCCTTAATCCAAACCTCCTGAACAATAAGATTCTACATCAAGAAATCCAAGAATTTCTGTCACAGACAATTACCTCCTTTGAAAAGTCCGATATACCCCTAGACGTACAATGTGCGGCAGCTAAAACTACTTTAAGAGGTACCCTTATTCAAAAAGCCTCACTAATTAAAAAACAATCTACATCATGAGCATTAGCACTAGAAACAGAACTAAGAAAACTAGAATTGGACCTGAAAACTAAGTTTTCTTTAGACACTGAAAAACAGATGGTCACCATTCAGAAGCAATTACACGAATTAAACCTAAACCAATACTCTCTTATGGAGTCCAAACTTATTCACAAGTATGCCAAATGGGTGCAAACGCCTTCCAAGATTCTGGCAAGGATAATAAATGTCAACCCCCCCCCCCACTACAATAAAGCAAATTAACTATAAGGGTCATACTTTCTTCACAGATGAAGAAATCATACATGTATTTCAAGAAGTGGATGAGGAAACCTATGGGCCTCAAGCACTTGATTCAGAAAGTTTTAATGACACTTTCCTAAATGAACTACAATTTCCAACAATAAGTGACACTCACTCAAATTTACTAAGGATGCCCATAACCAAGAATTAAATATTGGTGGCCATTAACAAATTGAAACCAGGTAAAGCCCCAGGCCCAGACGGCTATGTGTCAGAATTCTACAAATCATTTAAACAGGTACTAGCCCCCATTTTACTTAAAGTCTATAATCATATAACCCAGTTTGGTATATTTGATCTATATATTAATAATTCCAGGACTATTTTTATTCAAAAATCTATCAACAATAACTTCAATACAAATGACTATCACCCAATCGCCTTAATTAACCTTGACATAAAGATTTTATCCTCTATTCTAGCAAATAGATTAAAAAATGTATTACTGCATATTCTATCTCATGACCAACTAGGTTTCATGAACAATAGGCATGTTTGGGATAATACTCTATCCACTGAAGCCATAACCTATATGACAAAGCGCGACAAATCTCCTAAATATGCTCTCTCTGTTGATGCCCAAAAAGCTTTTGACAGGGTAAACTTGAACTTTCTCTTTAAAATTATGAATTACTTTTCCATTCCTGATGAATTCATCAAAATGGCTGCAACCCTTTATATTAAGGCTTCTACTACTTTATACATAAACAAAAAATACTCCAAACCTATCCAAATAATAAATGGTACAAGGCAGGGTTGTCCACTATCTCCTTACTTATTTAACATCTATCTTGAAGTACTACTGCTAAAGCTAAGCCAAAAAACATTTCACCATTCAGTTTACTTATATAAAATACCAGTAAAATACACCGCCTTCGTGGACGACTTAAATATCTACTTGGAACTCCCCTCAACTGAACTAAAGAAAATTCTTAACTCTATAGACAAATTTTCACAAATCTCAAACTATGCCATCAACCCCAACAAATCAATAATCTTCCCACTAAACCCCCTTGCTCACAAATAATTTTTTATACCAGAAACAAAGATCAAAGTTAATTATTCACTTAAATATTTGGGTATAATATTTACCCATCCCCTACAAGAACTAATTAATAGCAATCTGTACAAAACTTGGTCTAAAGTATTGGCAGACCTCACAAAATGGAAGAATCTAAACATGTCTCTCCTCTCAAAAGCAGCTATTATAAAAATGAATATCCTCCCCAAAATTCTTTTCCACTTCTTTGCCCTTAATCAAAATATCCCAAACACTTTCTTTTCGAAAATGAATACTGCACTGGGGAAATTTATTTGGCACCCTAAAAATGTTAGAATTGGTTACACTAAACTAACACTTCCCAAAGAAAAAGGGGGGCTGGCCCTTTCGGATTTTCTAACTTACTATCATATAATAAACGCCAGTCGTATTGTGCACATAGCTAATTACCAGCACTCAAATAATGTCTGGAATCCCTTATGGATAAAAATATACAATGCATACATAAGTGCATCCAACATTAACCAGAGAGTGTCAATCTTTCTTAACCCTAAAACTCTCAAGGATCTCAAAATTCACCCTATATTAATAAAAAATATCATTGGTTTTCAAAACCTGATAACATCTCTTGGTATGCAACACTACCTAACGATGGCCCAACCAGTCCATTTAAATCCCAACTTTAAATTGAGTAACAACATGTTAAATCTCGATAGCTACCCTCTTATCAAGAACTGTATAGTTTGGGACTTCTATATAATTAAAGACTTACCATTTGAAACCATCGTAACTTCATTAGCAGCCAATAAAAAATACTATATAATCATTAAACAAATATTATACCTAATATCTCTGGCTACAGACAAGATTACAGTTCTCCCCTCAGAATTTCAGCTGTATCAGACTCTAACAGACCAGCTTCTTTTAAGGTCTAAAATGCTCTCAAATGTCTATAAACTAATAACAAAAATAAAACACCAAGACAATATACTATTCTGTAAGTACTGGGATAGACAAAACAAGGAAATAACGATTAGCCAAAAACCTGATGCAATTGTCACAACATTAAAATTAACTCCCTTTAAAAAGCTGATATATACTCAGCTCATGATAAACAATAACACCTATCACACGCCATCATTCCTAAATAAAATTAACCCCGATACCTCACCTCTTTGCCCAACCTACCCTAACTCAGTAGCAGATATACTTTATAATAGCTGCTTATTCTGATCCTGTAAAAATGTGTACAAACTGTGGTGTTCCCTAAGAGCACAACTTGAGAAAATGGAATACATGAAGTCAACTCTATCCTGGGAAATTGCGATTTTAAACATATTCCCCAGCCCCTTCAGATCTGAGACTAAACATATTATTGTGACACTCTGTGCATTACTTAAAACTTATATTACATTAAACTGGTTAGACAGATCCAAAATGTCTTGGAAAGACTTCCAGTCGATGGCTGTTCAATATGTATTGGCAAGCAAACTGAAGACTACCAGCAAAAAGAAAAGAAAATATTTTCAAAAATATTCGAATAACCTTATAGAAGTTTTAAGATAATACTGTTCCATATTTTTCTCCTCCCTTGGGTTGACCTCTACTTTTCTCCCACCTTATACCCCTCTCTCGTTCCCGCCTTAACACTGGGTCAGATACTTTACATTTCTAATCTCTACCTTCGATCTAATCCATGAAAGATCACAAATAGAATCCTTACCACCATACTTTCTCTCTCTCTCTCATTCATGCAATAACAGCTAACCTCCTTCTATTAACATCCTATCACTTAGTGACAGCCGAATGTATATAATGTATATAGTTAAAGCAATTGGTCATAGTTATTTGAATTCATATCATCACAGTTGAATATTTTGTACCTGTATCTTAACTTACTGCTTCTCACTATTCTATGTATATACTACTAAGCACTTGCATTGTGATGATAATTATTTGCTCTTGTTATACTTGACTGTCTGTTCTTGTGTTTAAGCAGGTATTACTAATTATATTCATATACTTGTATTGTACCTGTTGTTAACACTGTTTGTGTTTTTCAAAAATGCAAATAAAAATCATATTGCTAAAAATTAGGAAAATAAAAGCTGAATGAATGAGATAACATCAGATTAAATTTACAGAAATGGAAGTTCACTAGTGTAGCAAATAATTCAGGATGAATGAATAAAAATGTGAGAAAATATTGTCTCTATTTAAATTTGCGAACACAACTTATATTCAGCATTATTTTTAAAGAATATAGAAAATAAAGGTGTTTTATAATAATTCCATTGTCTAATCTGTCTGTGTGTTTGATACATGCATGCATTACTCCTTCTCGCTGAATTGTGCTAGTGTGCTCCCTACCACTTTTGGAAGGTTGTTTGATATATGTGTGTGTGCGTGTGTGTGTGTGTGTGTGTGTGTGTGTGTGTGTGTGTGTGTGTGTGTGTGTGTGTGTGTGTGTGTGTGTGTGTGTGTGTGTGTGTGTGTATCTATGGAAGCATTTACTATCTAGAAATACTGAAATCTCTAATTTCAGTATCTCAAGATGAAAATGACCAAAGAGCAGTTGAGCAAAACTGCGCTTGATCGAATTCGAAGTGTCGAATTCATGGTTGTGGTGGCATGGTATGTGGGATTTGCTATATTTGAAAGGTGCAGTGTGCTGTGGGATATGTTTTTCTTGCTGTTGTGTGGCTATATGTGGAGATTTAGGTAAGTGCTGTTTTTTTAAGGGTTTTGGGTAGGGATTTGAGTGTATGTGAGTGTGTTGGGAAGTTTTAGGTGTAGGTTAGGGTAGGTAGATAAGAGTGTGAGTGCGTAAGTGTTGAGAGTGGTGGTGTTTGTATGTATGCGGTGTGTGTCTGTGCAAGAGGAATATAGAGTATGTAGTTGTGGGTTTAGTGTCTTTATCTTTTTAGTGCGACCTCAGAGTTAGTATATATAAGTACTGGGGGTGTGGGGGCGCAGCACCCCACAAGCAGAGGTGCAGGGGGCTTGCCCCCCTGCTTATATGTAGGGTAGGTGTGTGTATTTGTGTTGTTGTGTTTGTGTGTATTTTGTTGGTTTGTTGTAGTGTGGGGATGAAGGTGTATGTATGTTTGCTTGTGTGGTGGAGGGTTATTTAAAAGTCACGATTTTGAATTTCACTCCTTTGGGGTTTCGATATTGTGAATGTTCAGCTTTATAGTCTCAAGATACTGAAATTCGAGATTTCAGTATTTCGAGATTATAAAGTGATTCCTTATATATATATATATATATATATATATATATATGTATATATATGTATATATATATATATATATATATATATATATATATGTATATTTCACTTTTCACTTCAAAAATATTAACCATATTGCCCCTTTATGTTCACTGCTTCATATTTATTTTTTATATGCTAGATGATACTCCATACATTTTATTTATGATCACTAGGAGAAATGTCAGTTGTTCCTCATGCACACACACACACACACACACACACACACACATGCATATTTTCCCTATTACACTTAAACTATTTATAGCCTCTACATTGTATTCTATATTAACAGAAATGCATTCTTTTAATTCAAACTCATGTGGCAAGGAAAACACACACACACACACACATGCACACATCTCTCTCTCTCTCTCTATATATATATATATATACAAATGCCCATCTCCCACTTACCACAGTCATTGCTGTAATGATTGTAGAGTCCTGCATTTCATTGCAGTGGCTAGCATTTTTTCAATCACAGCTGAAGTGAGGACTCACAAAAATGATTTTTTCATTCTGCTTGCATTGACTGCATTCACAGTGGTAAGTACTTTGATAATCAAATGCTTTCACAAGTCTATTTTGTCTTCTTTTTAACAATTGATGAATATCTTGAATAAGACTGCACCCAAAACTGAAAGGCTGTGTTATCATGTAGATTATCTGTCTCTCAGGAGATGAAAGCTCATTGAGTATGACTTTTCATCTCTCTTCTTTCAGAAACCGTATGTGTTTTCCCTTGCCTTTAATTATCTTTTCTACTTATGAAAGAAACAATATTATGATATTATTATTATTATTATTATTATTATTATTATTATTATTATTATTATTTTTTTTTTATGTCCTTACACTTGAACAGTGTGGTTGTCCAGCGCAGTGTTAGAGCACTGAGTTAGTAAATTTTCTTTTATAATTCTAGCTTTCGGTCCCTCAATGTTCACTTGCTTAACTGTATAAGTCTAAGCAAAGCATTTATTTAGTCAGCGTCTTCCATGAAGTTTTCTTTCATAATATGATGTTCATGGTTCCATCGCCTAAATGTCTCAAATGTATTACCAAACATTTTCATTGTATAATTTTCCATTGATTTGTTACACAGCTTGTTCATAAATGTAGTTCTGAGAAGTATTCCTCATGTTCAACAACAATATCCACATTCTATCTTGAAATAGATAGTTATGACAACTGGCAGGACTGTTGTTCATTCTTAGGACATTATCTAAGTAAATGCCTTGTAGAACAACTGTTACACCCTTTTTAAAGTTTATTTACTCATTAACATTGTTTGCTTTTGCTGAAATAGTTTTTGTCTGAAAGTGTTTCTTACAGGCAAACCTTGACATATCCTTACACTCATCAGACAGATCCTTATTTGTCACCTCAAGGTTTTATAATCATCCTGTTGTGTTCAGTCATTATACATCTGATACATTAAATCATTACACAGCTGAAGAACTACACATATGTATATGCCTGCATATATCTGTGCTACAAATGGCATGCACTGTAGGAGGCCATTAAACAGCTGTTGCATTAACAGATGAGGACAGAGCCATTGTGCACCATTTCATGATATAAAACATAGCAGTCTCTAACAACATTATTAAATGCATACCTTACTGTTAGTAATGTGCTGCAGCAAACCTTTCTCTTTAACGCTATCTTTAGAGGACTAGTAGGAAAAGACATACAGTACTGTACACCTTAATGAGCTATGAAAGTTGTCAGCATTTATTTTGACTCCATGAAGATTATATAGCTGTACCTACGCACCACCACATTTAACATCAACATGAGTTGTTGAACAGAATATTAAGCAAATGAATCATTTGTAGTCTAAAATGGTTTCAGAAGAATTAAGTCAGTCACAGGCTATGGATGTAGTAGGTGTCACCTATTCTCAAACAGTTGGACACACCTAAATATGTGTCTAAATGCGAAAAGGTAAACCCGTGTTATCCATCAAAGGGTATTTATACATGATGGAGTGCCAAACGGACAATAGGCATTACTGGACTTGTAAGCAAAAATGAACTTTGAAATATAAAAGACATGCAGCAACCATGCTAGTATCTGAAGGGAACAGGTTATACATAACTATAGCACATATACATGCACCTGATCACAGTAATAGGGAAACATACAGTGCACTTAGCAATATAAGATATGATATAGTCTCTATAGAATGACCATCACTAATTGCCTTTGATTGCCAGGAAGGTGTTAATAGTGAGGTGGCATCTGTATTTCCTACACAGAAGACATTCACTGAAAAAGTAGGAAGAGTTTGAAGCAAGTGTCAAATGGACTACTGCAAATTACCTCTAAGTACTTGATAGTTAAATCCCTCCTTACGGATGATTTCTGATGGTGAATGAATGCTCTGCAAAAAGATTACCAACAATGAAAGAATTAACACAGTGTCCACAGCTCAAGGCAACAAAAATCCACACAATTCTTTTGTTGCTGGTAGTTCTATGGTTTTGTGTGGCACACATGCCTTTGGAGAGTTACTGGTTTTGCTTGTCTGTAAAAAGATTCATGAACCCACTAATTCAGTTTCTATGTTTATTCTCACAACAGGGAATGACTTGGACATTATGGCCAATAGTATAATGTGGAGCAGCTGTATTCTACCCATACAGTCTCATGTTCATAAGGAGGTAGTATTGTACTCCCAGGTGCCTTTTGTATTTTGTAGTCAAAATCACTCAGAGCTTACAATTTAATGTGGAAAGGTTCATTTGAAATTTTTGAGTCTGTCAATGTCACACCACATCTTTAATATGTATTATGTGACTATGACCTTGAGGCAATTAAAAACAAAGGTGGCAATGTAGCTGGGGAATTCATAAAACACTGTCGTTTTCACTACTGTCAAAGCATCTGGTGTACAATACAGACCCTTGGCTTAGCTAGACTGGACAGCTCTGATGTTGGTTTTCACAAACTATGCAAATAGGTTATAAGCCTTCTATTTTTAAAATTAGCAGACACAATGAAACTATGCTGTATACTGAGATCTGAGTGGCATCAAAAAGTTATGCCTTTAATAATGTATGTGGAAGACACATACATCATAGGCAAAAGTGAAAGTTTAATACTCATACCCCAAGCTTACTGTCGGTTTCCCTCCTGTGTTCTCATGTTCTTTTTGGCTCATAAGTAATCTATCTGTAAAAAGATTGCTTAAGACACTGAATGCTATTGAGGCATGGCATAGGAGAGTCTGTACAATGCTTGGAGGATTTGCCAAGAACCTATGAGCTATTATGAATATCATATATGCAGAGCAGATGGGATGCCAACAAATCAGGTCTAAATTAGCAGCTGGCATGTACTTAACACAACAGAAGAAGAAAATGAACAGTGTACTGCAAAGATGATCTTCATTCACACTCATGAAATTTGTTAGCGCTTTGGCTGTCTATATGATGGCATAGCCAATTGAACCTATGTGTGACAGCATTATAACTACCTGAATATGCTACATATGACAATAGTGGCACATTCTATACTGCCATAAATTGGCCCTTCATCAAGTAATAATGTTGTGCTGTCAGCATTATGCAATGCACATACAATTACTTAATATGCATCTGCAGTCAGCAGTCTTAACTAACAGTATATTTAGCAAAAGCATGTTAATAAAAATTAAAAATGCAAATACGTTGATGATATTTTCAGAATACTTATCATTGCCTAATAATAATCACCATTTCTCCCACAGCAATGTTATACATATGACTAACACAATATAGTGACTACAACATATTGATAAAGCTAAATGTAGTATAACAAGCAGCTATTTTTTAATACAAATGATACCTGTCTGTAAAACTTATGTTTTCTTGTATACAGCTCATAAATGTAAATCATTCTTGACTGCAGCATTTTTGAGTGTGTGCAAAGGACAAATGGCAGAGGTGTGGAATGAATACTTTGTACAAGTTGATAGAGGCATGGCATGCTATGGGTGATAATATTAACACAAATAGTTAAGAACTCCATCAAGTTAAAGGTTAAGTAATATTTGACAGTTTCACTGTGCATTCATCAAATGACAACCTTGACATTTGGGGGAATTCAGTAAAGACTACAGGAAGTGTTTTTTTTTTTTTTGCGTACACAAGCACGGACATTTTTAGATTGAGGAAGTGCCACACAAGGTCAAACAGGGAAAACACAGAGGAATGCAAATCACCTGATACTTAGATGAATCTTATGCAAATGAGGCAGGTTGAACAATCCAACAAGCAGAAAGGCATCTATGTAGACTCCATGTCAGTGTCCGTAGTGTATGAGGAATATTTCCATGTACAGGAGTCTATACAGACAAAAGGGGATGTAAAACACCAGAAATATGGACATACCTTCTCTGAAAATGTTATACCATGTACAGATATGTGCAAAATTAATATTGTGGATGTCATAAAGAGGAAGGGAATAGTTAAAGTAATAATATTTTTTTTAAATAATCTCGGCATGTTTGCGCTATGTGCCGCAATGAACAAACATGCTTAATAGAAGAAAAAAAGAGGCAAAAAATGCATTTTGTAATATATGTCAATAATGTATTATAGGTCCTTGCATTTGGTCCATACAATGGTGCATTGATGCTGTTACCCAGTTCATATGGCTTTGAACCATGTAGATTCCAGGCTGTGAGCATGGATATATATGCAATTGAGGTTGATGTCTTGAACAGCAAAAAGGAATAATTGTCCCGTATATCCACTTCGTGTAGGCTCCCACATAATGTTGAGATTTCCACTGGATGTGGATGCCAGCAGGGGTGGTGCATCCAGTTACTTTTAGGATTGTTTAATTCCTGCTGCATGTGTTTGCACTATGCACTGCACAGCTGAGCGTCTTCATGCAGAAAGACCACCCTAGTCACAGTAATGACGTAAGCACCAAGTAATTAAAACTAGATGAATTCAATTATTGATTTTGACTTTTGTCTAAGCTATGCTGTGCAGCTCGACGCATAGCTCAACATGTTCACATGGCACACTACTCACATGACAGTGATGATGTAGGCAGCAATGAATGGAAAGCAGATATATCCAATGAATATTTATTACTCTCTATAAGTTATGCTGCATGGTATGGCACATAGCGCCATGGCGTGCACTAAAGTAGGGCCATTAAATGAAGTTAAGTACATTCTATGCAGGTGAAATGCATAATAATTAGCCAATCACACATGCAGAACCTACAGCAGACCTCTGTAAAGTATGCATACATGCCACAGTGTGATTTTCCCCCAGTTCTCTGGACCATTGGACTATAGACTTGGGAATTTTAACTGAGACAATGCTAGGGGCTGCTGCGGGTCTGCTACATCTGTATGTGCTAGATGCTGAAGTCAGTGCTGCTTGTGCTGCTGAAAATAGGCCTAGGCTGAGAAGGGGAAGACTGTTCAGGCCCCGGGTAACCTTCTAGAGGCTACATGAGCTGGAGATTGTAGAGCACTACAGGGTGGACAGGGACAAATTACAAGAACTCACTGAGCTCTGCTGCCTTCAACTCAGAGCCAGAGCCAACAGAGGGGAACCCATCCCAGTGGAAACAACGTTATGTGTAGCCCTTAGGATAGTAGCTACAGGTACTTTTCAAAGACCAACTGGGGGCAAGAAGGGGGTGTCACAAGCATCTGCAGCCAAGATACTCCACCAGTTCCTGGATGCTATGCTATCACATGCCAGTGAGCACATATAATTTCCCCTCTCCCCTGAAGTGAGGGCCAGCAGTATGCAAAACTTCTACCTTGTAGCACACTACCTGAAGTACTGGTTGCCATAGATTGCACTCATGTACACATCAAGGCACCACCTGGTGAGCAGGGTAGAGCTTACATTAACTGCAAGGGGTACCACTCCATCAACTGCCAAGTCATGTGCAATGCTCAGGGGATTATTCTGAATGTGTGTGCTGGCAGCCCTGGCAGTTATCATTACTCCCATGCCTGTACTAGATATTTGCTAGGTGTGATATCCCACAAGGCCATTTACTGGGGGATGCTGGCTATGCCCTGGAACCATTGATGATGACACCCATCAGAAATGCACACACACCCACAGAAGAATCCCATAATGAGGCATGTGCACAAACTAGGACCATCACAGAGCATGTGCTTTGGCTTCTGAAGTCATGGTTCCAGTGCCTCGATATATCTGGTGGAGACCTGCAGTACTCTCCAACCACATATGCACATATGTTCACAGTATGTGCTATGCTACACAATATGATCCTATGGAAATAGCTGCACCAGGTTCAGCAAAGAGAAGAGATACACAGCCCCCCCACCAGTGCCTAGGTCATCACAGCCACAGTCACAGGAGAACTTGGAGGAGGAACCCCTGCTAATGTCCCTGAATTTCGATGTAGTTGTGCTCAATATGCCCTGGTTTGGGCTAAGAGGCAAGGCACAGCATATTCACTGACAACCTAGGGACCTAGGGACTGACACCTTACTCCTACTCACATACAGAAATTAAAAATTATTGTAGGCAGCCCACACATCACGTATCTACCCATGTATTGGCTGTGTACAGCTTTCATCTGACAGAGTCAGCCCTGAACTACAGTTGTGTCACCTGCGGCATTTGCAAGGTAAGTCCATAACTTAGAAAGTACTCGTAAGGATTATTATGATATGGCATTGCATGTATGGATCTGCTACCTTATGTAAGCAAATATAGTGGGCTACTTGGACATAAATAACATCCTCATGGGACTACATATACCCATTCCACTATCATGTTTTCATTACTATTCACTAGGCCTCATGCATGAAATATTCATGCAGTCCTACTGCAGCAGATTACCCGCACATCAGTCAAGGGAGATGTTAGACAGTGTGCTGACATGATAGTCAGACTATTGTGTATCCCAGCAGGACATGTGGTAGTGTTCCACCACCCCTAACACAGCAGTGTTCCCTTGTAACTGCTGTAACAAAAACTCATCAATGGTATATCAGCATTCCAGGCAGCCTCAGGACAGTAACATAGAAATTGACCATACATTGTATATCTTACTTAACTCAGAAATAACAATGTACTGTACATATTTATGTAGTTGACTATGTGATGAATGATCCCTGTCTGTCAAGCAACTTGTGTGTCTCAAAGGACTAGGTCAATTAGAGTGTGTCATGGCATTCATGTTTCTAGAAGTACCCACTTATTTTGGATGTGAGGTATCATTACTTTGTGTTTTACACAGTATCAGTCTGTGTGTGGTGTAATATTATCAACCTCTGTCACGTATTAATTGCATCAGACAGCATTATAAAGTCATAGCCAATGTCAGTGATGTGCAGCAATGCAGAAACAGAGATAGATATAATTTTGTGTAACACACAAATCACAGACTGGATTAAATGTAGGTGTAACTGGAGTCAGTTTATAGCTAGCAAAAATCCAACTGGGCATGCTCATACACTTCAGAGCCTAATTCTATTACTCTCCACTTAAAATGACTTTTTATATATAAATATGTCTACAGATACATACATATATGTATACATATCTGTCTGTCACTATCTCTCTCTTCCTGTCTCTCTCTCTCTCCTCAGCACCCCTTCTGTTCGGCATATACTTCTCAGACGTACAGGCAAGCACAGCAGGACTATGGCTGACCAAGTTTGCAGATGACTGCAAACTAGGGGGCTATAATTGACTCTCCAGCTGATACAGACATCCTCCAAAAGGGTCTCACTGACACGGATACCTGGTGTCAAAATCATGGCCACAAGCTAAATGCCAAAAAGTGCATTGTCATCCCCTTTGGAAAAAACAAAGTACCCACAAACTACCACATAGGTGGTAGTTCCCTAAATACAGAAAACGTAATAAGGGATCTGGGGACCGAAGTAGATAGTAATCTCTCCTTTGATAATCACATTGCCAAAGTGGTTAGAAAATCCTTCTATGTGGCCCACCTAATCACAAAAGGGTTCGCATCCAGATCAAAAGAGGTCATTGTGCCTCTCTACTCATCACTCATCAGTCCCATTATAGAGTACAATGCCCCATTTGGGATGTACCTTACAAGACACCTGCAATAGCTGGAAAGACCACAGAAGTACCTCACCAAGAGGATCACTGGCCTCAAACAGATGCCCTATGCAGCTCGACTGAAGAAACTCCAGCTGCACTCGGTTGCATACCGCCTACTCAGAGGTGATCTCTGCCTGACATGCAAGGCCATGTCCAACCCAAAATTGATGGACATGCTCCACCTAAGAAAACCTTATCCCCTCAAGCCACATGCTCTAGGGATCTAAACCTCACCACAACAATAAATAGGATGTGCTGGAGGGATAGATTCCTGTCCCGGAGACTTCCCATGCTTTGGAACAAGATTCCAATCTACATTAGGCAGAGCTCGTAGCTAACACTTTTCAAGAGAAACCTTGACGAGTGAATGGGAAACAGAATGTTTATCCCGGGGATCACTTCAGTGGCTCTGCTGGACAGAGGCACAGGGAACTAATCTAAGGGGGCAGCAAAAGCCAACACATTCTGGCTAGGCGTATAAATGCCTTTGGGCAGATAGCCTAGTACCTAGCTATGAACCTATGAACCTATGGACATGACAACAGACAGTGGTAGTATCAGAAATATTATTTCTGACAACTGGAAAATTCTAAAGAGAAACAAAGACTTACAATCTATAATGGATATCCAACCAAGGTTTGTATATAAAAATCAAAACAACTTAAAAACATTTTAGAAAGAGAGAGAAACAAATTGGTATATTTCTCTAACATCACACAGAAAAGATGGGGCATGTATAAGTGTGGAAACTGTAACATATGTAGATACATTTTTGAAGGTCCCTTAGTTATTTAGAACATTTGCCTTACACTTTGAAAGTTCCAGGGCATTTTAATGTTAAGAGCAAAGGAATTGTATACATTGGTATGTGTGCATATTGTAGTGCATTCTACATTGGTATGACTACAAGAGCCCTATGCACCAGAATAACAGAACATTATTATAATATTAGAAAACAAGACAAGACAAATACTTTTTATAAGCATACTATCATCTGTCCTATGGACAAAAATTTTGTTTTCTGTGCTGGAGCAAGGAATTCATGATTTTAGATGTGGCAATTTCAAAACAAATCTTGAACAAAAGAAAGTTTTATGAAAAATCAGATTAAATTCAGATAAAAAACCTGGTATAAATGATGTTGTCAACATTAAATGTTTTTTGAAAGACCATAGAGTCTTTATAAGGAAATAACTTCCTGAGCTTTGAAATTTTATTGATTAATTGTATAATTGTTCAAGTGGAAAGATATATTTATTGGTGCAGAGGTATTTCAAAACTGTTTTTAAATGTGATGTTGAGAATGTACATTTTATTCTGAAGAAGTTTGGTTACAAAAGCGTGGAATAAAAGTTTTTATTACGTTAACATCATGTGGATTTCATTCTGTTCTTCTGCATCTTCCACTTTGGACAAGTGAGTTTGAGCATGAGTAACCAACACAGCAGGTGATTACTGAAAGTCACCCCAAACCATGATGTTGTGCTGTATCTTGATAGACAGAAGTAGATTCAAATAAGCACAAAAGGTGTCCTGATTCATGGAGTTACTCCTGTAGCTGGTAATGGCTTGATTAGGTGCTGTGCTAGCAGTAAATATTAGCTGCAGTGTCTCCTATGAATCTCACTGCTTTACCAATCTGTATGTGTATCTCTCTTTAAAGAATATGGATACACCACCTGCATTACCTGGTATACTTTCAGTTTGAGGTCTGAACATATGAAAGGACATGTAGCCTGGTATGGCTGTGGTGCTGTCCACAGCCTTGAATTAGGTGTGTGTGACTGTGCAAATGTCTGCAGTTTCCAAAGTGGCAACACCTTCCAGTGAGTGGAGTTTAGTGTTGGGATTCCTAGCATGTAGCAGCATACCTGTGATGTTGTTTGAAGATGGCATTTCCTCATTGCAAAGTTTTCCCTTGAGACACCATCTATAAGATGAACTATGAGGATGTCAGTAGCCTTGGCCAGTAAACAAAGTCCCAGGGGTGACAGATGAACACCATCTCTGGCAAAGCATTGAGGTCTGTTGAGCAAGTCATCCCCAGCTGACATGTACTGGATCCCCCTACAATGACACCACACATTAAGCCAATTATTGACTTCAATCATTTTTAGTGTTTATTGAGCCATCATCCTAGGAGAAGGTAAAATGCAGCTGAAGGCTATGATCATACCCGCCAGAGACACAGAGTCTGCAAGCTCAGTCATGTGTCTGCATACAGTCCATTAAGGTACATCTCAAGTTGTACACACAAACAGGAACTATGAAGTCGTCATAACGTCACCTGATGTTGACAGAGCTGTGTCCATGTGTGGTATGGCATATCCTGGCACCTCACAGACAGCAAATTGTGACATTTCCTATATGTAGCCTGGTGAGAGGAACATCAGTGTGTCTCATGATGTAATCACCTATGAATAATAGATTTGAGTTTGTGTTTTTGCTTCAGGTGTTTGACCGTTGAGACAGTAGTGCATCCTGTACTATGTGTACTGTGTTCTGCAGATGTATGATTATATGTAGTGAGCTTGCAATTGGGTTTCTGAGGTGTCTGTTGTTTGTGTATGTATCTGGTAAGGAGCTCCATGCATGCAGATGTGTGTGATGTGGGTGTGTGTGGAGTACGTGGTGAGGTGTGCATGTTGTCAAACTGCTCATTGTCATATGCACTGACCAGTGTATGAGACAGCATGGAATCAAGGTTAGTAATATAGTCACATCTCTTACATGTTGTGGTGTGGCATAAGAGTATAGGGGTGGGGACACTATCCACATCTCAACAGTGGTCATTGATAATGCCATTAGCAATAGAGTCTTGCTTGTGTGTGCGTCACAGCAGGCCATCGTTAGGCAGTGGCCTGACAGATGCTGAAATGTAACATGATATCACCTCTATGTTCTTCTCTCATCTTTCACTACTCCCCTACCAGACTTCTCTGAAGCTCAACCCAAGACCTACTAAAATCCATAGACCCAAACCCAACACAGGGTGCAATTTCTATAGCTACCATCCCTCTACTGCATGGAACAACTCCCACTAGAAATAAGGTCCCTGACTCACCCCAAACAATTTATGCTAGCAACCAAAGACCACTTTATAAAACACTGGTCCTGCCATTGTACTCATCCTCCCTGATTATTACCTAGTGTTTATAGTACAGTCAAACTAACTTACTAAAACTTACCATTAACTACTTCATCCTATGCTTCCTATGCAACCCCCAATGCTTCTTCTATACTCTGCTCCCTGAAATTCTTATGTAACCTTTTAAATTTCTGCTACTCTGCATACAGAACCTTATATTTACTCAACTCCCTCCAGTATAGCTCTTTTGAGTGCGTACCTTTAACTCCAAGTGGGTGTGGCTTTAGGCTTTAAAATTGAAGTTATCACCTTACAATTCTAACAAATACTAATTGACAGAGGTCGTATATCAATACAGTTGTGTTTTCCATCATGTATGCTTCAAAATAAAATATTCTGACACCTTGTATGTAGCATGGTTTTAGAATTATTAATGCAAATATGAACAGGCAATATTTGACGCCTAGAGGCGCAGTAGGAGGTAACTGCAGAAATGCCTGGAGACGTCACTCGGCTGTAATGAGTTAAACCAAAACATACAACTTATTCTACTTTTTTAACATTCTCCTTTTTGTTTGTAGTACTGTTTTATCTGTCAGCAATATACAAGTATGTAGCTTACGTGTTTTAACTACCAAAATTCTCTATTGCTGTTTTTATTGAAATGTGTTTGTATTGCTATTTTTATTGCATTGTATATCTTTGGAGCTTTTCTCCATGGGCCTTTGCTGAAGAAGGGCAATAGCTCAGCCAGACACTCCCGGTCAACAAATGTAAAATAAATAAATAATAAATAAAATATTGTCTGCACACCTCCAACAGTTGACCCATTACTCATGGCCTTATGGAAACTGAGAGTGGTCTAGCCTATGACTTTCACTGGTCGGTAAGATGTGGGGATTCATTCAATGTTGCACAACCTATAGAAAAAGTTATAGCATATAAATGTTATTGTTACACTGTATTTGGCACTCATCACACCTATCACTGAGTGCAATGCCAGCTTTGGTATGTAACTACACAGGCATATCCGACAACTGTAACAGCCACAGAGGTTCCACAGTAAATCAATACACAAGGTACATAGCATGTCCTATGCAGACAGTGTCAAGACTGTAATGGTGTATTCTGTCTCCTACATGCCTTGAAGGGGAGGTGTATGGCTACCATACATGGTGGTGCCAGATCCCACTGTGTACCTACTGCATATCCAAGAAAGGACTAGCATAAGAACTACCTGTTCTACACAGCTACACCTTGACTGTGGTATAAATAGGACATGCTGGAGAGACAGGTATGTAACCCAGACACTATGCACTATATATAACAGACTCCCTATCCATGTGAGGCACACTTTCGCTGTAATGCACATTATGTGCAAGTTACACAATGGGATGCAGAACAAGGCAATCAAAAGTGGTTTAGGATAAACGCCTGTAATGGACACAGGGAAATTGTAGATGGTGCATTTCATATACCACAGCTTATAGATGTGTCAGCTCCCAAAACCATGCTTACACTTATCAAGAGTACCAGACCTTGTCAGAGATTAGGGATACATGACTAGGCTGAAAGAAGCCACTGTTCTTTTTAGCCTGTTATACACATATGAACCTATGGAACCATGCACCTATACTGATTTACCTTTCTGAAGACATTTTTCTTCTGTGCTGGCATTCCATCCTGTGTTCTGACATTTATGGGTTTATTGTAGCTGTGTACCCATAGGTGTGTCCTACACAATCCTGAAACTGAAACATAAATAGTTCCATGAGACATTTTTCATTGTTTAAGTATACAGCAATTACAACATCATCCAACATCATTTTTGATGAAGTTCTGGAAGTAAAAGGAACAAAAGCACTAACATTCTGATTCATGGTGTTTTTTAGACAAGTTTTGCAGCTGAGCATTGTGGTTTTCTTCTTTGTTTTGATCATCCAACATAATGTACACAAAATAATGTGGTTTACTCATTACAAATGTCAGCATACAATATCTGTCAGTGACCAGTACAAGTGGCATGTCAAAGGCAACATGGGTAAAACAAATACATAGCAATTTAGATAGTCACCCTGTGCATCAGACACATAGCTTTATTTTTCTGCATCTATTACAAGGATGACAGGGATGTACCACAGGTATCATCACTTGCATAGGGTGTTGTGTGGGGATGCAGAAGGCCTAGGCTGACCCAATAGATTGGCAAGTATGTGCGTGAGTCAGAAAGGGAATTAGGCAAGATGGGCCATGGAAATGTGCTGTGTGTGTCTGTAGGTGACCTGAATGTGACAGTGGTGTGTGAGTGCATGCATGAACACAGTCAACCTCAGTGTTAGTCCTATGTGTCTGTATGTTAGACAGCTTTAAACTGTGCATGGTAGAACTGACAGTTCACCATCTCCAACCCCAAACACGGGAAATTGCTCTGCCAGGAGTTGTACTGGCACCTCCATGCCCAAGGTCATAAGCAGGGTACTATCAGAGGGTGACTGTTGTCTGCTGGGACCATGTCCTCCACAGGAACACCCAGGACCATGAGCCCTTGGCCTGCCATGTCTTGTTGTAGATAGCATACTCACATCTGGAGCGCTGGATGTACTGCCACTATGGGAGCGTGATTGTGCAAGGCCACATGGACTATTAGCAAATGTATTTTCTGACCTATGTCTTCGATTCCAGCACTCAACTCTGACCAGACATTCCATCACAGACAATGTGCATTCCAAGACAGATATTTTATGATCTCCCTCAGGTGAAAGTCTTTGCACTGGGTCAGTCAACCGATCCAGGGTATCAGCAACACTGTGGAGGCAGTCATGGATGTCAGACTGTGCTGCATCCATAGCTGTCAACATTCATCTGGAGTTCCTTTCAGAATGCCTGTGCCTCCATGATGGCTCTAAACATACATGAGCGACACGTGACTAGACACCTGCAACAGGAGGTGAAAGGCCAGCAGGCCTCCTAAGAGCACCCCTATCAAGGCACCTGTGTGGAACCTCACCATCTCTTTGGCTATGGCCAGGGTTGACACTCACTGCACCCATAGTAGCCACACTTTCCTGTTCAATGTCTCCACCCTCTGACTGTCTAATATCTGTGGCCTCAGAGGACTGGGTATGCATAAGCATACTGACAGTTTATGCATAGGCATACTGACTGTGTATGCATAGGCATACTGACTGTGTATGCATAGGCATACTGACTGTGTACAGTGATAATGAAGGCAGAAGAGGGATGTAAGCCTCTGTGACAGATTCATCCCCACCATCTCCCACCTGTGCCTCACTTTGGCCACCATCATCATCATCAGAGTCAGAACAGACACAACATCAGGTTGTGAAGGGGACAGAGACCAGCCCTCCTTGGTCACCTGTGATAAAAAGGGAAAAGCAGTAGATTAATACCTGCACTACTTTGCTCTGCAGTACTATCTTGCAATATATGTTAAGCTGTATACAAATCTATGGGTATTACTGACTTGTTTAACCCCAACCTCATATACTGAGACATGAGCACATCATTTTCTAATAATCATCTGTAGTTACTTGTAAATAAAAAGGTCTTTAATCAAGAGGGTCATGAGCAACAATGATGTACACTGTTGACATTTGGCAAACCTTGTACATGTATGGCAATCAGTAATGTCCTGAAGATACTGGCATATCTATCAATGTGGTCACACCTACAAGGCATAGGTATGACTCTAAACTTTGTTCACTTGGAAAATATCTGTGCAGTTGGCAATCATGCAGACACTATATCAATCCAGCCGGCAGGCCTGGGATGGCACTTTAGTGAATACATTGCACAAAATCTACATCTCAGTGTTGTGCTTACCAGGAGCAGGAGCATGGCCACGTCTGATTCCTGATAGTTATATGAAATTTTGAGGGTGAGATAATGTACACAGCACCACATGTTGCACTATAACAGGTTAATATGTCCACAAATCACACATGTACATTAGCTACTATTTTAATTGGTATTTTAGTCACAATCTGAGCATGAGATTCAAACTATAACTAACCCCCCCCCAAAAAAAAAATGCCTGACACCTACATAAAACTATGTACACCCTGACACACTGAATGCTACAGTATTCCAATGCTGATCCAACTAAATATACCTGGATGCTCCTCTTGCATGGAAATGGTGGAACCCACATCCAAGACATATCGTGTGATAATGCATGGGAGCAGTCCTGTGTTCCTGGGTTCATCAGGAATTCCTTAATGGCTGTCAGTGGTTGCTCCGTCACAGGGCCTCCACCAGTGACACCATGATCCCAGGCCACTTCTGCTGCTTGAGTTGATGGTGTTGATGCAAGGCCTCCAGATGATGTCATTTTCAGCACCTGTAAAAGGGCCCTGACATCGGGGATACATATTTCCTGAAATACTACAAAATGGGAACACATGTCAGGCTCACATACATGGGAGTACAGTAGTAGAGATTCAGCAATAACGGATGGCTACCAGTATTCACTACTTGATTACAGATCTCATATTCAGTGCTATGCAAACACAGTAAGGGTATGGATACAACTAGGACAGTACCAATAGGCAGCTATTTCTGTTTGTGCCATGACAGATACTGATGCATGATCACACACCCAACACAGGAGTCCTTTAAAGTGTGGCCACTAGTGGTAACCCCCTCTAATAATATATAACAGTGCCAAACAAATAGCAGTGTTTTATTACAACCGCTGTCAAAGGAAATTTCCAGGAGACCAGTGTACCAAATTAACAATTCCTCTGTAGGTGTAACACATCTGGAGATCAGTGACATGTCATCATTATAGTTCTAAGAAAGGGTTAATGATCTAATCCCCATTCCCCTAAGTATATTGAAACCAGAATTCATTGTAGAAAACAGAATAGTGACAACTACTACAGATCTTAAAGTTGAGTTCCCCGTTCTTGCTACCACCATAACATCCCCAAGGTCCATAAAATATCAACGACCCCTCTCCATTCCCCTATTATTTCTGGCAGTGCATGCAAAAGCCTTTCCTTTTGGTCAGGTCATCAACTGAAAAAACACATTTACAATACTGACCACCATCATGAAAATGAAGATTCCTGGGAGTTCCTAGGCATATAAAAAGACCTGTGGAGCTCTGACATCATTTTTTGGTCAGGGATCAGGATCTTTTCATGTTTTCCCAAGTTAGGATGGATTTGGGAATTAAATTAACAGTGTCAGTGGGTGTAAGTGGCCTGGGACAGGATGATATCTCTCTGTTGATGGAGTCTGTTGATGGGATTTTGATGCACAATTACATTTTTTGAGGGTGATATTACATTCTAAATGGATGGTACAAATTAAGAAGATATGTTAGAGATATGGGCGATATTTTTTCATTTATGGGGGGTGATGACAGGACTTTTTATTTTCAGCATGAACACTGATTATTACACTACTGATTACATCAATTCACCCCATCATGATATATCAGCTATCAATGTTTTTCGCATTACGTTCAGCAATGGATATTTGCATTTCAGTAGTGCCCATACATATGTACCAAGAGGGGTATTTATTAGGCAGCAGTGCATTGGGCTGCTCGAATGACAACTGAAAAGGACCACATGCTCCGAGGGAGATCACCTCCAATTGGAACATTTTGACTAGTGATCAGTCAATAAGAGAACAGGTAACTGATAGGCCACACTTCTTCCACAAAAAACTGGTACAATTTAAAGGATTATTGAAATCAAAATCAAATATCAACACAGACCCAAAGCAAGAAAAAGAAAACAAAAAAAAAAAAATGCAATTTTGCAGGATAGTTAGGACAAAATATCACATTCACAATATATTTTTATTACATTATTTTATTGTGTTATATATGAATGTATTCATTCTTTCGCTAATGCTGTAAAAAATATTAGACACAAGTATGCATTTAGTATTATTCGATTTATATTTTTTTTTAATATAATATAAGGTTTTATGTGAAGGATAAGAGGATGAGTTTTAGTATGGTTTTGTCTGATGAAGAGAGTTTTATTATGTGAGCGCCTAACCTTTGTTGACTACTGGGATCCTGTTGTTTATATTGAAACATATCCATCATGCTGGAAACAAAATGGTTATGTACCTGATAGAGTACAATACTTCTCTATTGAAATGTACAGATATATAAATGTTGTGCCAACAAGTTCACCCTGCAAAGTAACTCTCCTACACAATGGTTCCCCTAGTTAGCTGTTTGCTATTTTCAACATGGTTCTCATTAGCAAGTGCTTGCCTCTGAATCAATGTGTGCTTCTGAAATGATAATTGCAGCCAACACAGCTGATTTTCAGTATAATCAGGCAATCCCATGCAACCACTGAACAAGATATAAGACCTTAATGTAGATTACAACCCCTTTCTCATTTGCTGGGTTGGAAATTACTGGGGTACAGACACTATGTCATGGCAGTGAGAATGTCTGTAGCAGCTACTTTTTACATACAAATGTGTGTGCTACAGGCTGAAGATGATGCTGCAGGTAATAGGCAGAGAGAGTGAGCACTTTGCCGGACAACAAGTTTTACAAGTAAGTGTGGGATCTGTGGCAGCTTGGTTGTATAGGCCGAGTCAGATTGAGGTTACCCATCCCACTGAGAATTAAGGTATGTGTTTCAGGTAAGTATGTCAGCCAACGGTATCAGTGACACAATATAAGGCAAAATGCTTGGTGTGTCCTAGAAAAAGATAGGGGGTACATTAACCATGATGCCATGCAGTTGGACAACTGCCAAGTCACGTGTTATGTTATGGTATTCCCTGTTAAGTGTGTGCTGGCAATCCTTGCATTTAGCTCAACCTCCATATATATATATATTACTTGTGCAGCTGCGGTTGTGTGTGATGTGATGTCACCAGTAAATCATGGTGGACTGCAGTCTGATCTTACTACAGTACTCTTTTTCTATTAGTCTCTTAGTAAATTTGCGTGGTGCCGCATGGTGTGCAGCATCACTTCAACATGCTTAATGACGCGGACTTGAGCATTACTCTGTTTTGATTAAAACACCTGTGTTAATTAGCAGCTATGTGGCATAGTGGGTTGATCCATTATTCTGCAGGTGTGATGGTCCTGACCCAAAATAGGGTACAGGTGTACTTTTTGAATGTCATTAATATTGTTTCAAAAGTATATATCAATGTAGCTGTATTTAGCATAGGTAAGTGATGCAGTCTACCATGCCGCGTCTCACAAAAAAAACTTTAAAGAAAAGAGAAATGGGGAGATAGGACAATGGTAGGACAGTGGTAAAATGGGGTGCAAACAGGGAAAAACACAGTGAAAGGCATGTAGGGGTGTGCAGGATGCGTGTAGGACAGAACCATAATTATCCATTTCTTGAACAGCAACATTTGTGCACTTTCACAGATTTTTTACCTGAATTTGGAGTGTCACACCCAGAGAGGGGTGATGATAATATAAATGCATTGTCAAGCCAGTTGGAACAAATTAATTGTGTGCAGTGGACACATATGTGAAACAGAGAGCTATGTATGCGACAAATTTTAGTTTTTGGACAGGTGCCCTTTTTTCTTTTTTTAAAGGTGAGAGTGGAATGTTGTGGAGGGACACAGGTATGTGTGAGGGAGGTAAGTTGGGAAGGTGAGGAAGCTTTTGCAGACTGACAAGCCAGACAAGATAGCAGACAGGATTGGTGTGTGACACATACAACTACAGATGTGCAATTTCAGTTGTGAGTACAGTGACTGCAATTCTTGTACAGATGATGTTGCAGGTACATACCTCTCAACCTGTTAGCATGGGACAGTATTCTCCAAGTACTAACAATTGCTGGTACACAGGCACAACTACAGGGAACTGTTTTACATAGTGTGCTCATACATTACTACCAAAGTGCTCTGTATATGGATTTGCCAATAAATTGCATTCCAAGTAATGTCATGTATCTGCTAATAAAGGCCCAGTCATATGGAGCACCAGTCATTACATTCTTCAAAAGCATGACAGTTGAGTGGTATGCTTGTGTACACTAAGTACATAGACAGCTGCTTATTTGTCAGTTGGCTGCCATGGGATTAGAACTCAGAAGCAGTGACTGCAGGAATTATGTGCACTTTATTTCAATATCATGAATTCTCAAAACTCTATTCTCCTTTACAAGTTTTATTGCAACATTTTGTGTGAAATCATACATTTACACACATGCATAGCTGTGTGTGGTATCACATTGAAAATGAAATGAGCACTGTAGTTGTATACAGTGGCTATCAAAGAACCATCTCCTTTTGCACTCTAATGAGTAATGTCACATGAAATCTGGCAGTTACACACATGTATGGCTGTGTAGGTTGTCTGTCGACCTAAGCATATACGCTGTTCATTTTCTGAGTGCTATGTACAGCATATTTTGGGGAAATTATCTGAACTGGGGCTTGACACTTACTCTGGGTACTGCCATACATGCATATCTGAATTTGGATGATGCATTATTTCTTAGTTAATATGTATCAGTTGACTGGTATCTGAATGGAATGCGCATGCAGTGAATACAGGAATAATGAAAACTTATTTGAAAATATTAGTTGTCAAAGCACAATCCTGTTTTAAACTTTATTGATAATGTTTGTTTAAATATAGTATTTAGACACAGAGATAGCAGTCCAGGTCTTTGGTTACCTTACCCATATGCCGTGTTGATTGCCTGAGTGGGATATACTGCATTATTTCAGACAGAATATGTAGAACCTTACTATGGTTATTGCACTACATTCATTTCAGACATTTCTGGCTACATTCTTTATTCATTAACATTTAACAGTCAACTGGTGTCAGATTAGAACACCCATGCAGTGATTACAGGAATAATGAATACTTATTTGAAAAGATTACTTATCAAAGGCCACTCCTGATTTAAACTGTATTAAAAATATTCCCTAAAATCTGCCATTTAGACACATGGATAGTAGTCCAGGACTACAGTAACCACCTCGTTCATTGTCTGGATGGAATTTACAGCATGATGTCAGGCAAAATGAGCAGAACACAGGCTAGAACCATACTCTGTGTAATGCACTACATTTAATTCAGACAGTTTTTGCTGCATTCTTTATTCATTTACATTTCATAGTTGACTGGAGTCAGATTAGAACACACATGCAGTGAATACAGGAATGGTGAACACTTTTTATTTGGAAACATTAAATATTAAAGCACCGTCTCCCTTTTGATTTTATTAATTAATGTTGCTTCAAGTCTGGCATGTAGACCATGACTAACTGTGTAACATGTCTAATAAATAACCCATGTACCCTGTCCATTAATTGAGTGCAACCTGTAGCATATTTCAGACAGTGAGATGGCCAGAACAGTGACTCTCAATGTTGATAGACCACAACATTAACTAATGTTTGGAAGCTATACTGCAAAGTACTGCATGTTTACCTAATTTAACTTGCTTTACCATTTCAGGTGGGCAGTGACACATTACTACACATGTTACATGTCTCAGGTATGTCATACCTAACTGTTAAGACTGCAAACTCTGTAACTAATTTATTATAAGATTACATTATGCATTAAGTTATTACTTTGATGTTTCCCTACTTAGCGCACTCTCACCTCATCCTGGCCAGGTGCCCTGTCTGGGACTGGCCATTGCAAGCCTTCTCATCTGCAGATGTTGAAAGAGAAGCAAGCCATTACGTATAACAGTTTTGCACAGGTTCAGCTTGTATATTTCTAAAGTACTGGCAAACATACTTACATATCTGTGGGGTCTGCCCAACCCAAGCTTCTTGGACCCAGGTGTCCAAGATCCCCCTCTTCTTCCGCTTCAGGTCATCATAGTGGTGACAGCACTGCTCACCAGTTAAGGGTATACCAGTAGCACTGGTAAGTTCCCTAGCCAACTAATCCCAGGCCTCAGACTTACACTCTGAGCCCTAGTAATCACCCTGCAACAGCTGTGGTTCATAGTTCTCCACCAGGAGTCCAACAAACACTTTGGACTCCTGCACACCCCACCTCTGCACCCAAAGCTCGCTCCCTCTCCAACATCACCAGGCATATCAACTGCCAAGTGAAGATTTTAATGAATGGTGTGAAATTCCTGCCTTTTGGCCTTTATATAGGCTGCATTCCCATCCTTACACATCATTCTGTAACTTTCAAAAAAGTACCACATTGCTTAGCTTCACACAAACTCACACAAACCATTTCAGTAAAGCTAAGCATTGTGCAAACTCGCACAAGTCATGTTTAAGCATAGCTTAGTAATGAGCAAACATTGTAGACTGTTGACCATGTTTAAGCAGTGTTTAGCACTGCGCAGCTTTTCTAAATGTAATTTGTTTTTCATTTTAAATTAAACTCATGTTTCAGTCACCTGACACATTTTCACAGAAATAAATGTAAAACATGACTGGTTAGGACTCAAACCTGGGACTTACTACACTGTAGGTTATGACGCAACCTATCTAGCTACTTGGATAGTATAGGTAAGCAGTATATCTTCAGATATACTACTAATATGCCTGTTAGCATTGCGCAGCAAAGCTGAACAGGTCTGTGCATTGCTAAGCAGAACACAACTAGAACTATTAAATACATCTGGTTTATATTTTTAGATGTCTGATGGAGTTGCTAAGCACAGTGCCATGCCACACAAATAGAGAGAGACAAAAAAATAGAATTGATTACATCTGGTTTCTATTTTTGGATATATAGCAGATGTCAGGTGTATTTGTATAAGTGCAGTTCAGGCAATGCTCAGCACTGTGCCACACCGTGCAAAGATGGAGAGACAAAAAAATTTACATTTGATTACATCCAGTTTCTATTTTTAGATATATACCAGATGTTAGGTGTAGATGTATAAGCACTGCTTGGCATTGGGAAGCACCACACAGCACCAAGC
The DNA here is from genome assembly GCF_019279795.1 of Protopterus annectens. NCBI lineage: Eukaryota > Metazoa > Chordata > Ceratodontiformes > Protopteridae > Protopterus > Protopterus annectens. The sequence continues at coordinate 190,857,500 of NC_056748.1, read as the reverse complement.
AAACAACACATATAAATAAAAAAAAATAAATAAAATACTGTTCTGTACTTACCACCTGTCCAGACATTTTCTGGACAATCCATAAGCGTATGTGACAGCCTCTACACTGCTGCTTGCATGGATTCAATATCCATGTTACTGTGATCTCCCTCAGTAGTGCACCATAATTAATATGTATGGCAGGCTGCCAGTGAGGAACCATGGCTGTGTACCCATATACATTCTGTGTAGGCTCTACACAGAGCCTACATGGATTTTATTGAATCCTGGCCAATGTTCTGCTACACATTTGTGACAATCATACCAAATGTCACATCTACATAGTGCTGATGTGGAGACACAGCATCGTACTCTCATTTTCATATTATTATCTCTAATAGTCTGTTACAGCTAATCATGAACTATTTTATCTGTCACAGCTAATCAGGAACTATTTTAAAGGGGTTCTGAAACTTATACTTAAAAGACTTATGAAATGATTGTTTCAAATTATTTTACATTTCACTTCATCAGACATTAAATTGAGGCCCCAATTACTTGAGTTGTCAGTAGTTCAGGTGGATGTAAAACATTCCATGGCATCTATGGAAAAGAGTAGGGGTTCTTTACTTAAAAAACATTATGTGTAATACTATTTATAAATTTAAAGATTTACATATTTACAGATTTATATAGTATACAAATTCCCATGCCTTTCCATTATTACCATACAGTCATAGACATATTACTATTCATCATTGTTAAATCTTTATTAACTTATTTGAAACCACTCCTTTTTCCCACAACAACCATCTAATTTTTCTTAAAATTTCTGATAGTCTCCATTTACCAGTAAACATGATTTAATTTAGCCTAAATGGTCAATACAACATAAAATATTTTTTTATATATTTTACTGACATATTCCACATTTTTATTTTTCTAATATTAGTGCATAATCATATCCATACTTATTTTATTTACCTCCTTTATATTATCAAATACATTTTCTCACAATTCTGAAACTCTTATACATTGTATGAAAACATGTTCTTTAGTTTATTCTTTACCACAACATGTACAGATTCTTTCATTGTTTTATTATATAACATATTTACCTTAACTTGTAATTTATTAATCACTAATCTCCACAAAAATCTTGACATTCTACTTCCTTATTATGTCATGCTTTTCTTACTCTTATAGCTTTAACTTTTTCACTCAGTAGCTCAGCCCAAGGATTAATATAATAATATTTAATCATGATATTTTTATACCACACTTTCCTCTCATTATCTGTTTTGTCAATTTTTATTTTCCATAAAATAATTTTTTCTTGATAACATCTCATTATTTCATTTAAACATGCTTTTCCTCTTTTGAATTTTTTTAAACATATCCAGATGCTGGTTATGTTTGGATTTTTACCAACTTTTCATTTGTTTCATTTATCCAAAACAAAATGTCATACAAATGTAAAGAAACAGGATAAATAATTGGGTTTATTATTCCTAAACCACCATCTTCCTTGTCCACATATAAGACTCTTCTCTTCACTGGATTCAATTTTGAACATCATATAAAAGAAAAAAATGCATGTAGTATTTCTTTTTCCTTGATTATTGGCAACAATATGCAATCTTTTCCATAACTTAATTAATCAAACATTTTCATTAAATGACAGTTTGTATAGTTTACAAATCAACAAAAATCCTTTATTTCATCTAGTATCCTATTCCATTGTTCATCACTCACATTTTTATCCACAAATCTTATGCCTAACACAGAGATGTCTTTTATCGAGAAAGATAGTCCTCCTATTTTTACTGCAGCACCCAATTTTTATTTAAGGTCATGCCTACTATGTTTAAACATTGATGCATATTATATATAACTTCTTTCATCCAGACTTTGTTTTTCATTATCAGTATAATAATATCATCTGTATAAGTAAATATGACTGGAATCTTTATACCTTCAGTAGTATTATAAGCAGCATCTCTCCTGTGCAAATTTACATTTCTAATACATTCATAACTTATGCGAATAATATACTACTTAAAGGACATTCCTGACATATGCCATTATGTATATCTATTTCTTTGCTTAAATATCTGTTCACTGAAATTCTTACTTTATTTGTATTATAGGCAGAAGAGCATATATTCTTACTTTTCTTACTAATGTTATATTCTTCCATAATCGCCCACAAAAGTTCATGTTGTACTGTATCAAAAGCCTTATTTAAATCTCCTATCATGAGCTTCCTCTCATAATTCCTGTTTATAATATCAACCACAATTTTCCTTTCCATGAATAATAATTCCTGCCATTCTTTCCCTTTACACTATATATGCTATATTCCATAATACCTTTTCATTTTACTTCCCATTTTCTTCTGAATTATTTTCATAAAAATATTATAATCTGTATTATTCAATACAATTCAAGTCTCTATTTTCCAGTGTTATTTTTAATCTTTATTTTCCATACAAATTTAAGTACACAATTCCATAATTTTTATACAGAAAACCTTCATTTAACCATTTATTCATAACTTTTAAGATTATTTTTTTTCTGCCAACTGGTATCCTATTCCAACTGATCCTGAAACTGGCTATACATTAACATGGTTAAGCACCTTATCCAAGTCAAATAAAGAAATCTCATTTCCAACTCCTTATTTTCTTGTTCTATCAATTTTAACATGCTATTTTTTGCACTTTATTTCTGTCTAGGAACATTTTCTTTACCCAGTTTATGACAGCATTCAGAATTTGTCGCTGAGATCTTCTTACCCTTCTTGTATTGTCTTTAATCTCTTTTATTATATTAGTATTCTCTTCAACTGGGTTACTCAAGTAAGATGATACCTCTTTTTTACCTTGTAAAAATATCTTTGCTTAAATAATAATTCTTTGAATTTCTCTTGATTTTTTCATAAATTCTATGTTCTATTATATAATATACCCTATTGTTCTTTTCAAAATCATTTAAACTGCCAGCCTAAAAATATTTCTTATATTTTTCTTTCAAAGCTAGTCAACACTCAGAGCAGTTTTTATAATATACTCTAGTAGAAATGTGATCTTTCGGTAAATACATACTTTTTTTTTCATTTTCATTCCCTAATTTCTCATTTATTCTTGTGATGATGTGAGGTATTGCCATCTGTGCCAGGGAGAGTGGGGCAGTGCATGTGTGACACGGGCCAGCATAGTTGGCTGGAGTTTTGTAAATAATTTTGTATCATTTGACTATCACAATGATTTGTAAATAGTTCCATGTCATTTAATTGTTGTGCTAACTTGTACAGATGTTCATGTTAAAAATGTATCAACAGTGCTATGATAACTGATTACATGTTTATGTTTAATCAATAGCTTTCAGATACTGCAACAGATCTTAGCAAAGCTCTGAGTATGCATTGTACCAGAGTTAGGTGATCAAATGTGATATCACTCTGTAACCAGCACTGAGAGGATGGAACTCTCACAGCAGTTTCCTTTGTTTTCTTTGGAACCTGATATAAAAGTTCTATCACAATTAGTTCAGTAAAGTTCACTTCAGAAGTTGGAAGCTCATTACCTTGCCTTGTGTAAGTAACCCTCTCAGCATCTAATCTTGCCTTGCTGTATTAATTAAGTTAGCTAAGGAACAGTTATTCTTTAGACAGTCAGGAAATACGATGAGATTAGTTAAGTATTGTTTTTCCTGCATCTGTTTGAATCTGCCCAACTGTGTTATTTCTATTTCTCTTGTGATTGAAACTCTGGTGTTTATTGCACTTAGATATTTAGTATTCTCATGTTTTCTAATTTCTTATTTATTATTAAATATTTTTATACCTTTAATTGTGGAAGGTCTTTTAGAGAATACTTTTAAAATCTTGAGAGTACTTCTGCTTATTCTAGTGACAGCATGGCCACTCTGAAAAGTCTTCCTGCTTTGGTTATACTCAACCATTTATATTAGTATTGATTTTGCTCAGTATAACTGGATACCATTGTAAGAGCTCAAGAGTAATTGACTGGTGGCAGCATGGTAACCTTATAGTCTGGGCAGAAAGGGAAGCAGCTAATAAATTTGTAGCAGCCTTTCCCAGGAGTGTTTGTATGTGTGATGTGTGTGTGTGTGTGTGTGTGTGTGTGTGTGTGTGTGTGTGTGTGTGTGTGTGTGTGTGTGTGTGTGTGTATGTGTGAAAATCAAATACCCAGGTGTGGGCATGTCAGCTACTTGGAAATGGGGCACAGTACTCCAAAGTGAGGTATGTGAGACAGAGAGTCCAGTCCCATGTCTGGAGCTTATTCCTTGTGTGGTCTTGGTGGAAATTGTACTAGATGCACAGCGCTGCATTTGAAAATACTGTGTAAATTTATTCCTGTTCTTAGTGACCATCTATCCCCTGTGTCAGTAGTGAGGATTGAGGCTCCTTGATTTCTTGCCAGGATAGAGAGGCTGTCATCCTTGTTATTCCTTTTCTCAGTCTAATATACTCATTTCTGGTATTTCTATCTAAATGGCTGAGTGATCTGAAAAGCCTGTTACAAGTGACTCTCCCTTAGCTAAATGTAAACCTTGTGATATAATAAAATAATCTATTTCTGTCATATATAGGGTCTACTTCATAACACTGAAATTTCATAACATTGAATTTCATAACATTGAGACCAAAGCATCTAAATCCCAAAACAATGAAAACCCAAAACACTGAAAACTCAGAACACTGAAATTGTGCTTCATAACATTGAAAACTACATCTTCTGCACCTATAACAACACCTAGTTAACAAACACACTTTCTACTACATTTCTGAAGGGGGGGCTTGCCTCTTTACCCCCCCATGTGGGGGGGATCTGGCCCCAATAACCCCCGTAAATCAAATATACCAACTCCATGATCGCACTACAGTGGAAAAAAGTTAATTTCCTAAGCTCACTGTATCACAATCACCATACATTGAGGTTAGCAATCTTGGTGTTGGTATATTGCACCCCTGCCGAAACATAGTAAAAAGTGTGTTTGCTAGTTATGTGTTGTTAAAGGTGAAGGGGATCTTATTTACTTGTGCAATGTAGTTTTCAATGTTATGAAGCACACTTTCAATGTTCTGAGTTTTCAATGTTTTGGGTTTTTAGTGTTTTGGATTTCAGATGTTACAATCTGAATGTTATGAATTTCAACATTAGGAAATTTCAATGTTATGAAGTTAACATATATATATACATATATATATATATATATATATATATATATATATATATATATATATGCTACAACCCTGACCCAAACCCTAACCCTAAGGTCCGTCCACTACCGCACACTTGACCTTGACCCCTCTCTAACTCACTTATCCACCCACTAATCACACTTCCACACTTACCTTTACTTACCCTTTCCCTAACCCTATCTCGCCTCTAACCCTAACTCACACCTCCCCTAACCCACCTACCCTCCGTTAACTCATAACCACACAACCCACCCCCCACACCCCCTCCCTCTCCTAACCCTAACCTTACCTACTCACTTCTGCACTGCCTTTTCCCTACCGTCCATACACTTTCATCCACTTTAAATCCTTATTACATCTCTTTCACTCTCAGCCGTCTCAGTCTCGTCCTGGTCGGTCTTCTGCACTCCTTCTCTTCTGTCGATCTTCTGGGTCCCTGTCGCATTCTTCTTCGATGATGCTGAAGTCATATATATATATATATATATATATATATAAATATATATATATATATATATAGGTCCTATTTGTATTGTCAAAAGTACGGTTCATCGAACCATACTTTATCGAACACACTTTAGCGAAAGTGCATTTTGTCGAAAATGCACTTTCGCTAAAGAAAAAAAAACATGCAGTTTGCATGTACGTTAGTTGTACATCAACATATACTGTTGATGTGCAGCTAAGGAAACTCCTGTTGAGATCGTGGTACAGTAGGGATAAGGGAATATTCCCTTTTCCCCACTGAAGTACAATCTTGGAGTGAGAATAATTAAGGAGGGGGTGTGGGTGGGAGGCGCAGCCCCCCCACATGGGGTGCAGGGGAGGTTTGCCCCTCTGCATAATCCTGTTTAGTTTGCTATGTTTTTTTTTTTACATTGTACTGTTTTTGTTCTGCAAAAGTGCATTTTCGATATAATGCACTTTTGCGTGATTGTACGAGATCGCCGACACCACACTTCCCCGAAAATGGTGAGTAGTGCGGAATGGGATGTATTCCCATTTCCACAATGTCGTGCAATCTCAGAGTTGGTATATTTAAGTAGGGGGGTGTGGGGGTGCCACCCCCCACATGGGGGTTGCAGGGAGCTTGCCCCCCTGCTATACAGGTATCTGTTTATTTTTTAAGTGTATTATGGACACAGGAATAGATTCCATTCTGTGATACATACACTTACCTTTGTCTGGGATGGGTGGTGTCGGCGATCTCATCTCGATAATCCGGTGTTGGGGATGTGGATTTTCATTGATGTAACATGGATCCATATATATATATATATATATATATATATATATATATATATATATATATATATATATATATATATATATATATATAGACACATACACACACACACACACACACACACACACACACACACACACACACACACACACACACACCTTGACTGCATGTCAACAAATTATTCCAAATCTTTAAATTGCCACATTTTGTAACTTCAAAAATGTTCCTAATATTTCCGCTCTTGTTCTTTTTTTCCCATCGAATCCCAATTAAACCTCCCATTAGGATTGTATTTATATTAATTACTACATAATTCAAAATGTTATGAAATAAAGTTTCCCTTTCTTTACTTGTAACATAAGCATGCAATGTTGTAATTCTATATGCCTGATTATTCCATCTGATATATACAATAGTTCATCTTCCCATCATTGCCAATGTTATGCTCTGTATTTTCACCAACTTTCTACAAAGTACAGCTAAGCTTGAACATAGTTTCTTTCTTTAGTTCTATAATGCATCCTCCCCAAAGTTTCCTTGTAATGTCTCTTCTTGTGTCAGAAATCCTGCATCTGCCAATATTGTTACATCAACATCACATTTACTACACAAATTTATGTCTATTGTAGTTATATTTTTGATACTATCGGTAATATTGATACTAAAAGCATTCTAAAATTGTTGTTATGTCTATGTTATAGCTAACCAGAAATTAGGAAAATTAAAGAAATTATCTCATTTGCATTATCAATTTCTTTATTTTCTCTATTAGTCTTATTCCTTTAAATTTTATTTTTCTGTCTCTTGGTCTTTTTATTTTCTCTATTACCCTTATCCTTTTAAATGTAATTTTCATTTTCTGTCTCTTACTCTTTTACTAATAGAATTATTTTTTGCTTTTCACTGTTTTCCAGTTTATATCTTCCTTATCACTTACTGCAGAACCTTTTTCTATATTTTCTCCCATTTTGTTTTTCTCTTTATCCTTATATTTATTGTTACTCTGATCTTGTTTCCCAGTATCATCTTTATCTTTTATTAGGATTATTTATTCTCTTCATATACTATCCTCACTTTTGTTTTCGTCTTCTTTATCTTTTTTCTCTATGCTAACAATCCACCCATAAAGGTCCAATTTTGTTGAAATTATAACATTTCAGTTCACACATTTTGCATCACTAATTGTTTCCCGACAAATACATTTACTCTTACCACAATTACTTACCAAATGAACATGTTTTCCACAGAAATACACGTTTGCAGTTGTCGCCACTATTTTACAACACCTTTGTTACCCTCTACATATATCATACTAATAATATGGACATGCTTTTCTTTTTTCATTTTCAATACAATATGACAGTCCCATCACCTAGTCCATAAACCTCTGTTATCATATACTTTCCTAATGTCTATAACTTCTTTACAAAGTTTGTTTAAATATTTCTTTAAAGTTTCTTTTTCAACTTCATTTTGAAATTGAACATGTATCTTCTGTGTTGTTTCTCCTTGAACTGCTTTAACCACATAAGATTTTTTGGTATTATAGTTCTTTTTCTTCTCATACTTCCCCCCAAAAAGTTTGTAGAACAGACCTGGTCTCAAAAAATAATGTCCCATGTGTCTTTATGAATATGAATAAAAGCTCTTACCTTTTGAGCCTTCACTCTCAATGGGACCATTACATTATCCCAAATGTCATGCCTGTCCATTTCATTTTCTCTCTTGTTCTGAATTCTCTTTATAAATTTCTTTTGATTGTTCACATTTTTTCTCCTATGTTCATCTACCATCACTTTTCCTGCAATTTCTTTAACAGTCTCAGCATACGATTTCTTTGTCTGGTGATCTTTCAAAATACCTTCTAATTCCTCCAATTAAATTATTAAATTTTGCCGATAATTTCACCCCAAGAAACATATTTTCTACTCTTTGGCTCACTCTACATTTAATCACCCAAAATATCATCCCACAACTCTTGCAACTGGAGGGTTGTGATAACACATCCATCATTGTTGCACGGTTGCTTCCAATGAAGCAAACAGATTCTGCTGAAACAGCTCCTCAGAATCTAGTATAGCTTCAGACACTGCACTGGCATTTTTTTCTGTGCTATCTACCATCTTGGATCTCCTTGAGTGTTGTTCTCCCAGCCGCCACTTCACTAGGAATGGAACAAGCACTCTCCTATTGGGTAGGGTAAGTTCCCCGATGCCTTAGCCGAATTTCCCCTACTAATATAAATACCATCTCAGCTCTCCCTTGAAAAGAGACTACTAGCCTAGTGGGACTCACCCAGTCAGCAATAAATTAAATAAATACATACATACATACATACATACTTAGAAGCACTTACTAAAATGGTGTATGTATCCTTCATGAATGCATGCAGACATGACTGTGAGTTAAATTAATTGAGCAGGGTTATATGTGCTGTCTCATCTTTTAACTTCTCAATTGTTCTAAAATACCAAGCAAAAACAAAAATCAGACATAGTGACCAAACATATCCTTCTACAAATGAAAATCCAAAATAAATAAGGAGTGACACAACCATTCGATACAAAATTTTAATATCTACAAAGCTTTCAAGGAAAATTGTTTTTTATCAGTGTAGGAAATTTTTATAGATACAGTGGACTCTAATAAATACTCCAAACAATCATTCAGTAATTACACACAAGTAAAACATAATTAACAATTAACCTAATACTAATGAAAATTAAAATTAATTAAAAAAAACATTTATACTATTGAAAAACAGTTTGGACCAATGGATGGGAAATCACAAATTCACTCCTGTCTTGTCATCTTTGGCTGTTATGGACAGGAGCAGTTTGCAGATGCCCTAAGGCACAGGCATAAACCAAAGCCATTCTAGCCTGTGGGCATTGATAATGGCGAAAGTTGGGGGCATTAATGATTAGATTTAAAAAGGCTCTAGGCCAGTTCACTTAGTAACCTGTTATGATCCTATGAACCTAAAGGGTGAGAAATCATACAGTCTGAGTCAACAGGGGATGAAATACTGAAGTCAGTGGTACATTATCACGGTCCTTATATTGATTATGTGGAACAAGAATTCTGTTGCTGAGAATTCAAGACAATGTGCTACTTTGTCTCATGGCCCACCTTCAGTAATCATAGAAGGTCTAGCAGATGGCTTAGAGGATTAAGGAGCTGTTTACAAGCAGTTTGCTGTGGTCCAGTGGTGCATGGTTTGATTCCCTAAGTCTCCATTGCTAAACTGTGTGACTCTGAGAACGTTATTTCACCAGATGTCGCTCCCATGCTGAGTACTACATGGAGATCATGGTTGGATCACATGACCTTGATCTTACAAGTTTAAAAGCTGTCATCAGCTAAACTTTTTGGCTGGGGTGCTTTGTGTCCCATTTCCTTACTATATATTACTGCTGAACTGACCCTAGCCAGATATGACTTTTCTATAAGTTCCAAGGACATCACAGAAGTATTTTTATTTAATGGAATTTCATATGTGTGCTTTTGAAATGCATTCACTGCTGATGTGTTACTATCATTTATTATGTTGGGACACGTTGTAAATGTTTCCAGTGAGAGTAGGAAATTTGATGGTGTTCTGTATATTCTGTTTGTTCCAAGCTTAGGTTAATATAGTTTTTCAATTATGCTGCATAGCTGGAACTACTTGTTTATTTGGCTAGATTGTTTTCTGCTACATTTTCTTGCTGTATACGTCTACTGGCCTAACTAATTCTAACCAGATTTGACTTGGCTATGACTTGCAAAGACATCAGGGAACTGCTTTGTTTCTTTCATTGTTCAATTTAGTCAATTTCCATCGGGTGCTTTTAAAATGAAATTACTGTTAATATATTAATACTATATTGTGTACCAGAAATATATTTTTCTTTCATTTTAGCCACTTTTTAGTTTTTTTAATTGCTAATGGCAGTAAGGCACATTGTCTTGTGCAGACAATTTATTTTGAAATGATCATATTATTTCCTAATATTCCCTAAATTCATCGTAGTTCCTTACCCATTTTGTATGGTTGTTAAAGGGCTCTAATCGATAATGAGTTGCATGATTCTAAAGTCGTTTGATTACAAAAACTCCTTGTTGCACCTACTTGGCTGCATTAACTGCTTTTGTTGTCTGTTTTTAAAGCTTTTTTGATTGCATGTCAGTTGCTCAAACTGTTGTTCTTGTTATAATAGCTTCTTGCTATTCCCCAACCATTTCCTCACCATCACTATGATTTATTGTTATCTGCTTTTCCCTTCATACATAGGCTAGTTAACAGTAACTATAGCTGGCTGAAAATAACCATATGAAAGGTGAGTTTAATAAATCCTAGACGCAGCCATTTTATTGCACCTAAGGCTATTAACTCCTTGTAATGTGTATTTTGTGGCAGCGAAGCCAACTTCCCTTCATTCAATTAATGACAATCAAACACTGAAGCATGTGGTGTGTGTGGCATCTTAGTGTGAATATTTTATTTAATCAAGCCACTTTCAGCAAGTGCAGTGTGTTCAAGGAAATTTGCTCCACTGTTTTGCAATCTCACAGCAGTAATAAATAAGTCTGGAGGTGTGTGTGTGTGGGGGGGGGGGGTTCCTCCCAAATGGGCTTACCATTCTGCAAAAAACTCTGCCCCTGCGTTTCACCAAAATTGTTTCAGCCATTGTTTGATCGATCAGCACTCAATATTACAGTAGTCAATTGACTGACATGAATCCCATCTGAGCCATCTCCAGTCATGCTGTTAATGGTATCTGATCCTGCTAGTCTAAAATATATTGCATTTTATTTTTACTTCCTGTTCAGTACTCAGTTTATTTTTATTTCAGCGAACTTCTGCATTGTTCTCTTACTGCTTTAATTATGTATTTTACCAAACTACAATTGTCCATTATTCTGAAATCTTACTGAGTTCAATTTAATTTTCATCTTCAGCCCTCATACCATTGCTGTTTGTGTGTGCTACATTAAACTATATCTGAGTGCGAAGTATCATGGTAGGCTATATTTACAAAATGGATTTCCTGTGGGCTCAAATACATGTTGCAGTTCTGTTAGTGCTTCACCTCACCTAGTGCATCTCTTGCACCATATGATTAACTTACATCTTTTCACCCCACTAACTAAAGCAGTTTAATTTATCATACTTGCATTTAGTGATGTAACCCATGTAACAAACATGGGGATCACATCTGTTTCTAACACATCTGCTGCCAGCCGCACTACACTTGGAATTCCATGAAAATAGGGAACTGCATGCTCATTGACATCATACTACTACTGAAACAACATCAATTGATTTATGAAAGATGTAATTTTCTATGTAACCTCTCGGTATTCTTTCACTCCACAAATGATCAGTAAACAACTCATAAACTTACCCATATATGCACAAGATCACATCAAATGAATATATACTGGGGTTGTAAAAAAATCACTCCTTAAGCCTTCAAGAATCAGCACTAAAGGGACTTGGCTGCAATCTCTTAACACAACACTGCCATACTCACATATCTCAGTGAGTAACCAGTCTGAAGACTGTAAATCTCCCACTCTCCACTATCAGTGTACATCTATGCTAAAATGCCCTAGCAATTGCTACCCCCTATCATCAGACAGATTGTCTCTGTTCAAAGACAGGGAAGCAGTTAACTATGTTTCCAGTGGAGGATCCGTGATGCCACAAAGATCATACAGTTCTTCAAACACAACAAATATTACTATAACCATGTGGTAGCTCATGTAGGTGTGGATGACCAGATAAGCTTGAACCAGAAGGACATGTGGAGAGAGACATTTGAGCTTACTATGCATGTATATAAATCAGGTAAGACTCTGTCCCTGACTGGAATCCTACACTCACTGAGAATGATTCCTAGATACAAAGAGAAGATAACGGACTTTAGCAAGTGGTTATGTAGCTTGTGCCATACTAGAGGGATCAAATATGTGTCAGCTTTGGAGGACATGATTGTAAATCCAACTTGCTTTGTGATTCCTGTGCCTTGGCCCAGCAATCAAGGAGCCTCAATCCTCACCACTAACACCAGTGAGGGACGTCTACATTGGCAAGGATAACAAATACACACACAGTAAAGTACAATTTATCTTAAGAGCACACAGAGATCACAGTCAGTATGGGGCTGGTTTCTCCCTTTCTCTCTAGATCCCAAATAAGACTCCCCACTGGCATAGCTATAGGGTCCAGATCTCAGCCTAGTGGTCAAGCTAAAACCTCCAGCACCCTCTCTGTCCAACCAGTGCTTCGTGTCCCTGCCCAAGTAGCTGACACACACACTTTAAGATGTGATTTAGATACAAACACACAGACACTCCTGGGGAAGGCTGGCACAGGTTCTCCAGCTGTGCTCCTTCCTGCCAGTCTATAAGGTAGTACCAGCTGCCGCCACCCACTAATATCAGCTACTAAAAAGCCCTTATCAAAGGGTGTCCAATTATTACTGAGCAATATTATTATCCAAATGGTATGTGTGACTGAACAGCAAAGCTTATTGGAGTGGCCTGGCCAGTATCACTATATACATGCAATGCACTCTAGAGCTTAAATTATCTCTACATAAAACAGCCACAGTTGAAAGGTTTAAAAATATTTAATAATAAATAATAAGAGCAGAAGACAATACTTCTTACTACACAGTGCTGGTCAAGAGTTCAGAGATCACAGGAAAATGCTTAAATTAATATAGTAAAGTAGTTCTGACATCATTACAGAAAAACAATTAGTCTAATCTTTCTATGTCTTTGTTATATCTAAGAGAAAACACAGTTTGAAAATAAACTTACATACAGAGCGAAGCAATTCTGGTGATGTTGGATGTTCTGAAGACAAATGCCAAAATGCTCCCTGATTCTCTCTCTGTAAATTGATAACACAGTGCTGCCTCACATTACATCATTCTTAGCAATTTTCTGTTTACCCAGGCTAACAGAAAGTCAGAGGTTAATAGCCCTTTTGATCTTGCAGCTGGTCAGGAAGCCAGAGCAATAAAAGAAATTATACATGTAAATTCTAGCCATTAACTCTGGCCTCAAATCAATAGGGAGAATTCTTAGGACACTGAAAGCTCCTGGTTGGTGTATTCCCGCTCCGCTTCGCCCTTGCTTCGCTCGGGCTTGCTTTGCTCCCCACCCTGCCCCCATATCCCACCCGCTCCCGCTATTTCCACATTTACCAGGTCAATAAACCCATCCCCCTTAACTCTGAACCAATCACAGCTGCTTTGCAAGATTAGTTTTCTCCTCCCATAATCCCGGTTATTTACCAATACTTAGCAGGCTGCCCTAAGTCCACCCACCTCATTAGCTATCCTTTTCTCTATAACATGGGTAAAGTTATGAATTCTTTCATCCCACTTATAGTTCTACTCTTATTTATCCCTTACTTTTTATCAAGGTATGAAAACCAAACACTGTTAGGGATTCTCTTCCCCAAGGGTCACACATGTAATCACATAAATCCTCCCCCTAATTTGACCTTCCCTTCTCATTACCCCACTACAATTCTAGGGTCTAAGAGCTTACATCTCACCCAATGTTACCCCAAAGTAACCATAACGAAACATGGTCTAAAGATACTATGCAAACTTCTAAGACTCTTAGACCATTTGAAAAAATGCATTACTATGAATGGCGACATTCACCCCAACCCAGGCCCTACCATTAACCTTGACTCAGCCTCTGCCACCCCAAAATTAACCCAAAGATCTTCTCACTCCCTCCTCATCTTCCATCTAAATCTTAGAAGCATAAATAACAAAGTTCATAACTTACATGCCATGTTAGCCAGACATTATGTGTCTATCTGAAACATGGCTCAAACCAACCACAAAAGATGAAAAGATTCTCCCGCCAGGGTATAATATTTTAAGGGTGGATCGGATAAAAAAAAGGGGTGGTGGAATAGCCGTAATGTTTAGGAGCACACTGAACATCATTATGAATCCCTTACAACCTCCCAAGGTCTCTAATATTGAATTAATTGCCCTAAAGATATGCCTAAACATCCAAAAAAGTATCAATCTTATTGTAGTTTACATTCCACCTGGGAATAACTTAGAAACCTTAGAGCTAACTCTAAGTTGGTTAGCCACGAACTACCCTCAAGAAACCATTGTACTAGGAAACGTCAACATTGACTGGTCCAAGTGCTCTGCTCAGACGAATCCCCTGCCCATTAACCTACATGGGTTCTCCCAAAATATAATCTCTCCAACAAGAGTTGGAAATACTCAACAAAAAGAGAGCACCATTGACTGGATTCTTACCAATAAAGATGCCCAAAACTACAGCACTGGGACCCTCCCCAATGACCTCAGTGACCACCTTGTCACTTTCATAATTAAACATAAATTTACCTGTACAGATCTTCCCATATATAGACTTGTTAGAAATAAAAAGAAATTTGTCCCAGCACAATTCCTGGCAGAACTTAAATCCTGTAACTGGTCCATACTAAAAACACTACCCCTAGACGAGAGTGTGATATACTTTAATGACACATTCCTAAACATACTGGACACTCATGCACCTAACCGACTAATCAGATCTAAAGTACGGATAGCACCTTGGCTAACTAGAGAAACCAAATCAAAAATCAAACTTAGAGATCAGGCCTGGGATAAATGGCGAGCTACTAAAGTACCTCTAGATCGCATTAAATTTCAACAACTTAGAAACTCTACGAAAACAGACATCACCCGGGATAAAAAGAACTACTTCTGTCACCTCCAAGATAAACACCAGAATAATCCTAAGAAGTTCTGGGCAGGTTTTAATAGTCTCCTCCATCCTGGGAAATCTACTACCCCTACCCCTGAGAAACTTATTGGTAAAAACCCTGAAGAAATAGCCAATACCTTTAACTCCTTTTTCACCGAGACCATCCAGTCCCTAGCCAGTCAGCTAACCTCTTCTTCCTCCTCCTTATCTAATGCTACTAGCAAATCTTCACCCTCCTTTAACTTACAACCAATACCCACCTCCTACATTAGAACCCTATTGAAAAAACTTAAACCAACCACCCTGTCGGCTGATTGTCTCCCAGCGGAATACCTACAAATAGCATCAGACGCTATAGCCTATCCCATCTCAATCTTGATTAACAGAACTATAAAAGAGGCCACCATCCCCTCTATTTGGAAAATATCATACATCATTCCACTTCATAAGGGTGGCTCCTCCACTGAAACATCCAACTATAGACCTATAGCAATATTGTCTCCATTAGCTAAAATTATGCAAAGATGTGTTCACAAGCAACTCTTACACTATCTCACCCTAAACAATCTTTTGTCCAAATCTCAACATGGCTTCCGACCCTACCATAGTACAACTACAGCCCTCCTTTCTTTTGTTGACTCAGTCAATGGCAACCGTAATAATAAAAAAATATCCTCCGCTCTCTTTCTTGACTTGTCAAAAGCCTTCAACATGGTCAATCACCAGTTGTTGCTCCACACCCTCGAAACCCTACACCTCGATAATCTAGCCCTCAGATGGTTTAAGGCCTACCTCTCTGGTAGACAACAAGCAATCCAGTGGCAAAACAAGCTATCTCACCTGCTACCCAACACTATAGGAGTCCCCCAGGGCTCCATACTTGGCCCCCTTCTTTTCTCCATATTCATAAATGATCTCCACTCAGTCATCCCCAAGGCAACCTGCATCCAATATGCAGATGACTCTACCCTGATCTGCTCTGATGCTTCTCTCCATGATCTCCAAGCAGCCACCCGACACTGCTTTTCTTCAGTAGAAAAATGGCTCTCTGAAAGGAAACTCATCCAAAATCCATCTAAAACTAAGCTACTACTATTCTTCCCCACCTCAGCTGCACTTCTAGGCCAACACCCTCCACATTCTAATAATATGGCCTTCTATGTTCAATCCATTAATGGTACCATCATTGAGCCTGTCACTAACACCAAACTACTTGGTGTTACTATTGACCACAAGCTTAAATTTGATTTGCACATTAGTCAAACCATAAAGACAGTAAATAGGAAACTTGGTTCCATGTACAGAATTAAGAACTTTCTAACCCCTAACACAAAACTAACCATCGCTCATACGCACCTCCTCTCCGCCCTATTATATGCCTCTCCTATACTTTCATTCCTCAACAAAAGTGAGGTTAACAAACTCTCTGTTGCTTATAATCACATTGCCAAATTTGTAACAGGAGCATCTTATCACACTCACCACTGCCTTAACCTAAGGAAACTTGACTGGTTAGAACTCCCTAATCTTCTCAAACTTCACCTACTCACTGAAGCATTTAAAATAATTAAGACACCAGATAAAACCCCTTCACTAAGTAAAATCCTGATCCCCTACTCCAATCTTAACTGCCTTCGATCTTCCAATAGCTTACTGGTACTAACTAGTAAATCTAATAATTCTGGTGGTGATGCTCTTTATGCCAATTCCATAGGTAAAATCTGGAATTCCCTCCCCAACAACCTAAGATTTATTACCTCGCTTAGCCAATTCAAAAATAATCTTAAAGAATTCTTTAAGTCACATTGGCTATGCCCATGTGCTAATCCAGACTAATCCTAATAGTCTCATACCACCCTCTCTCTCCCAACTAAGGACTTCTCACTCTTTTCTTCATGCAAGTTACTCACATTTGGAACTTCTCAGTTCCACCAAACCCTCATCTCTGATCCTTCATAGGAATCAGACTCCTCTTGGTCTGCCTGCACCTTATAAGACCTAGGATACTACTGTGGAACAAAGTTACTTCACTGTCCTCTTAGCTAATAATCTTTACCTCTCTGATGCTAAATATTTTTACAGCACCTATTCTTATATATCATAATTTGTGAATTTTTTGTATGTATATTTATGTTTTTACCGAGGCGCTATCTCCTCGGACCTCTGATGAATGTGATGTTATTTGTAAAGTTATCTGTATTGAAATTTATGTTTTTTTTATTGTGGAGCTTTTCTCCCCGGGCCTCCGCTGAAAATGGATATGTATCCAGTCGGACTAACCCGGTCAACAAATGTAAAATAAATAAAAATAAATAAATAAATTCCTTCACTTAGACATCTCGGCTCCAAGTTTTGACATCAAACAATTACACAATGCTTGAATTATCAGCCTTCCTACAGCAGAGTGCACTGTTGTTACATTTTTGCAGTTCCACATTTAACAGCATTTTCTCCCATTTAAGAGAACAAGCCTGTGGCTTATATTAATATTTACAAATGACAGACTTATCTATAAAATTATATCTGGCAGCCTTTACCTATCTTCACAAGTTTCACCAAGGGTGGCCTACATTTTCAGTCTTTCATTCCATAGATTCTGCATACTTGTTGAAGCACTTACTGCCTCCATAGTGCCTTTTCATGGGAAGGCCTGCCTTCTGTACATTGCAGCAGAACAAAATGTCTTACATTAAATTCCAAACTAACCATACTTGCCTTGCTGTGCTTAGTGCCAGAGGTTTTAACAATAGATTGCTTAATCTTGAGGCCCTTCTGCAAACTTGAGCATACATTTTTCAGTGTTGCAACAGGCAGTTGATTTAATTGTAAAGATGGCAGTATCCCTTAATTGGACTTCAGCACCCATCATGCATTCAGATTTACATGCGACTGACAGGAGGCATCTGCATTTCTCTGAAACCCAATTATCTCTAGTCAGATTCCACACAACACATCAAAAAGTACTAAACTTCAGATTATCCTAAACAAGACAGATTATTAATTCATAGCCTGCTATAAGTCAACTTCTATGCCCTCAGAAAGCCAAAAAAGATTTCTAAATGTGCTTACAGAACTAACCTTCAATAAAAATATTTATTGATGAGTGATTTCAACGACCCATCTGTTATCTGGAGCACGTAAAACATAAAGTATGGGTATACTCAAAGATTTTTATATTTTGAAAATCTTAACTCCCATGTTCAACTAGGTAAATTGCTAACTAGAGGATAAAATTCTTCTTGATGTCATCCTCAGAAACATGGCATCTATTTGCACAACTCCTATAATATCCTCATCACTGGTGAAATCCAGTCACTGCAAAACCATAAACAGTAGAAGGAAACACTCGCACAGTACAATACTCCAGAAAAGCTTTAATTACAGACAATTTGGATCAATTGAGGGGGTTTAGAGATGGTATTATCAGTAAAATTCTGTGAAACAGCATCAGTAACCACTTAGAAATAAGTGAATATGAATTGATCATATTGCTTCAAGCAGATGTCAAACATGGGGTAAATGCGAGTGTAAGTCTTAAACCAGTGTTTAAAAGAAACAAATGGTGATAAGAAAATAGTTGAAGGTGAATGTATTAGAGTTTTTATATAGCTCGTTTTTATACATTGTTTTATATATATTTTTTATTTCATTGCATATTTTATGCATATATTATGCTCTTTGATATTTTATAAAATGTTCTATAAACTGTTGTATGGCTTTAAGGGAGGTAAATGGTGTGTTGCATTGTGTCATGTGATTTTATATTGATTATATTTAAGTGGAGATGAAATTAACTTTTTACATACTGATGAAGGACATAGGTCTGAAAGATCTGCGAGTTTACTGTTTCTAATTAAAGCTTTTTTGGAGTATTGTACTGCACATTTGGTTTTGTTTGGCCTTTCTTGACTATAGAGAAGGTTTACCTTAGTACTGGCCCTTGTTACTTTCTGCAAATCCAATCACTGAACAGAAATCTTCTCATTTATGGCATCTAAATGTGGTACAAAAAACACCACTGAATTTCAGGGAGTTTCAAAGATAAACCTATTGAAACTATCCGATAATCTCTCAAAATTCAGTTGCACAGTTTTCACCCCATGTAGCCTCAGTTATCATTCATGCCAAAGAATTTTACTACCATCAAACAAACAGCCTAAACCAAGCAGTCCCAATCAGAACAAAATTTACCAAGGAGCATAAAAATAAATAACCTCAATAGAATTTCAACATTAATAAACTTTATAATAAAAGAAAATAAAAGCTAATTAAGGCCTATAATACATCAAAGTCGACTCATATTGAAGACTCTGCAAAAAAGGTCAGAAAAATCTATAACATGCCAAAATGAAAATCAAAATGACACATATATTAAAGCCAAGGATAATCATAACTTCTACTTTAAGTATCTTAGATAATTAAGAAATAATACACAGTAATGCTCTAAGCTAATTCATAATTATGCTATCCCCTCCTACCCTAGGAAATTTGTAATATACTTATTATAATGTTACTCCTCCAGTCTGCTCTCTCAGTTATACTAAGCATACTCACCATGTTGCATCCTACCACACCCCATCACTCTGTTTCCCCAGCTCTATACTCCTAGTCTATAAACACTTGCCAACTACATAATTGCACACAGTCTCTACCCATTAGGATATCAAGTCCTCTTCAGTTACAGCTAAATCAAAGAGAGCTACCAGACCAATATATCAGTGTCAGACCTAAGAGATGAATATAAAAAAAATGGTACAACTTCTCGCACCACACTTCCACTCTCCCACTCTGTGAAGACATCCATCCAAACCCTGGACCATCCTTTCAAATCAACCAAACCCCGTTTAGTCCATCAGCACCCAACATTACTAACACACAACCCACTAATCCTAATCACAACCTACTATTAATACACATAAACCTCAGAAGCATATATACAACAAAATTCCAGATCTCCATGCATGCACTGCAGCACACAACCCAGGCATTCTAATCATCACTGTAACTTGGATAAAACCAAGCACTAAGGGTAAACAAATCCTTCCCCCAGGGCTCAATATAATAAATGATAGAGTGCACAAGACTAAACATCACCAGATGCCAATTGAGTCACACCAAACTATCCCAACACAAACAATATTGCTTTCCCACCTACAGCATAACAAACACAACTACTTGCATAGCTGCTAAATGTATATATATATATATATATATATATATATATATATATATATATATATATATTACACACACACACACACACACACACACACACACACACACACACACACACACATGTATGTGTGTGTATATATATATATATATATATATATATATATATATATATATATATATATATATATATATATATATATATATATGTATATTCCCCAAGGCAATGATATTCCCATTCTCAAAGACCTCATTCAATGGTTTTCCACTAATGCGGCACTCACTACTAAACGGAATCCTTACCACCTCACCGTCAACCTTAAACACATTTGTCTGTCTCCTAGACAATGTCAGTGACCATCTCCTCACATTTATCACAGGACCAGCTAATAACATCCCCACAAACAAGCGCACAGACTTTCATCTTTTAACAATATAACTCTCCCAATACAACTGGAATACTCTAACATATTAAATGTATTAGCTCCCATAAGAACAAAAAGAACCAAACACAGACCTGTTCCATGGTTCAACAAAGCAAGTAAACAGCTCATGCTAAATAGATACAAAGTCTGCAAGGAAGGGAATAAAGACATAACAATGAATCAAACTAAACAAAAATGCATTCTTTCCCTCACTTTAAGGCAAACATTGCCACAATCCCAAGCAATTCTGGACAACCATAAAAATTATACCCCGGTCAAACCTCCACCCCATCTCCTATCACAAACAATAACACAGACCACATAGGTTCATAGGTAGGTACTAGGCTATCTGCCCAAAGGCATTTATAAGCCTAGCTAGAATGTATTGGCTTTCACCATCCCATTAGATTAGTTCCCTGTGCCTCTGTCCAGCAGAGCCCCTGAAGTGATCCCCAAGGTAAATTTTCTGTTTCCCATCTACTCATCAAGGTTTCTTTTGAAGAGTGTTAACGAGGAGCTCTGCCTAATGTCAACTGGGACCTTGTTCCAAAGCATGGGAAGTATCTGGGACAAGAATCTATCCCTCCAGCATGTCCTATTTATTGTTGTGGTGAGGTTTAGATCCCTAGAGCATGTGGCTCGAGGGGATAAGGTTTTCTTTAGGTGGAGCATGTCCATCAATTCTGGGTTGGACATGGCCTTGAATGTCAGGCAGAGATCACCTCTGAGCAGGCAGTATTCAACCAAGTACAACTGGAGTTTCTTCAGTCAAGCTGCATAGGGCATCTGTTTGAGGCCATTGATCCTCTTGGTGAGGTATTTCTGTGGTCTTTCCAGCTGTTGCAGGTGTCTTGTAAGGTACATCCCAAATGGGGTGTTGTACTCTTTTCATCATACACTTCATTCAGTCTGTCCTGTCTCTACTAGAATCTAATCCCCCCTCTCATCTCTCTATCCCCGCCAACAGTACCCACAATGCTCTAGTCTTTTCTTTCCTCCAAATACCAACATTAGCTATCAAAAATTACCTTCAAAAGGTGAAAATCACTTCAGTGGCTGCTGACAAACACCCACTTGAATATTTTAAGTTAGCTGCCAATGTCCTGGCACACCCCATTAACTATTGGAAAAACATTGCTCATTATACCCTTTCACAAAGGTGGATCAGCTACAAACCTCACTAACTACAGCCCCGTTGCATTTCTCTCCCTTCTGTCCAAAATCTTAGAAAGATGCATACATTCCTGATTCCTAACCCATCTCATAAACAACAAACTACTCTCCCCCACACAACATGGCTTTCAACCACACCATACCACAACAACAGAAACCATTAATACCAACAGAAACTATGGTAACCTAATATCCTCCCTGTTCCTGGATCTGTCAAAAGCTTTTGACACAGTATTCAACCATCTCCTAATCAATTCTTCCTTATCACTATCTCATTCAGCTTTTACTTGATTCTGTAACTAGCTTTCCAACAGACTACAGGCCAGAAAATGGAATGAGGACCTATCCACCTTCCTCCCAGTTTCTGTCGGTGTATCAGAAAACGTCAGTTCTAGGTCCAGTACTCTTCATTATTTTCACAAACAACCTCCCCAAAGCCAGCAAACTTGTCACCTTAATACAATATGCCAATGATGATGCCCTTCCACTACTTCAGCAAATGAATCAAGACACCTTCTCTGCCATAGATACCAAAAAAAAATAGAATTAATGCTTTTCTCTTTCAGCAGTCAGTACACCCTTTAAAAATACCTCAACAAACAACACCACCATAGAAACTATAACAAACTACTAGGAGTCATTATAGACAATAAGCTAACATTTGGCCTATATATCACTGAGGCCATCAAGAAAACTCACTAAAAACTGTGCTTCCTCTTCTGAAAAAAATAAACTACTTCACAGGCTCCTCGAGAAAATGCTTAGCATAATTCTTCCTTCTCCCTTCTCTTCTCTATGTATCACCCACATTAACCAGCATTCAAGCCTCCCTGCTAAATTAATTACAGGCAGCTTTAACAATATAGCGAAGTTTGCAGCTAATGTATCCTACCATACACAGAACTGCATAACACTAAAGAAGATCATCTGGCTAGAACTAACTAATCACCTTACATTCACTCAACTTCAAATTGCCCACAAAATAATGCACAAACCACGTACATTCTCTACAAAACATTCTCAAGCACTACTCCCTACCACATTGCCTTCACTCAAGTAATCAAAGCCTACTAATAATTTTGCATAATATAGCTGGGCACTCACTATACTATGTTACCGGACAGTGGAACTCCATGCCTATCCCACTAAAACAAGACAGCTGTGCATCTAGCTCTAAACCAGGCATGGGCAAACTACGGCCCGGGGGCCACATGCGGCCCGTTAAACGTTTTGATTCGGCCCGCCAAACTTGAAAAAATTTAATAAATTAACCTTGTTAATGTTTTATTTCCCCTGCAATTCTGATGTTTCCTCACTAGATGGCGCACTCTAGATATATTGGCTTTGTTGAGGTGAAGCGTAGGCCTATTACTCCACGTTTGCACTTTACCCTTTGACCCACCGCCCCTCTATGAAGATGAGCGGACCCAAGAAAAGGAAAGTGGACAGAGAATGTCGAGTGTTCAATAAGGAGTGGACAACTAAATATTTTTTCACTGAACACCGATCATCTGCTGTTTGCCTGATATGCCAAGAAACTCTGGCGGTTTTTAAAGAGTATAATATTAGCCGTCACTTTGCCACAAAGCACGCTAATTATGCTAGCTAGCTAGCAAGCTCTCAACAAAAGAACGGGAAGCTGCTGCTGAGAAGGTGGCAGCTAATTTGAAGGCTCAGCAAAGTTTTTTTCACCAACAACACTGCTCCCATTAAAATGTGTGTGTCTCCGTGATACGCACGTTGTTAAAATAAACAGTGCGCGCAGATCAAATATAACGCTTCACAGACTGACTTGCTGCAACTGTTTCATCCTTGCACTGGTCGTTGTTGACTTTTGGCACCGGGGAAACAAATTGAATAAAAGAAACAGGACAAGTACATCTGCATCTCCTACCGTTTTTGAAAAAAAAGACAGTCAGGAGGAGAGTGATGGTGATATCCTGAAGGATAACAGAACTTTCAGTGCTTTAAAATAAAATGGTCATTTATTTGATTTTCAGTGTTTAAAGACTCATTTCGAAGTCAGAGATTTTATTGTAATGCTTTTCTTCATTTTCATTGGAAATTAAAGCACATGTTTTCTCCATATCCCAAGATGTGTATTTTCCCCCAATGAGGTGATGTTTTCAAAGCATGCCATCTATCTGCTCCTGTTCCGGCACCTTTGTCAAATGTTAGAACTCAATGTGGCCCACGAATCAAAAAGTTTGCCCACCCCTGCTCTAAACACAACCTAAAACAGCAACTAGATTCCTCCTCACTGTTCTTGTTTACAGCCTAACTTTTTCTCTCTCTCAGATCTCTAGACTAATACTCCAGCTCTCCTATCTTATCCTGTAAATAATGTAAATAAATCACATCTACATTTATAACTATATTCTACTTTTCATCACTCCTATGTAAATTAAATTTCTATATTGCTGTATATGTAAATGCAATCTGTTTATTATTCTATAACAGTCCTACAGAAATCAGATTATATTAATCTCTGTCTTCATTGTATTAGAGACATTACTTTAAAATGTATTAAACCAAATAACTTTTAAAAATAAAAATAATAAAGTCGGGGATAAACCAAACTGTGCTTTAATGCAGAAATTCAGTAAAAATCCAGTAAGCGCTTTCGTCTTTTCATACACAAGGCTTCTTCAGATTGAATTAAAACCTCTCACTTCATTCATTAAATACTAAAAGATATCATCGCATGACATTTCCAATTAATGTCTTAACCCTTTCTTTCTCAAATAGGCTACAGAATCTTCTCTGTTGTTTAGCCCAGGGGATAGCAGGCATTCAACTTAACCTGCCATGTATATTCCAACCATCCCAACTCCTCCTCAGCATTCAACTTGATCTCATAGTCAACAATATTTCCCAAAACCAAAAATTTAAAATTGATTTTGCAACCCCCCATTTTATAATGTTTGCCTAAAGCATTAGCTTCATTGCCAGTTTCCACAGCTCTTTTGTGTTCTTACATTCTTTTGAACAGCTCCCTACTAGTAAGGCCAACATAGAATGCATTGCAAGACTGGCATACAATTAGATAAACAGCAAACTGTGATTTGCATGTGTAAACATTGTTGACATACATTTTTACATCATTAATAACAATTTCACTGACTCCTTCATAAATTAAATCACAGAAATTGCATGCCAAACATTTTTCCATCCTGCCTCTTGTACTAAAAGACTTGTGATTCAAAATGCTTTGGAAAAAGTTTTTAAAACTCTTTCCCTTTTTGTACAGAAAGCATGGGCCATTACCAACTGCTTCTAGTACTTTTCACTGCTCTTCAAAATTTTCCAATTAGTTCTGATAATCTGTTTGATGGCTTCCGAATCTACACTATTCAATATTTGCATGGCAGTTCCAAAGTCATTGATATTTTTCTTAGAAAAAAACTTCTAAATTTTCTCTAGTTTTTTTGACTTCACTAAGTTTACTTCTCACTAATTTATTTGAATAGCCTCTAGCTACAAACTTGTTACATATAGCTTTGTTCTCTTTGATAAAATCAGCATCATCTAAAGTAAGTTGATGTGAAGAGTTTCTCAACGGAGTCAGTAACAAAAACTTTTGTTAAGTCTAGGAAGATTTTGAAGACTAGATGTCTGGCATTTCTATGAGTGTTGATAGTATCAACAAAATTCAATGAAGTAGTAGTTGTGCTATAATGAGGATGGAAGATGTCTTGTATTGAAAACAAAAGCTGTTTTTTATTAGATAGCTGAGAAGTTGCATATGAATACATTTTTCTAATATTTTTGATAGGGGTGGTAAGATGACTATTGGCCTATACTTTGACAGATCTATATTGATTCCACCCTTGATTAGTGGAATAATGAATGATTTTTTCCATAGTGAGGGGACTTTATTTTCAGATATGGATCAGTCTATCAGAACTGAAACTGGATATGTAATAGCTTTAGCTACTATTTTAAGATATTTGATAGGTAGATTATTAGGGGTAATTGTAGTAGGCTTTAATGCTTTGAGGTAGCTTTTGATGGCATCTATGGGAACTGGCTGGAAGGAGAAACACTGAAGGAAGTTACTTGATTGAATAGAGTCATCCAGAGCTTGATTAGTTACCTGGATGTTTAATGACTGTACCAGTCTGTATAAAGTGAGTGTTGAATTTTTTAGCTATGGTGTCATTTCATTTGTGTATTTGGTCCCGTATTATTTATCTCTGTTGCTGCTTGTATGACTTGAAGGCTTTCAGTTTTCTCTCTCAAATAGCAACTGTACAGGTTGCTGTGAGACAGTATTCTGTAGCGTGCTGAGCATGGCAATGGCTTCATATGTTTTTAATTTTTTAATTGAACAATTTCAAGGTCCTGTGCCTATCTAGAGAAAATGTTCCTGAATCACACTTTTATCTCGTGACAGTTGACACACACACACCATGAAAGAATGCTCGTTCAGCCTGGTGATTTTGGCAGGGACAAGTGGAAAAAATATAGGATCATAGCAGTTATAAGGGAACTGATCCACACGGCCATTTCCACCTTGCCAGTACTCATTCTTAGGCCTTGTCTCTCTTTTCAAAGAGGGATGGGCAGTCATACCAGGGTTGAATTTATGAAATGTGTCCAGTTCTCCAACTCCTCTTTATAGGTAGACAATAAATCACACTGCTCAACTTGGAGAAGAAGTAAGTTCTAGAGAAGGGATAGCCACTGTGTTACAAATACATCCATACTCTTTGTCTGATTTATCTGTTGAAGTACATTTAGGTTTCTGGCATTTATTCCAGTATAACAATTCTTGGATTACTGGATCCCTTATAGCCCTATAAGCAAGACACAGGTCACCCCAAGGAGCCTATATGAAACTGCGTATATGGATAAAGCCACAGCTGTTTCTTTGTAGTTTCAGATTTTTTTTTTGATTTGCTGATCCTACAAGGCATACTCTGATAAAGCCTCCTAAAAGGCATTCTATGATCCAGCCTCCTACAAGGCACTCTGTGATCCAGCCATGTTGAAAATGTTACATATTCGCAAGAAAAGTTATACGATGGTAACACATTCCATGGACTTGAACATTATTTGTGACTCTAACAGAACTTCCTGAAGAGGCAGATTTATATCTCAAAGGCTACCTTGTCTGCAGAATAAACTTTGCATCATAAAACAAAGCCCTTCCCTTATTCTCTTCAAAAAGAATTTGGATAAATGAATGGGGAATAGTAAATTCACTCTGGGGATACTGCCTATGTCTCTTATGGACACAGGCAGTCTGTAAAATGACTCAGGGCACCAACACCTAAAAAACACTACCCTAACACTACCCCATTCGATATCTGGGGAATTAAGATATAATATTAAAAAAAGGCTAAAGTGGCAATTATCAAAAGTAGTCTATTAACTGTATTTCATAAATTAGGGTTCAAAATTAAGGGAAACAACCCAAGAACAGTCATTCAGGAAATGAGAAACCACTTATGGTATATAAGGAGGCAGCAGCTTAACCTACCTACAAGAGTTTTAAGGACCCCAGGAGTGCACATTCCAGTAAGAAAACATTGTGACTGCTTCATCGACTGCCACACCTGCATGGCCTCACCATGAGATAACTTAACTTGCCTTCTGATGACGTATGAACCATACATGGGAATTGATAACTTACCTTCCGATGACGTATAAACTATACACGGGAATTGATGCCGACAGAGTTTGAAGTAATTTAGAAGAAAACTCAATTATGGCAGTAGAACTAAGGGGCAATAAAAGAAAGTCATATGGAACAAAGGATCATCTGTTGTTAAAGTCATCGTGGAGAACTGTAAAAAGGGAAATAATTTAAGTATGGCATGGATTGACTACAAAAAAGCATTTGATAGTATCCCACATTCATGGATAAATGAGTGCTTAAAAATGTATAAGATACACCCTACAGTGATCGACTACATTACAGTGATCATGAAACATTGGCAGACTACTTTGCAATTAAGCCATGATAAAGGACAAATTATTATCCCAGGGATAAAAATTCAAAGGGGGATATTCCAGGGTGGCTCTCTGTCACCGCTGAAATTCTGCCTTGCCCTTACCCCATTAAGCTGTCTACTTAACAGCTTAGGCCATGGCTATAATTTGGCTCTTAGAAAACAACAAAGTATAAAGACTTCTCATCTTCTCTTTGTCAATGATTAAAAATGGTTTAGCTCATCAGATAAAGAACTGAAAGCACAACTGCAAGCTGTCAAAACTTCAGATGATATAAGAATGTCATTTGGTCTTGATAAGTGTGCAAAAGCAACCTTTAAAGAAGGAAAACTTCAATGCCAAGAAAACATCAGTTTGGGACAAGAATGTGATACAAAAGGACTTGAGCAAGAGGAAGTGTATAAAGATTTGGGAATTGATGAAGCATCAAAAATAAAGCATAAACAAATACGAATAAAACTTAGTAAGGAATACTTTAGAAGACTTAAATTAATCCTCAAAGCAGTGCTGGCATCTAGGAACAAAATTATTTGCTCTTCCTGTCCTGACTTACAATTTTGGAGTGATTGACTTGCCCCAAAACATGTTGGCTGGATTAGATAGGAAAACAAGAAGGATGCTTCATGCTCACCAAATGATTTATAAAAAATCAGTGCATACTAAGATTATATATTCCCCGTTCCGAAGGAGGGATGGGCCTCCTGGAAATCGATTACATGTATAGACTGAATTGTGGGACTCCACACATATCTGCTAACCTCACAAGTACCAAAAGTTTGGAAACATGAGGAGAATAAATCTAGCGTTTATATTACCCTATCGTACGATTTAAATAGTGAATGCTATTTCATCGTACCTAAAATATCTAAACCACAAAATATCAAACATACAGAACAGAGAATTTATTTCCCAGGGAAAACATTCACTGTTCCCAAACACACAACACAAGCACACCAAAATAAATAAATCACACAAACATTTAACAAAACCATAATTCTAACCCTACACTACTACCTATCCACTCACCTTAACCCAACCCTAACCCTAAAGTTCCTAACTACCACACACTCACCTTACACGCTCCCTAACCCTAAAGTCCCTAACTATTGCACACTCACCTTACCTGCTCCCTAACCCTAATGTCCCTATCGCACACTCACCTTACCTGCTCCCTAACCTTAATGTCCCTAACTATCGCACACTCACCTTACCCCAGTCCGTTCCCACATACCTTAACCTGGTCCACTTTGGACATTATATTTTCTTGTTGTTATTTGGTGTCAGTGAAGTTTATCTACAGTGGCTACATCTTTTTATCTTTTACTGGGAATTACTTGCTTTGTGATAGCCCCATGGAACATGGCAGAGGGAACAGTGAATGGAATAATTAACACTGGTGAGAAGGTTTCTACTATGAATTTAGACAAACTGCTATTATGTGACTCCAATCCTTCATTGTTATATGAGGCTATGGATGAAGCATCTGTTGATGAACAACATCAATTTGATGAAAGACTGTTTACAAACATGTTGCATGACATAGACAATGATATACATAAGTACAAACGATTGCAGTGGCAACGTTTGCACTTTGAAGCTTGCATATCACATTGTATAGTTCCACGAGGTTTCAGAGTTTTAACAATGCCAACATCAGGCGATACCTACCCAGACCTTTTAAAAAGATGGCAAAAAATTAACTTAGAAACTAGCAATAAGTATATGGAACTACTGAATGAGTTTCACAAACCTTCTGAGAATGCTTTGTTAGTTGATATACAAAGTAAACAGTAAAAACTGTATGAATTAGTTCCTAATGCAGTTTTTCTGAAAGCCGTAAATAAAATTTGTGATAATGTCAGCTCATATGAATAACAACTCATTATCCAAAAGAAAAAGAAGATTGATAGAGATTTAAGAGATTTTCATCATGGGAATGTCTTCACTTGGCCAAAGCATACTTTTGCTAATGATCATATATCTGAAACTGATGGATTTACATCTATACCTGCAGTTAATAAGCAAGTAGAGGTTGGGAAGGGTGTGCCTCTCCAGCCGTCAATCCCAGGGCTGGCTACACAAACACAGAATCAATCATTGGTGTTGTGTTCAACAACCTTTATTCAGCATGAACCTGCTTCTTTAGATAGCACTGATTTTCCTAATATTCCGAATGTTTTGGCAAACAATAAATATACTGAACCAGTAGTGAGAAGGAAAGGGATAAGATTTAACAATTCTGTTCCATCCTCTCCCCCTTTACCGATCCATTCGATGGTTTGGCCCAGGTGGGGTCGTTCAGCAAGTTGAGGAAGGAAGCGAAGGCTGCCCTTGCAGGAATGTGGATCCAGTCAAATGATAAAGAGGATGTGAGAACAAAGGAAAACATGAAGATGCTGGTAGTAAATTTGTCTAAACAGGAACTAACATGTCATGAAAAAACTTTGCTTGAGCGCGGATTGTCTTTCATACCTGCAAATGAAGCACAGTATGTTGATTTAATGCTTGATATAAAAAGTTTTGGTCGTAATATAATGTTAAAAACACTATTTAAGACTAATGACTCTATAAACAATCTTTTTAAAAAACCAAGCACATTTATACCTGAATCAAATGCCATTGTTGAAACATTTTGCAAAGTATGTGAAAATGATATACAAATTATGAAGCTTGATAATGATCCCTCTCTTAGAAAAAAGTTTCATAATTTGACTAGAAATGAATATATGGCTCTATTTCAGTTATGAAATGATACTACAATAGGTATCAGACCAGCAGATAAGGGAGGGGGCATTGTGATACTAGATGCGGACTATTATAATCAGAAGATGATTGATTTATTAAATGACACTGATGTTTATAATAACATAACATTATCAAAAGTTGATCTAATGCGCAGTCATATATTTAAGACGCTAAGTGATTTTTATATGAGTCATATTATTTCCAAGCAATTTCATGGTGTTGAATCCACTTATACCTGTGATACAAGGTCAGCCCAAATTACATTAAAATGCACAAACTCCACCGCTAAGACATATTGTCTCAGGACAGGGATGGGTGATATCTAGGAACAAAATTCAAGCTATAAACTGATTTGCTCTTCCTGTTCTGACTTACACTTTTGGAGTGATTGACTGGCCCCAAAACATGTTGGCTAGATTAGATAGGAAATCAAGAAGGATGCTTCATGCTCACCAAATGATTTATAAAAAATCAGTGCATACTAAGATTATATATTCCCCATTCCGAAGGAGGGATGGGCCTCCTGGAAATTGATTACATGTATAGATTGAATTGTGGGACTCCACACATATCTGCTGACCTCACAAGTCCGAAAAGTTTTGAAACATGAGAAGAATAAATCTAGCGTTTATATTATCCTTTCGTACGATTTAAATAGTGAATGCTATTTCTTCATACCTAAAATATCTAAACCACAAAATATCGAACATACAGAACAGCAAATTTTTTCCCAGAGAAAACATTCACTGTTCCGAAACACAAACACACAACACAAGCACACCAAAATAAATAAATCACACAAACACTTAACAAAACCATAATTCTGACCCTACACTCCTACCTATCCACTCACCTTAACCCAACCCTAACCCTAAAGTCCCTGACTACCGCACACTCACCTTACCCACTCCCTAATTCTAAAGTCCCTAACTACCTCACCCTCACCTTACCTACTCCCTAACCCTAAAGTCCCTATGACACAGTCACCTTACCCGCTCCCTAACCCTAATGTCCCTAACTATCGCACACTCACCTTACCCGCTCCCTAACCCTAATGTCCCTAACTATCGCACACTCACCTTACCCCAATCTGTTCCCACATACCTTAACCCAGTCTGTAACCTCCGTTTGCATACTTAACTTACCCCGGTCCATAACCTTCCCACCACAGTAGAGTAAATAGTGAAGCCATGGAACAGACAACCAAAATCTTACCCTAGGTAAGATTTCAAAGTTCCATGGCTTCACTATTTTAAGTTTTAGACAAAAACGGGTCAATATTATAGCATTTGAAGTTTAAAAACTTTGATACTATAATATAGACCCTAAATCTAACATGTCTTCTCTGCTTAATCTAGCAGAAGCATAGTGGTGTCAAGCAGGAATGAAAATCAAACCAGAAGTAGATAAAAACCAGGCAGCAACTGAATGTGCCAAAAAAACAAAAGAAAGAATATAAGGTGAAGGACCAGATGAGAAGACAAGAAATAAAGAAAATGCATAACTATAGTTGCAAGTATAGAAAAACTTCTGGAAGAACCTCATGTTGATCAGGAATGAACGCAGGAATGGTTAAGGTAAGGTAAATTCAAACCAAGAGATGAAAGGTTAATATTGGTGACCCAAGATAGTGGGCTGCATACATGTTGGTTTACAAAGTCCATTAAACATGTGGGAGAAGCAGACACATGTAGGTTTTGTAAAACTGAATTGGAAACAGTCGCACACCTCATTGCTGGTTATGACATACTAATGGCAGAAGGACCGCATGCTGAACATCATAATAATGTGGCAAGATTGTTGCACTGGGGATTGTGCAAACATTATGGTATTAAAGTGGCTGAAAAATACTGGAAACATGAGCTACAAAGCATCATAGAAAATGATGAAGTTTACATCACATGCAATCATCCATTACCAACAGTTCAAAAGATAGACGGTAGAAAACCAGATATAGTGATCCATGAAAAGAAGACAAAAGTAGCATTGATCATTGAAACTGCCACACCCAGTGACTACAGTATCTTGTTTACAGAGAGACACAAAGTCATAAAATATCAGGATTTGTAGGCAGAACATAGAGCAATGTGGAAGAAAGATACCCAGACAGTCCCAATAGTAGTAGGAGCAATGGGTCTTATAAAAAAGAATCTACAATCATATTTAGATATGTTACCAATACATGTAACTTTGTACAAACTGCAGAAGGAGCCATTACTGGGCATATTCCTGGTGCTGCAAAGAGCTCTTCTGGCTGACATCAAAGATTGAAACAATACTTATTTCATGAACGTCAGTTGTACTTTGACTGAAGAATGGGGTCCATTCCTGTCATGGTATTAGAAACCCAAAAGATTTGGAGAAATTAAAAAAAGTGAGATACTCCTTGTTCATTAATATGGCAGACTTACCTCCATTTTGGCAGAATGAATGAAGAGAACTCCTTGGAAAGAAAGTGCTGACATGCTAGTAGGGACAGAAGAGCTGCTCTGATTTCCAGAAGGTTGAAAGAGGCAAGATTCATCAGGTTCTAGATTTGTTGGAGTGTCTCTCAATGAAATGCCTCTAAACCTAAGGGAGATGCATCACTGTTCAGGAGTCAGAAAATGAAAGCAATTCTCTGCATGCAGTTTGACAAGTACTAGCCAGCAAGACAGGGGGGATTATGCTCTGGATATTCATTTGGGTCACACAAGAGATTCTGCGTGTTGAGACCATTGGCATCAGATTCTCCTGAAAGGCTATCATGCATTAAGCAGTATGTAGATTGACTCTGCCATCAAACCCAGGGCCTTGATGAAAGAGACTGCAAGCATGGAATGGGAAACTACTTTTAACAGAGATCCCTTGCCTGAGAAACAGCAGCCTGTCTTTGAGAAAAAAAGCTGGACAAATTGTGCTATTAAGGAAGCAAGTGATACATGGTATGATCTAACTAGGTCAAAACTAGGAGATGGATAGGCAATCCTACCCTAACTGCCTCCTGATGAAGGCAAAGAGGCAAGAAGCTAGATATGTCATGATCCACTCTAGGGCCATGCGATTAACATGACTTTTCTGAACAAGGATAGTTAGTCCTGAGTGACTGTCTGCTTTCAGCACCTTACTGTGGTTATGGTTATTGTTATGGTTGAAGAACACACTAGAACTACATCAACAATCTATTTTCTGCATTCTGGTGCAAGAACACTGAGGAGGGTTATACATAATGCCTACAGCCATCATGGACTACCCTATTTCCTTCATACCATTCACATGTTCATCTCATTCCAGAATGAACAGGACGATTATCTTAATTCTACTTGTCAATGGTATCAGAATGAGTCAGGACTTCTGAGGTATGCCTTTTGCAGATCATGCTACCTGTGGAGCACATTGCACACCTTTATAAGGCCTTTTGCAGATCATGCTACCTGTGCAGCACATTGCACACCTTTATAAGGCCTTTTGCAGATCATGCTACCTGTGCAGCACATTGCACACCTTTATAAGGCCTATGGACCAACAGATTATTGAAACATGAGGATGAGGAAACATGGGCCTCTCTTTTAAGGACAGATCAAAAGCCTCATCAACAGCGCGCTATACATCATCTACTATATCCCCCTGAATCCTGAGGCAATACAGCACCCACAAGTATAAGATAGAAAATCTGAACATGTCTTTCCTAAATCTCTCAGTAGGCTCAGACTCCTCATTTGGGATCCAATGCATGACGATTTAAAAAAATAAAGGGATGGATGCCATGAGCTAGTATATAACATGTAAAGGTGTAGTGCAGAAGTACAACATAAATATTGTGATTTAGCACTTACAGAATTGTCATGTTTGTGATCCATAAAACACATTAAAGCAGCCTTGGATCGGTTCTTTTTGTTGCTATTCCTTTCATGTAGTGAAAAAGCGATGGCCAGATATCGCCATGAGTCATAATAGGATGGTGAGGACAGGAACGTAGCCTGGGCGAGATCTATCCGCAGAGCAGTCCTAATGGTTTTGCCACCAGTCCTAAAAGTTAATAAACGTAGATGTCATCTCATCAGATCATTCATTTTTGCAAAGGTCCTGTACTAGTGTTACAAAGGCGAGAAAGAAAGCACCAGTCAAAGTGCTGGGATTCAGAAACCTTGTTGAAACAGGCAAACCTGACATTTTTGCACTATTTTGACAAAATGCAGATATATTAACAATGCCTGGATGTTTCTCCTCTAATAAGATTTCTAGCAAAATTTGATATCGTAGCTTTCATTGTCCAACATGCATATGATTCAGACACAAGATTTCTGAGTACTTAACTTTTTTTGTTAATAAATAATATTTGATGTAAATGCAAAATAGATCCCTAAAATGAGAATCAGAAGCACGGTCGTTGAAACAATAATAAGCCTTCAAACTAGTTCCTTGAGATTCAAGCACAAAATGCAAATAATGGGGGAATCCTATATATTATTACTGCTAATACCTTCTGAGTTTTTGTGGAGAACAATTATTAGCTAAAATCTTTCATTTTAAACTGCTGCTTCTAAGCTCTGTTGGAAAATAGCAGCTTGTAACATTTTGCACTACCATATAACCTGCAAAACATCTATTTACTATAGAAACCTTCATTTCATATAACAACTGAACTCTATGTGAACAGCCTTTTTTTACAAACATAAAACGAATTTGCATTGGTATAGAAAATTTGATGAAATATTCCTAATAGAATTTTAAATCTGTCTCTGAATAGTTTATACTATTTCTAATCAAAAGCATGACAGCTGTTAAAACATTTCACCATAAATACTGAAACACATATGATTTAACGACAGTAGAAAGGTTTCCTAAAACACTGAAACACAAATGATTTACAAAAGTAGACACATTTCCGTTTTCTTCCTTGCAGTAACTGTTTAGTTGTCAATATAAATACTGGGTGGGAATGTTAATCACATTGCAGGGGCTTAATGTTTTTGTACTGTGAAGAAAAAATATTAGTTTGAGTTTTTCAGTGATTTGTGATTCAGACTTTTACAGATCAGTATTTGGATCATAAATCATTAAACACAAATATCTATGTGGGATATTACTAAAAGACCTTGAGTCCCAGATGCTCAAAAACCACTGACTCAAAGCCAGGAATTCAAGTTTCTTGTAGCTTGGGTAGGCCATGGCAAATGTGTGTTCTTGCAAAAAGCAACCGTAACTTACACATTATTCAAGTTTGAGTGAGATAAGTGTGGCAGCTCTGGTGAGAGGGCAGGAGGGGGTGGGAGAGCAGATTACAGCACCAGTAGGGAAGGGAGTTTTAGGTTTAGGGAATAAGATGGGGATTTCAGGTTTAGGGAATAGAAAGGGAGTATTAGGGTTTAAGGAGTTGGAGGGGAATTTTAGGTTTAGGGATCAGGAAAAAAATTAGGTCTAGGTAGCGGGAAGGATTTTATGGTTAGGGATGGGAAGGAAGATTTAGGGTTATAGTTAAGTTTGTGATAGGGCTATACTGTTTATAGGATAGGATGTTGGGAGAGCTACATAGACATGGCAGATAAATCTAGAGGCTACTGAGATTTTGTACACTTGCACACGCAAGTAGCAGGGGGTAAGTGTGTTGTGAGTTTCTAGCACATGAGCACCTGAAGTACACCCTCTATGTATGCTATTTGTATAGCCAAAATTCACCAGGCAAATGTGCACTACTACCAATGCTAAAACAATAAGATTAGTACCTCTGCTATTTGGCAGGACTACATGGTTTCCTACATGACTCCTCTCCAGCCTTGCTTGACAGAACTATAAAAGCATTTTGAAGTCCAACCTACATTTAGTCTATTACAATTAAAGAGACCAATGCATATGATGATGTTTTCATATCAGTATGACCTCTGCTTATACTGCCCGAATCTCCTAAAAATAACTACAAGCATGTGTCAGTGAACTCTTTTCACCAAGTTATAATTACTACAACAATGTAAAAGATGCTGTTGCAATTCTAAGAGATGGGACTTAACACAAAATTAGAGAGAAGTAGATATGAAACCAATCAATACGCTATATTATTAAAAAACTGCAATAGATACCGCTTTCATTGGGTAAAGTCAATGAATGCCACTTTACCTTACAGTTTATTAGGAAACTATGGGAACCCCATTTATACATTTCCATGATTTATATACACATGCATACCTGCTTTTTGTTTTGAATGCAATTTTGGTGGTATGTCTGTCTTATCCCTCTACTTATTCATTGTTGCTGTATGTGTGTGCTCGTGCGCGCATGTGTATGTGTGTGTGTGTGTGTGTGTGTGTGTGTGTGTGTGTGTGTGTGTGTGTGTGTGTGTGTGTGTGTTTCATTACACTGCTATTTGCAAATGTATTTTGCTTACAAACATACATGTTTCTGTATTAGCTATGCCGGGCATCTGTGTTTCAGTTAAAGCTGGTTATAACTCATGCCATTGTTGTTATGGGCTTAGTTACATCAAATCACTAAGTAAATAAAATCTAGCTTATGCGTGTTATTCCTCTTGTCTTTGCTTGACAGTCTCTTTATTTATTACTTTTATGGTGAAGTATTTCACATCTCCTATCTAAATATTTATATCTTTACATGATGTGCACCTTAGGTTTCTCTTTCTGTAACTAAAAATATGCACTTCCTAAATCTAGAACTGATGAAATACCTAAGTATTTAGCCAGGGCTAGCTGAGCAGGTGATCCTTTGGGATGTCTGAATTGCTACACTTGAAACACAAATGCAGTCGGAATTCTGATAGCATACAGAATGCCTTGGAGAAGGGAGTGGTGGAAGTTGCATGTGGAGGCCAGACTACATCTCTTGGGAAAGTTGTCATTATCACTGCTGCAATGACCCTTAAAGATGTACAGGTTAAGATGTAAGTGTCCTATACTGCATTTGCCAGGTGCATGCACATCTGGTAGGCTGAGATCCATAGACTCAGCTGGGACTGTACCATGTAAATCATTATGCATAAATTCTTCTCTTGGTCAACTGCATTTTTTTTTACTGAGACTCACAGCACTAAAATAAAAAAAGAAGCTAGGCTGAGCCTACAATAATGGTAGCTGTAACCAAAGTGACAGTGGCTTGATATATTACTAGCTTATCAAGCCAAAACCCAGTTTATTAACTGGGATGGATCCTTTTCAGTTTCTGTCCAGTTATTAAAAATACAATCCACATACCAAGGTAAGAGAATACATATGTAAAGAATTGCCAAAGTGATTGAAATAAGTTACAAATACAAAAAGAAAGAGAACTGACTCCTTAATAATATAACAAGCCTTGTGAGAAGAAAGCATCAGTATGCAGAACAAATCAATGAAGATATATGGCGTACATTTACATATAATAGGTTTTGGTTATCAGTAAAATATACAACATTTACAGTTTTAGAGTAGTAATAAAAGGGAAGGCAGAAAAATGGGACAACAGCATAAAAAGAGAATTTATATGAAAATTAGAGAAGAAAAAAAGGGGAAAAGGACAAAGGAGAGCGGGTAGCAAAAATACAGTACAGCTGGTGTTGGATCAGTGAGACTTTAATGAAGGTATTGTCAGTTATAGAGTTTCAACAATAGTGAAAGTGGTTGTCATTAACTGATGTTGCCTTTCTTGTATCACTTGCAAGCAGCTTCTCTTCAAAGGAAAGTTTTATTTGGTTGAAGAATTCATGGTAAGAAGAGACTCAATGAATAATTAAAGGGATGGAGAGTGAAGTGGACAGGGCTAGAGTGGAGAAGCAGTGCTTGGTGCAGTATGGTTTATTTCTAGCTGTTATGTCTGGGGAAACATTTGGCAGGGATCTAAGGTTTTTGGTGGCATTTCTTCTTGTTAGTCTGCTGGCAAAAAAGAAAACCATTTCCATGTTTAACCGTTTATAAGCGAGCGGCTTGGAAAAGAGTCCTTCTTTGTTAACTGAGCAACCAGTTAGCTTTGGTGAGGACATTGAAGTGATCTAAAGGGAGTGACGTTTTTGAGGTGATAGCTGGAGATGGAGACCACAGTCAGGTTGTACTGGGAAAATAATGTCACTTCTGCTTTGTGATGAGAGGAAGTAGGAGCATTTTTTGACGAACAGAGGAGTGAGTTATTTATTTTTTTCTGTATTGTTCTGAAAGTTCAGATTTTGATCTAGCCAATTTCTTAGATGTTGAAGAGCGAGGCAATTTCAATAAATTTATTGTTATTATAGTATATGGCCAGTTATAGGATACAGATTTTAGTTTAGTCCTAGTATCAATGATTATTGATTTTTTTTGTGTGCATGTTTAGTATTAGTTTATTACTGAGTCCGGTGGTTAGGTCATAAAGATCTGTTTTTAAATCATTTCTGCTGGTGGGGGGTATTGGATCTATTGAGAACTATGTCATCTGCATAGATACTGATTCTAATCTGAGACAATACTGCAGGCAGTATATTGATGAACTGAGAAAATAGAACCAGGAATAGAAATGAGCTTGGGGAACTTGTTTACTAAAATAAGTTACTGCAAAGGTGATGGAACTAACTCTAACTATGAATTGTCTATAGCTTAGATAGTGTTTCAACCAAGGGATGAACTCATGGTAGACATCTACTGAGATGAGCAGCTGATCTACTGTATTAAACACTTTTGTCTGATCAATAAAAACATAGCCTCTTAAAAGGCATTTGTCCTTGTTTTGGAGAATGTCATCAGTTTAGGTGTATAATACATTTTGGTTGTCTGGTCAATAAAAAACATAGCCTCTTAAAAGGCCTTTGTCCTTGTTTTGGAGAATGTCATCAGTTAAGGTGTATAATACATTTTTGATGCTACGGCCTTCTTCAGAATTCCTGAACATATTGGAGTGATGAAAGCACTATGTTACTATAAAGTGCGTCTTGCTTTACATTGGACTGTGTAGTGGGCATAGTTTATGTTTTGCTTTTTAGAGTTCTTAGTTTTGCTAATCAGTGTCTACAATTGCTTTAGTTTGTTAATTGCAGAATGTTAGCTGGCTCTAAGGGGGTGGGCTTTGTGCCTCCGGGTGGCTTTTTAAAAAAGTTGTCTCTTTGTCTCTGTTGGATGGGGAGGGATTGGTTTTCCATTCATTCCAAGTGTCATCTTCAGTCTTGTAAAGGGCTTTTATTTCTTTAGAGACCCAATTTGTTATTGCTTTCAACAAGCCAGGTGACATGTAGGAAACATTTTCCTTGTAGTTGAAGAAGAGGTAATGTTAGGACACCGAGAGTTCTTCTGTTTCAGAAATTAGAAGTGGTGCCAAATTAATATTGGAAATGCTTTCTTTTGTGGACAAGATCTTGCTTTGTGTGTTGGGGCAAAATGGGCTGAGTTTGAGGGACTGCTCCTTATTTGGAATGGTTAGTCAGAATAATATGGGGCAGTAATAACTATTATTAGAAATGTAGGAAATACTTGTGATGGCAAGGTCGAGAATGGATGTTTTCTACTCCTGAAGCTTCATCTAGTTGGCTCATTAATTGTTTGAGTAAAGCCAATGGTAGTAAGGAAATCAGTAGTCCATGTAAGTGAAGGGGAGAGGGAAAGTTGAGGTTGTATTCCACTAGAAGAATAAATATTATCTTTATGACAGCTTATATGTTGTGTCATGCTGATAATCAGGATTTTGAGTTTACTGTGGTTGAATGGGGGATTAATAAGGATTTTGAATTTACTGGGGTTGGATGGGGAAAGGTGGGCTAGTTAAAGAGTAAACATGCTAGGCTTACTATGGTGCAGTTATATTATTTGCCAGTTTGCGTCATGATCATTTTTGTATGTTTTCTGGAATAAGGTGGTGGTTTGCTGTTTTTTTTTTCTTTTTTTTTTAATGATCACAGTTCCTCCTCCAGTTCTGAGACCTGATCTGCTATTTAGAAGGCAGTCGTTATTTGGGAGGCAATGATTAATTTTAGAAGAATCTTGTTTTAACCATGATTTAGTGATACAAGCAATGCCCACTGAGTGGGTGGCTAGGATAAAACCAAACTCTTCTAGATTATTCTTGAGGCTTCACACATTAACTAAGGTATTTTTTTGTATGTAAGGTATCGTTCAGGGGCTCCTGGAGAGCCTGGGATATTTTCTATGTTACTTCCTGGCAATAGAATGTGGATTAGGGATATAAGTCTAATGAAGAATGTTAAAAAAAATTTTGGAGGTGGTGAGTATATCATTTTTTTCTGTCTTTAATATTAGGCCAGATTTAAGGGGTTCAAGGACTGGGGAAATGAGTAAGTGATTATTATTTGAGGATGAATATTCTGGCCATGATCCACTGACGTTGTCAATGTGTAGAAGTAATTGTTTTGGATTATGCAACCTTAATTGGCAAAGAAAGAAGAGAATGATTAGGAGCTTAGGCATACAGAAATTTGGGGGGAGAGCATAGTGGGTAGGTAGTGGCTGGAGGGTTATAAGACAGATAAGGAATATGGTGGCAGTGACTGAAAAAGTTGAGCTTAATAAGCTGCACTAACATGGATAAGAACTCTGTTCTGGAAAGTTATAGCCCACTGGAATAATTTGCGAAGGATATAATAATTAGATAAGGACTAAATGAACCTGTAATGCGGGAAATACTGTGATTCAGTAAATCCTTTTGGCTGGCTTAAATAATGTTAACAGTAAATCCTTGAGGGAAAGGTATTGACTGGGTTACTGTGGGGTAGGTAAGGAGGGTATAAATTACCGAATCCAGGAGGTGGCCCGGGAAGCAAAGTGATGCCCCAGATCAGAATACTGGTAGCCAGTCAGTGTGACCATGCTCATGTACCGCTCCCCAGTCGATTTACCTGACTAAGAGTGAAGTAAAGGAGCACTATTAAATCATTAAAATCAGAAAAGTGTTTTAAGACAGCAGTGTTATAATTGGTGGGAATACAGGTCAACAATGGGAATGCCTACTGAGTGTTTATTGTTCTCAAGGGTGGTACAGTAAAATGCAGACAGGAACAGAGGCAGCCAAGTCTAATACTGCCAATGCATGTCATTAAAGCAAAGTGATAGAGAGTGAATAAAGTGGACACTTGTAATAAAAATAGTAATTAAAGCTAATCATTTTCATTTGTTAACAAATATGCCACAGTATCAAGAAGAAAGTTTTCCAGTAAGGTTGCAGAATGCTAGTTTGGTAAAAAAAAAAAATCAAACTTATACGAATGTAGTTTGAATGCGTTGGTGGATGGGAGGTTCACTGGAGTGAGTTACAGACTAGAATTTTGTGTACTGATCCAAACATCCTGGTTATGCCCCTACAGAGATGCTAAAATGATTACCTATCAAGGGGATTAAAGAGGAAGCAGAACAATCATCTGACAGTTTAATAATGGCAATCACCCCCTTCCCTGACTCTTACTTTTACATGAAAATAATGGAAGGGGTTATGCATATTGGAGAGGTACCAATGGACACCTAGCCCACACTGCACTTAGGCAATTATAAATAAACTTAAGTAGCTCTCAAAATTCTTCCTCACCATTCTAGACATTAAATTCTATATGCAGATTGAATCCCCAGTTTCAGGATAAGCTATGATGCATGATAACTATAAATTACCTTAAGTCTTAATGCATGATTTTTGACAGCTGACTACATTGCTTTCTGTTCCCAAATTATATTCCTGTCACAAACTTTCTTAGCATTTAAATTCATATACTGAGATGGCATTTGCTTAGAAAAGTTAAAGTTTCTTTCTTCTTTAAGTAGTTATATAAGTTTCTTTTCTTAAATTGCTCTTCCTTTCAAGGAACACTACATTCAGCTTTTGCTTAGCAATTTTCACAATAATGGAAATTCAAACACAATAAGGGAAATTAGTCATGTCTGAGTTTGCTCTCATTTCTTCTTGACTGTTCATATTACAAACAGGGATGCTCAGTTCTTATATCTCCTTCCATGCTGATGTGCCAGTGACAAGTTGCTACCATGTTTCAGATGTCTAGTGGTTTAGAAAATGACCTACATTTGAAATATTCTTTACAGAAGTATCCAGTCCACACCTACTGAGTAATACCACCGAGGCTATGCACTGGTGTCATCTGAAGTATGTGTGTGTGTGTGTGTGTGTGTGTGTGTGTGTGTGTGTGTGTGTGTGTGTGTGTGTGTGTGTGTGTGCACGCACGCGCATGTGCATGAGTGTGTGTGTGTGCGCGCTGCTCATACATATGTGTATGTTGTGTATGTGTGTGTCTCTCTCTCTCTGTCTCTCTCTGTATGTCTATCCGTCTTCTGCTCTTGATTTCAGTAATGCTTATGCTAGAATGAAACAGACAAATACAATCCTACATTCTGCACACTGTAATGCAGTTATTCCTGGTTTGCCCAGACCTCTGTGTCAGTGCTGTGGGATGATGTTACAATGTTGATTCAAATTGAATAGTATTGAGTGTGAAGCCTGATGCATTATTTAATGTTTAATGTTTCCAACTTCCTTTGTATCAGTGAAGTAGAGGGAAGGTGCTCTGATTGTTTGCAATAGTTCTAGTCCTCTCACTTTGTGGAGGGAAATTTCTTCTGTATGAACACCTAATGTAGCAGAAGTGCTTAGTCTGTGATCAGACAACTGCTTCCCAGTAATGTGGATATGAAATGCATCACTCGGGCTGGTTAAAGCCAGCAATGTTAAGGAGCTGCCATTTTTTGATCCTTCTCAAGCCTTGCAAAGGCTAACACACCATGACTTGTGATTCCACACATCAGCCAAAGTCATAATACTAAGCCTTTGAAATCTCTAATATGCTGCGGAGCATTGACCTGTTGTACTATGTCCCACTCTAATGGAAAATCATACTGAGTATCCTCTGCATTACTGATGCCATGAGAAAGTCTCCCAGCTCAGCCAATGGCAGGTCTCTGCATATAATTAACTGACCTTTTAAGAATTCCCAATATACCAGTTCTAATATCTGTGTGACTGTGCAAACATAATGCTTACTAGAAGCTTGGAGGGTATTTTCTACTTGTATAATTCTGGTGTGGAATCCACTTACTGTTTCACATTGTTCATACATTTGCTTTTAAGTCATCTCAAGCGGTATGTTCAAAGTCAGTAATAAGATTTTGTACTTTAGCCTTGAGCTCCCTTAAAGGCTAAACATTTTACATCCCTTACTCTCTAGGTAAGATATTATTATTATATTGTTTTTTTATTTACAGTGTATGTAAGCAATGAATCAAAACTAAGCAGAAGCAAAGCCTCATTATGACTGACAAATATTA
The DNA here is from genome assembly GCF_019279795.1 of Protopterus annectens. Classification (NCBI taxonomy): domain Eukaryota; kingdom Metazoa; phylum Chordata; order Ceratodontiformes; family Protopteridae; genus Protopterus; species Protopterus annectens. Next base: position 190,813,622 of record NC_056748.1, on the reverse strand, counting down.
TTTTTATGTGAGTTTCATAACTCTCCACCTCACACATGCATCAATCAGGACAGAGTATAGATTTCATAGATATGAGGACACCTGTATCTTTATTTTTACCTTATCTATGCTACATCTAGAAGGCCACCACTACACAGTAGTTTGCAATACTGGGCTAAAGTATAAATAAATAGCTCAAAACATGTACCCTGATGAACACTCCTTGGTGAGCTATACTTTCCATGTCAGGTTCCAGAGTATGTCAAATGGCTGCCTGCCACTTCACACTTGACACTCAAGCTGCAGAGAAATGCCTCACCCTTCCCCAAGAAATAATTAGTTACTATGGGGACCTTACTCCCACCCTGCCATAGCCAGCATTTCTAGCCTCATCTACCAGACCCCACATCTGTTCCTCAAATGCAAGTAAGTATAGAAGATCTGTGATTGTAGCCTTGTTGTTTCTCTTGGTCCGTCTGTCACTACTTGTTTTATACACTTGTTACTGTATTGTTTCTGAAATCCATCCTTTTTTAACTTGCTGACTTTTCACCAATAAGACATGCTCCTTCAGCTATTTTTAACAGTGAAACATGAAGTGATTAATTACATTAATCGTTATATCCACTTGTACATTTGTGATTTCTATACTTGCATTTAAGTATACAACATTCAGACCATTTCTATTCTGAGCATTTTTATGTCCAGTTACTTTAGACTAGCCTATGTAGGATATCATAAACAAAGCTGTCTTTGGGCATGATATCTGGAAACAGCCCCAGTTTTATTTTTACATCTTACACCTCCTTGTCATCTCCCAGCGTGATAGGTTTACCATGATACCATACAAGGAGTGGCCAAGCATATTTTCACAACCTTATTAATATGATTTTTTTTGTCTTGAAAACCTGCATTTGCCTTCATAATTTAGGAGGAAGATCCTTAAAGGAGTAATCCATTTCCCTGTATAATTCATTATCATGTATCCTGGTTATGCAACAAACCTTCCAAAAGTAAATGCACTGTCCTGTGTTTCCACATTAGTGTGATTTATATTAGACCATATCTTAGCTCTGTATGAATTTACAGATAAAACTGCATACACACACGCACATACAAAACACTTAAGCGCACAAACATACACACTTTTAGAGGTAGGGTATAAGAAATTATACGATCTCCTTTACTTTTCCAAACAAAAGATTGTATTTTTCTCTAACTCTAAATTTTTGCATTACTTTTCGGGAGACTAATCCTGGCATATTTATAGGTATTCCTGTATTCAGAGAAAAGAAAAAAGAATATCGTAGGCAGTGGCACAACAAATAGCAGACTCACATTGAGTGCAGAAGGTTGTGGGTTCTATTCCCACAGCAGGCAAATGAACAACTGACACTACAGAACAGCATAAGAGGGTTGCTGCACTCCTGAGTGTGTCATCTTTTGGATGAGATGTTAAACTATGGCCCCATCTGCTTGAGTAGGTGGTAGCTCAGGTGGATGAATAATATCCCACAGCACCTATCAAAATGTCAGTGAAGTTTACGGATGCCATGACCAAATTCCTCGTAGTAGAATAAATACCACCTCAGGGCATCCCTAAAAAGAGGCACTAGCCTAGTGGGTCTAACCCAGTCAACAAGGGATAGATAAATACTTACATACATAAATAAAATATAAATACTCAAATTGCCTTAGCATACCTTATAAAGAGACTTCTTAGATATTGAACAGCTCAAAAATAAAGCATCATAATTTGTTTCATTTAATCTATGAACACAAATCTTTGACTCATTGCCACGAAGAGAAAGAATTAAACATTTTCTTAAATATTGATTTGAAACCACTGAGTTTTGTTCTCTTCTACATTTCCTACAATTTTCTTTAATAGGGTCCATTCCAAAAAACTGTTGAAAATTATTCAAAGAAAAAGAAAACTGTTAGATCTCTGTTTCTAGTCATTCTTTTGAATGGTGGCATATCCATTATTACATATCCTACAGCATGTTAAATTCAGAGGCCCTGAACAAAATTATAGCTTTCCTGACAATCACAAGACTGAGTTGTGATGTTAAAATTACACACATCATTGTCATTTCTGATGGTGCTGTAATGCATGACAGTGACCTTGATCTGATTAACATTTTATGTCCAGGAAGCACAGCCATGACATTGAGAACTGAATGGTTATTTATCTGCTGTTCTACCTAAAATAACAGGAGAGAAAACTTTTACTACATGACCAACATATGGCAGAAGGAGCTGGTCTGATTTGTTGGAATTCAAGAATTATTAAGCCATCCCAAAGTATGCCTTGCTACCTCTTATTGCAAGACGTTTGGACATATCCAATGTGTGTATATGTGTGTGTTGGGGAGAGGGTAGCAATGGCCCAAAATATGGGGCAAATTGTTAATAATGCTCTTATAAATGTAGGAAGTTGCTAGAATAGTAGGTTTTGCTAGGATATCAGGTTTTACGTTAGCATGCATTGTCTGTAGGATATGAAGTCTGAAACTCAAACAGATTCATAGATTCATAGATTGCTACTAGGCTAATGACCAGGGGGACCTTTCTAGGCCTAGCCAAGCTTTCCCAAAAGAATAATTATGCCCTGTTTCCAAATAGGACACCGAGAGCCAGACATTTATAAGCTACCTCTGTCCATAAGGGACATGGGTGCCAGACCCATTGTAAGTTTCCTATTCCCCATCTACTGGTTTAGGCTGCTTTTAAACTGGGTAATAGATGAACTCAGCTTCACATGGATGGGAAGCCTATTCTATTAGAGGAGTAGTCTCTGGGACATATATCTGCCTGCCCAGCATGTTCTGTTTAAGTCATAGACAAAATTCATGTCTTTAGACATTGTATTTCTGGTACTCTTTGACTTAAGAAGATGTAGGAGATTCATAACTGTGGGGTTTGCAGATGCCTTGTAAGCCAAGCATAGATCACCTCCTCAGCAATCTGTAGGAAAATGAGTAGAGGGAATGGGCTTTAAGACTTAAATGTCTAAATGTCCATCATTTCTTGACTGCAATCCTCAAATATTTGCTAGAAAAGTACATATTTTATGAGGAACAGACCAAAAATATAAGACAAAATCTCAATATTCTGTGAAATTCTCAACAGATGAGGGGTATGTCCAGAAGACCCCAATTTGCAAAAAAATACATGTAAGTACTTACCTTCACTTCAAACGTTGTCAGTAAGCACGTTTGATTTTTGTTGTCTTGAGAAGTGCTGCGGCTTTACATATGCTGTCATTATTATAATTTAACCATCATGCACCGTTTTAAGAAAACATATACATTTGAAAGACTCATAAAAAGGCACAGTAGTGCCAGTTGCACTGCACACATAAGCTTAGTAGTTTTACTTTGCTAAATTATTATTCCATGACTAGGACATTTCCTGGAATGCTGTATATGATTAAAAGGAAATTTGCATGGCTATGTATGAATAACTTAACTGCACACTATGAACAACTTCTCAACTGATTGCCCTGACAATCTGCACTAGTAGCAGATGTAGGTTCCTGCCAGACCAGACAGACACCCAAACCAGACAGTGAGATAGATGCAGACAAATACCCCCACACACACATGCACACCTTGCTCAGATGCAAAGACACACACTACATATATACTTACACATAAACACACACTCAAATGTTCATGTACAGATATAAATTTGCATAACCTGTCACATACTTACATCTCAGTGCACTGCTCACCTGGACCAGTAATATGAGCAGCAAGTGCTTTGTCCAACAATTCTGGAAAAGAGAGTATAATGGAGAGGGGGACAAAAGCACAAAATCAGCTACACTTGTTTTAAAATATTACTCTAATTCACTAAAAACATTAAGAGAACAACATATTTTCTGATTAAGAAAATATATGAAACTCTAGTGTCTGGCATTATTGCCCAACAGCAGTACTTCATTGTCCTGGCCTATTAAGTTTGCCAGACATTGCCTTCCCAAATTGTCATACAAGAACCTGTACACCTTTGAACAAAGCATATAATTCATTGATAGGCTACACCATGCATGTCTTACTAACCGTGGGCTCACCCCACTGTATCTACTAATTTTTAACCCACTTCCACCACTATGCATTTACTGCAATGATGTAGGTATGAAAGTCATGACAGCCCCTCCCTACCATCTATGCCAGGGTATATCACACAGTTTCCAGTGGGCACAAGGTCCTCCACAGATTTGCACAAGTGTACTGCTTGACTGAATGGTGGCTCAAGCATGTGACATGTAAGGGCATCTGGGTGCTTCTACACTTATACACCTTGACATGTGTGTGTCTTGTAGAACCACCACTATGTGTGCCACATCTGAGGTGAAAATAGATACATTACCAACTCTACTCTCATTCTTTCTAATGTTCCACATCCACAGAATTTTATAGCAGTTCCAATAAATTCTATTTAGATGTTTGAAAGCAATCCTGTGCATGATAGTGATAACACATTTTATAGCTCTTACTTGGTGGATTTAGCACAATAGGTATGTAAATCAGTCCTGATAGGACCAATGCATTTTATTCTCTTCCTGTGCTCACTTCACTAACTGTTTCTAGATGTGTGAGTAGCACAAGGCAAATGAAGTCTAAGCCTGCATATCAGGCCGGGGCACTACATTGTGAAACATGTGACTCAGAAACTTCCATGCACATGGGTCTACCATATTACTTCCTGAGTGGACCATGTGAGTGGCCATGGCTACTTCATCATCCATGAACTACTGGCGTCTGGCTTAATGTATTCAGTAAATCATTTTTCCTATTCTGCTAGCATATGGACTTCAAAGACAATCTGCTTGGGCATTATGATAACCCCTTTACAACTGTTTCTGTTTGCTTTTAGCTTAATAGTTTTGGTGTGCTGAAAAACAACTGCCCTTACAGCATCATTAGTGTCTTCAGTTTATTGTCTCTTTCAGCAGCATAAGGTCACAGGAACATGTTTTAAGAATGATAGACAAAGGCTGATATAAGTTATAATATTGCACTGCCAAGCTGGAAAGCATTTTAAGTAATCTGAGTGTTTTTATTTGTTCCTATTAACTCAGATTCAGTCATGAGACCCGACCCTCACTTATATTAATAACCCAGTTCAAGTGTAACTTGGACAATTGGATGAGAAACAGGAAATTCATTCCTGGTTTGGCACCTATGTCTCTAATGGACACAGGCTACCTGTAAATGGTTCATCTCCCAGGCAACATTCTAGGTTCATATCAGCAATACTTAAACTGTGTCCTCTTTTTGTGCCTTTGTCCCCCCATTATTTTTGGCTTTGTCCAGATTTTTTGTGCAAAGAGGTTGAGAGGTATGACTAGGAAAGGCTATGAGAACTCATTATTTCTGCATCTGAATAAAGGCAATCGATTTTCCACATTCTTCTATGGCCAAACAGTATATACTATGTGGACAAAAGATACCAGTAGCCCAAGAAGACAATGTATGCACAGAATGAAGTATTTTCAATCTGCAAAGGTATATAAACAAATACAATGAACTAAAATATAATGCTATTTCATTGTTCAGTGCAAGGAACTTTTCTAGAAGTTCAACAGTTATGATCACTCATTTTCTGTCTTTGAATACTTATTTGACAAGTAATCGTTTAACAAATGAAGATAACGAGTCATTCTGCAATCTCCTCTCTGTACAAGAAAAACAATGTTCGGCATCCAAGGGTTATAATGATCCTGCATTTTCAATGCATTCCCGTGATTCATGACAGATGTTTTCTGCACGACTCTCTTGTGTCACTAAAAGTAATTGATTCGTCCCAAAACTGTCCAGATAGAAAAAAGAATGTGGTGATATTTGCAGTGCATGACTCAGTTCAAAATTAAACACAGGCTAGATAAGCCCTTACTTATTTGACATATTGTCTGCCATTGCCTGAAAATATGGTTACTGATGCCTTACTTTTAGACAGGCAAAGACTCAATTACAAAACTACTTAGGAATTTTTTCAACTCATAAAATATTAGCAACAATATATGGAATGATTTTACTTCAAGCCAAACTGACATTTCTTAACACACTAAAATGTCAACACATTTACATTTCTTATTAACACCTTTTTTAAATGAGTTTTACATTTCCGTGTGAACTAAAGACTGACTGTAATATTTTAACATTAAAATAAAATATCAGCCTGCTTCAAGATGCAGAGTAATATAACACACATTTCACTTTTATAACAAAATGGCAGTTTTCTGTTGGCAAGCTAAAAAATAAATAAATAAAAAAGAAAATGTAAAAATGCATTAAAAATTACATTTGCCTAAGTGAGATTGGCATAGAACCTTTCTCTGATTTTACCTTATAGAGAATAACTTTGCATTCAAACCCTGGGAATCAGAAAAAGACTCGCAACTCTCTGTATTGCCTGCTGCACATGTCAATTACTGTAGCTGTGAGAAAATGTGATTCAAAGACAGCTATGCTCACAATGAGAAAGACTTAATTATCACCTCATTAACTTATTTCTGAATCGCACTGTAGCAAAAGTTAACAGTTTTAGACCTGATAATAGTAGAGTTCTTCCTAGCAGCCCATGCATCGAGTTGCCGAAGACATCCTCCTACACTTAATTATGCACACACGCACACACGCACACACACACACACACACACACAGACACACACACAGACACACACATACGCACACTCATGCACACACACACACACACACACACGCACACACGCACAAAATTACACATGCACACACACGCACACACGCACACACGCACACGTGCACACACACAAAATTACACACACACACACACACACACACAAATGCAGCTTCACACTCATGCACACACATACGTAAATTAAAGCATACCCCAACCGCGTGACTTTCTGAACTTACCTGCACCACTACTGCTTCCTTAGGAGTGAATGGGTAACTGCCGTCTTTTGAAGGCATTCATTTTATTCAGACAATAACATTTTATGCTGTCGAGCAATGCCGGGATTCACTCAGTAGCATACATGAAGAGTCACTGATATTTCTTGGGGAGAACACATGACTAATTAAGCACTGAACCATGACTGGGTGTGGGTAATGCTTGATTTATTCACATTTGGTGTGGTTTGATCACAAGGGTGAGACAACCATAAGTATATCCAGCATTACCCACACTCAGTTGTGAGTTATTGTTATTATGTAATGATATTATTTATGAAAGAAATTGTTTACCTTTCTTAAATAATGTCTTTGTATAACAGCACTCCAGTGTTCTTCGGCACTGTTCCCCAGTTCTTATGCTTTTTTTGATGCAATGCACAATCTTGTGGGAATTATGTTCCCACTTTTGCAGAGTATAACTGTGCTGCTCAACAAAAGCAATGGAGAAAAAAATCTCCTTTGCTTTATTTTTTTTAAGTATGAGGCAAAAATGTGGACATTCTGCAAAAATCCAGACAGTTAGGAGGTATGGTAGTCTGTTGATACTGTGCAGAAATACTAGGAAAATCAGGTACATGTCTATTTCTTTAGTTTTGCACAATGTCCATGATTTTTCTTGTATTTGGTCTGCTGTTTTAACACATATCAATAGAAAATGTCTGTCAGCTCAATGGTATATGCTCGATTTACAATGGGCACACTGGCTGGGCTGACCAATCAGAGTGCACATTTTTTTAATGATAATAAGACGTCATTGTATAATTAGCACTAGACACACATTATCAGGCAGCTCACCCTGGGAGACTTTGCCCACACTGAGGTCCTCACTAGCAGGAAACCTGAGAAGTGTGACAATACAAGAAATGAAAAGGCTTACCGTGGGGGGGGGGGGTTGCCCCTCTTGACAAGCCTTTCTACATTCCAACCCAAATTTCAAGACAATACTGAACATGAATATGTGTCACTGTTTCCGTATTCGCTAAGAACCTTTTTCATGCTTCTAATATAGACCCTATATATATATATATATATATATATATATATATATATATATATATATATATATATATATATATATATATATATATATATATATATATATATATATATATACAGATATATATACATATATATATATATATATATATATAGATATATATGCGTGTGTATATGGGTTCCATTCATTTTATTTACAGTTCATGACCATGAGAAGAAAAAAAACAGTGCTTCATCTCATCTAACACTCATTTTATCGACACTACATTTTATTGACACTCATTTCATTGAGAAGTGTGTAACAGTATAGAAAATGCCTGCTGGTGTGGTTTTAGATGACAAGAATTACAACACAAATTAGTGTTGATCAATATTTTTACCATTATAATCCCCTGCGTTACATTGTTCCATCATCTCTGGAACTTTAAGTATCTGCGACAGCAGCAATTCGGCGTGTAAGGAGCATTTGATTTTCTCCACGTTTGTGAGACTATGGAGTTAGTATATTTATGTTAAGGGGGTATGGGAGCGAAGCTTTTGGAGGTATGTTTAGTGTGTACGACATTTTCAATAAAATGTGGTTCAATGAAGTGTAGTGTCGATGAAAAGAGCTTCAGCAAAATGAAGCACTGTTTTTACTTGCTGAAGTGAAATAGTGATGAATTTTAACAGGGTCATGAATAAAGGATATTAGATGCATTCACATTACTTTTCATAAAACACACAGCCAAATTCAATAAACCCTAAATGGTAGCAAAGAGTTTTAGATTCAGAAAGCACCATGTAGAGGTGAGCACCACCGCACAAACAAGATAAACACTGTAACATGCTAATTACAGCATAAGCAGCTGAATTGCCTGCTAATCAATCAATCCAACAGGGTGGAGCTATTCAACACGGTGTAAAGCAACAGTGTAGACTCAATGATCATTTTCCTGTGAATTCCAAAACCTACTGGAATACAGCCATGGAAAGTAATCTATACAGAAAGAATGTTAGGGGCTACTGCTGCTTTCATTCATTTGTATATGCTACAGGCTGAAGCCTATGCTGCTGCTGCTGCTTTAATTCATTTGTATGTGCTACAGGCTGAAGCCAGTGCTGCTGCTGCTGCTTTAATTCATTTGTATGTGCTACAGGCTGAAGCCTATGCTGCTGCTTCTTTAATTCATTTGTATGTGCTACAGTCTGAAGCCTATGCTGCTGCTGCTGCTGCTTTAATTCATTTGTATGTGCTACAGGCTGAAGCCTATGCTGCTGCTGCTGGTTTCATTCATTTGTATGTGCTACAGGCTGAAGCCAGTGCTGCTGCTGCTGCTTTAATTCATTTGTATGTGCTACAGGCTGAAGTCAGTGCTGCTGCTGCTTTAATTCATTTGTATGTGCTACAGGCTGAAGCCTATGCTGCTGCTGCTGCTTTAATTCATTTGTATGTCCTACAGGCTGAAGTCAGTGCTGCTGCTGCTTTAATTCATTTGTATGTGCTACAGGCTGAAGTCAGTGCTGCTGCTGCTGCTTTAATTCATTTGTATGTGCTACAGGCTGAAGTCAGTGCTGCTGCTGCTTTAATTCATTTGTATGTGCTACAGGCTGAAGCCAGTACTGCTGCTGCTGCTTTAATTTATTTGTATGTGCTACAGGCTGAAGTCAGTGCTGCTGGTGCTGCTTTATTTCATTTGTATGTGCTACAGGCTGAAGCCAGTGCTGCTGCTGCTGCTTTAATTCATTTGTATGTGCTACAGGCTGAAGCCTATGCTGCTGCTGCTGCTTTAATTCATTTGTATGTGCTACAGGCTGAAGCCAGTGCTGCTGCTGCTGCTTTAATTCATTTGTATGTGCTACAGGCTGAAGCCTATGCTGCTGCTGCTGCTGCTTTAATCCATTTGTATGTGCTACAGGCTGAAGCCAGTGCTGCTGCTGCTGGTTTAATTCATTTGTGTGTGCTACAGGCTGAAGCAAATGCTGCTGCTACTTTAATTCATTTGTATGTGCTACAGGCTAAAGCCTATGCTGCTGCAGCTGCTTTAATTCATTTGTATGTGCTACAGGCTGAAGTCAGTGCTGCTGCTGCTTTAATTCATTTGTATGTGCTACAGGCTGAAGCCTATGCTGCTGCTGCTGCTTTAATTCATTTGTATGTGCTACAGGCTGAAGCCTATGCTGCTGCTGCTGCTTTAATTCATTTGTATGTGCTACAGGCTGAAGCCTATGCTGCTGCTGCTGCTTTAATTCATTTGTATCTGCTACAGGCTGAAGCCTATGCTGCTGGTGTTGCTTTAATTCATTTGTATGTGCTACAGGCTGAAGCCTATGCTGCTGCTGCTTTAATTCATTTGTATGTGCAACAGGCTGAAGCCTATGCTGCTGCTGCTTTAATTCATTTGTATATGCTACAGGCTGAAGCCTATGCTGCTGCTGCTGCTGCTTTAATTCATTTGTATGTGCTACAGACTGAAGCCTATGCTGCTGCTGCTTTAATTCATTTGTATGTGCTACAGGCTGAAGCCTATGCTGCTGCTGCTTTAATTCACTTGTATGTGCTACAGGCTGAAGCCTATGCTGCTGCTGCTGCTGCTTTAATTCATTTGTATGTGCTACAGGCTGAAGCCTATGCTGCTGCTGCTGCTTTAATTCATTTGTATCTGCTACAGGCTGAAGCCTATGCTGCTGTTGTTGCTTTAATTCATTTCTATGTGCTACAGGCTGAAGCCTATGCTGCTGCTGCTGCTTTAATTCATTTGTATGTGCTACAGGATGAAGCCTATGCTGCTGCTGCTTTAATTCATTTGTATGTGCTACAGGCTGAAGCCTATGCTGCTGCTGCTTTAATTCATTTGTATGTGCTACAGGCTGAAGCCTATGCTGCTGCTGCTGCTGCTTTAATTCATTTGTATGTGCTACAGGCTGAAGCCTATGCTGCTGCTGTTTTAATTCATTTGTATGTGCTACAGGCTGAGGCCTATGCTGCTGCTGCTGCTTTAATTCATTTGTATGTGCTACAGGCTGAAGCCTATGCTGCTGGTGCTGCTTTAATTCATTTGTATGTGCTTCAGGCTGAAGCCTATGCTGCTGCTGTTTTAATTCATTTGTATGTGCTACAGGCTGAAGCCTATGCTGCTGTTGCTGCTTTAATTCATTTGTTTGTGCTACAGGCTGAAGCCTATGCTGCTGGTGATGCTTTAATTCATTTGTATGTGCTACAGGCTGAAGCCAGTACTGCTGCTGCTGCTTTAATTCATTTGTATGTGCTACAGGCTGAAGCCTATGCTGCTGGTGCTGCTTTAATTCATTTGTATGTGCTACAGGCTGAAGTCAGTGCTGCTGCTGCTTTCTTTCATTTGTATGTGCTACAGGCTGAAGCCTATGCTGCTGCTGCTGTTTTAATTCATTTGTATGCGCTACTGGCTGAAGCCAGTGCTGCTGCTGCTTTAATTCATTTGTATGTGCTTCAGGCTGAAGCCAGTGCTGCTCCTGCTGCTTTAATTCATTTGTATGTGCTACTGGCCAAAGCCAGTGCTGCTGCTGGTGCTTTAATTCATTTGTATGTGCTACAGGCTGAAGCCTATGCTGCTGCTGCTGCTTTAATTCATTTGTATGTGCTACAGGCTGAAGCCTATGCTGCTGCTGCTGCTTTAATTCATTTGTATGTGCTACAGGCTGAAGCCTATGCTGCTGGTGTTGCTTTAATTCATTTGTATGTGCTTCAGGCTGAAGCCAATGCTGCTGCTACCTTAATTCATTTGTATGTGCTACAGGCTGAAGCCTATGCTGCTGCTGCTTTAATTCATTTGTATGTGCTACAGGCTGAAGCCTATGCTGCTGCTGCTGCTTTAATTCATTTGTATCTACTACAGGCTGAAGCCTATGCTGCTGCTGCTGCTTTAATTCATTTGTATCTGCTACAGGCTGAAGCCAGTGCTGCTGCTGCTGCTTTAATTCATTTGTATGTGCTCCAGGCTGAAGTCAGTGCTGCTCCTGCTGCTTTAATACATTTGTATGTGCTTCAGGCTGAAACCACTGCTGCTGCTGCTTAATTCATTTGAATGTGCTGCAGGCTGAAGCCTATGCTGCTGCTGCTGTTTTAATTCATTTGTATATACTACAGGCTGAAGTCAGTGCTGCTGCTGCTTTCATTCATTTGTATGTGCTACAGGCTGAAGCCTATGCTGCTGCTGCTGCTTTAATTCATTTGTATGTGCTACAGGCTGAAGCCTATGCTGCTGCTGCTGTTTTAATTCATTTGTATATACTACAGGCTGAAGTCAGTGCTGCTGCTGCTGCTTTAATTCATTTGTATGTGCTACAGGCTGAAGCCTATGCTGCTGCTGCTGCTGCTTTAATTCATTTGTATGTGCTACAGGCTGAAGCCTATGCTGCTGCTGCTGCTGCTTTAATTCATTTGTATGTGCTACAGGCTGAAGCCTATGCTGCTGCTGCTGCTTTAATTCATTTGTATGTGCTACAGGCTGAAGTCAGTGCTGCTGCTGCTTTAATTCATTTGTATGTGCTACAGGCTGAAGCCTATGCTGCTGCTGCTTCTTTAATTCATTTGTATGTGCTACAGGCTGAAGCCAGTGCTGCTGCTGCTGCTTTAATTCATTTGTATGTGCTACAGGCTGAAGCCTATGCTGCTGCTGCTGCTTTAATTCATTTGTATGTGCTACAGGCTAAAGCCTATGCTGCTCCTACTTCTTTAATTCATTTGTATGTTCTACAGGCTGAAGCCTATGCTGCTGCTGCTGCTTTAATTCATTTGTATGTGCTACAGGCTGAAGCCATTGCTCCTGCTGCTTTAATTCATTTGTATGTACTACAGGCTGAAGCCTATGCTGCTGCTGCTTTAATTCATTTGTATGTGCTACAGGCTGAAGCCTATGCTGCTGCTGCTGCTTTAATTCATTTGTATGTGCTACAGGCTGAAGTTAGTGCTGCTTTAATTCATTTCTATGTGCTACAGGCTGAAGTATTTGCTGCTGCTGCTGCTTTAATTCATTTGTATGTGCTACAGACTGAAGCTTATGCTGCTCCTGCTGCTTTACTTCATTTGTATGTGCTACAGACTGAAGCCTATGCTCCTCCTGCTGCTTTAATTCATGTGTATGTGCTACAGGCTGAAGTCAGTGCTGCTGCTGCTGCTTTAATTCATTTGTATGTGCTACAGACTGAAGCCTATGCTGCAGGTGCTGCTTTAATTCATTTGTGTGTGCTACAGGCTGAAGCCAGTGCTGCTGCTGCTGCTTTAATTCATTTGTATGTGCTACAGACTGAAGCCTAAGCTGCTGGTGCTGCTTTAATTCATTTGTATGTGCTACAGGCTGAAGCCTATGCTGCTGCTGCTGCTTTAATTCATTTGTATGTGCTACAGGCTGAAGTCAGTGCTGCTCCTGCTGTTTTAATTCATTTGTATGTGCTACAGGCTGAAGCCTATGCTGCTGCTGCTGTTTTAATTCATTTGTATGCGCTACAGGCTGAAGCCAGTGCTGCTGCTGCTGCTTTAATTCATTTGTATGTGCTACAGGCTGAAGTCAGTGCTGCTCCTGCTGCTTTAATTCATTTGTATGTGCTACAGGCCGAAGCCTATGCTGCTGCTGCTGCTTTAATTCATTTGTATGTGCTACAGGCTGAAGTCAGTGCTGCTTTAATTCACTTGTATGTGCTACAGGCTGTAGCCAGTGCTCCTGCTGCTTTAATTCATTTGTATGTGCTACAGGCTGAAGTCAGTGCTGCTTTAATTCATTTGTATGTGCTACAGGCTGAAGCCTATGCTGCTGCTGCTTTAATTCATTTGTATGTGCTACAGGCTGAAGCCTATGCTGCTCCTGCTGCTTTAATTCATTTGTATGTGCTACAGGCTGAAGCATATGCTGCTGCTGCTGCTTTAATTCATTTGTATGTGCTACAGGCTGAAGCCTATGCTGCTGCTTCTGCTTTAATTCATTTGTATGTGGTACAGGCTGAAGCCTATGCTGCTTCTGCTGCTTTAATTCATTTGTATGTGCTACAGGCTGAAGCCTATGCTGCTGCTGCTGCTTTAATTCATTTGTATGTGCTACAGGCTGAAGCCAGTGCTGCTCCTGCTGCTTTAATACATTTGTATGTGCTACAGGCTGAAGCCTATGCTGCTGCTGCTGCTTTAATTCATTTCTATGTGCTACAGGCTGAAGCCAGTGCTGCTGCTATTGCTTTAATTCATTTGTATGTGCTACAGGCTGAAGCCTATGCTGCTGCTGCTGCTTTAATTCATTTGTATGTGCTACAGGCTGAAGCCTATGCTGCTGCTGCTTTAATTCATTTGTATGTGCTACAGGCTGAAGCCTATGCTGCTGCTGCTGCTTTAATTCATTTGTATGTGCTACAGGTTGAAGCCTATGCTGCTGCTGTTTTAATTCATTTGTATGTGCTACAGGCTGAGGCCTATGCTGCTGCTGCTGATTTAATTCATTTGTATGTGCTACAGGCTGAAGCCTATGCTGCTGGTGTTGCTTTAATTCATTTGTATGTGCTTCAGGCTGAAGCCTATGCTGCTGCTGTTTTAATTCATTTGTATGTGCTACAGTCTAAAGCCTATGCTGCTGTTGCTGCTTTAATTCATTTGTATGTGCTACAGGCTGAAGCCTATGCTGCTGGTGATGCTTTAATTCATTTGTATGTGCTACAGGCTGAAGCCAGTACTGCTGCTGCTGCTTTAATTCATTTGTATGTGCTACAGGCTGAAGCCTATGCTGCTGGTGCTGCTTTAATTCATTTGTATGTGCTACAGGCTGAAGTCAGTGCTGCTGCTGCTTTCTTTCATTTGTATGTGCTACAGGCTGAAGCCTATGCTGCTGCTGCTGTTTTAATTCATTTGTATGCGCTACTGGCTGAAGCCAGTGCTGCTGCTGCTTTAATTCATTTGTATGTGCTTCAGGCTGAAGCCAGTGCTGCTGCTGCTATAATTCATTTGTATGTGCTACAGGCTGAAGTCAGTGCTGCTCCTGCTGCTTTAATTCATTTGTATGTGCTACTGGCCAAAGCCAGTGCTGCTGCTGGTGCTTTAATTCATTTGTATGTGCTACAGGCTGAAGCCTATGCTGCTGCTGCTGCTTTAATTCATTTGTATGTGCTACAGGCTGAAGCCTATGCTGCTGGTGTTGCTTTAATTCATTTGTATGTGCTTCAGGCTGAAGCCAATGCTGCTGGTGCTACCTTAATTCATTTGTATGTGCTACAGGCTGAAGCCTATGCTGCTGCTGCTTTAATTCATTTGTATGTGCTACAGGCTGAAGCCTATGCTGCTGCTGCTTTAATTCATTTGTATCTACTACAGGCTGAAGCCTATGCTGCTGCTGCTGCTTTAATTCATTTGTATCTGCTACAGGCTGAAGCCAGTGCTGCTGCTGCTGCTTTAATTCATTTGTATGTGCTCCAGGCTGAAGTCAGTGCTGCTCCTGCTGCTTTAATACATTTGTATGTGCTTCAGGCTGAAACCTATGCTGCTGCTGCTTAATTCATTTGTATGTGCTGCAGGCTGTAGTCAGTGCTGCTGCTGCTTTAATTCATTTGTATGTGCTACAGGCTGAAGCCTATGCTACTGCTGCTGTTTTAATTCATTTGTATATACTACAGGCTGAAGTCAGTGCTGCTGCTGCTGCTTTAATTCATTTGTATATGCTACAGGCTGAAGTCAGTGCTGCTCCTGCTGCTTTAATTCATTTGTATGTGCTACAGACTGAAACCTATGCTGCTGCTGCTGCTTTAATTCATTTGTATGTGCTACAGGCTGAAGCCTATGCTGCTGCTGCTGCTTTAATTCATTTGTATGTGCTACAGGCTGAAGCCTATGCTGCTGCTGCTGCTGCTTTAATTCATTTGTATGTGCTACAGGCTGAAGCCTATGCTGCTGCTGCTGCTTTAATTCATTTGTATGTGCTACAGGCTGAAGTCAGTACTGCTGCTGCTTTAATTCATTTGTATGTGCTACAGGCTGAAGCCTATGCTGCTGCTGCTTCTTTAATTCATTTGTATGTGCTACAGGCTGAAGCCAGTGCTGCTGCTGCTGCTTTAATTCATTTGTATGTGCTACAGGCTGAAGCCTATGCTGCTGCTGCTGCTGCTTTAATTCATTTGTATGTGCTACAGGCTAAAGCGTATGCTGCTCCTACTTCTTTAATTCATTTGTATGTTCTACAGGCTGAAGCCTATGCTGCTGCTGCTGCTTTAATTCATTTGTATGTGCTACAGGCTGAAGCCATTGCTCCTGCTGCTTTAATTCATTTGTATGTGCTACAGGCTGAAGCCTATGCTGCTGCTGCTGCTTTAATTCATTTGTATGTGCTACAGGCTGAAGCCTATGCTGCTGCTTTAATTCATTTGTATGTGCTACAGGCTGAAGTTAGTGCTGCTTTAATTCATTTTTATGTGCTACAGGCTGAAGCCTTTGCTGCTGCTGCTGCTTTAATTCATTTGTGTGTGCTACAGACTGAAGCCTGTGCTGCTCCTGCTGCTTTACTTCATTTGTATGTGCTACAGACTGAAGCCTATGCTCCTCCTGCTGCTTTAATTCATGTGTATGTGCTACAGGCTGAAGTCAGTGCTGCTGCTGCTGCTTTAATTCATTTGTATGTGCTACAGACTGAAGCCTATGCTGCAGGTGCTGCTTTAATTCATTTGTATGTGCTACAGGCTGAAGCCAGTGCTGCTGCTGCTGCTTTAATTCATTTGTATGTGCTACAGACTGAAGCCTAAGCTGCTGGTGCTGCTTTAATTCATTTGTATGTGCTACAGGCTGAAGCCTATGCTGCTGCTGCTGCTTTAATTCATTTGTATGTGCTACAGGCTGAAGTCAGGGCTGCTCCTGCAGTTTTATTTCATTTGTATGTGCTACAGGCTGAAGCCTATGCTGCTGCTGCTGTTTTAATTCATTTGTATGCACTACAGGCTGAAGCCAGTGCTGCTGCTGCTTTAATTCATTTGTATGTGCTTCAGGCTGAAGCCAGTGCTGCTGCTGCTGCTTTAATTCATTTGTATGTGCTACAGGCTGAAGTCAGTGCTGCTCCTGCTGCTTTAATTCATTTGTATGTGCTACAGGCCGAAGCCTATGCTGCTGCTGCTGCTTTAATTCATTTGTATGTGCTACAGGCTGAAGCCTATGCTGCTGCTGCTGCTTTAATTCATTTGTATGTGCTACTGGCTGAAGTCAGTGCTGCTTTAATTCACTTGTATGTGCTACAGGCTGTAGCCAGTGCTCCTGCTGCTTTAATTCATTTGTATGTGCTACAGGCTGAAGCCTATGCTGCTGCTGCTTTAATTCATTTGTATGTGCTACAGGCTGAAGCTTATGCTGCTGCTGCTGCTTTAATACATTTGTATGTGCTACAGGCTGAAGCCTATGCTGCTCCTGCTGCTTTAATTCATTTGTATGTGCTACAGGCTGAAGCATATGCTGCTGCTGCTGCTTTAATTCATTTGTATGTGCTACAGGCTGAAGCCTATGCTGCTGCTTCTGCTTTAATTCATTTGTATGTGGTACAGGCTGAAGCCTATGCTGCTTCTGCTGCTTTAATTCATTTGTATGTGCTACAGGCTGAAGCCTATGCTGCTGCTGCTGCTTTAATTCATTTGTATGTGCTATAGGCTGAAGTCAGTGCTGCTCCTGCTGCTTTAATACATTTGTATGTGCTACAGGCTGAAGCCTATGCTGCTGCTGCTGCTTTAATTCATTTGTATGTGCTACAGGCTGAAGCCAGTGCTGCTGCTATTGCTTTAATTCATTTGTATGTGCTACAGGCTGAAGCCTATGCTGCTGCTGCTGCTTTAATTCATTTGTATGTGCTACAGGCTGAAGCCAGTGCTGCTGCTGCTTTAATTCATTTGTATGTGCTACAGGCTGAAGTCAGTGCTGCTGCTCCTGCTTTAATTCATTTGTATGTGCTACAGGCTGAAGTCAGTGCTGCTGCTGCTTTAATTCATTTGTATGTGCTACAGGCTGAAGCCAGTGCTGCTGCTGCTGCTTTAATTCATTTGTATGTGCTACAGGCTGAAGTCAGTGCTGCTGGTGCTGCTTTAATTCATTTGTATGTGCTACAGGCTGAAGCCAGTGCTGCTGCTGCTGCTTTAATTCATTTGTATGTGCTACAGGCTGAAGCCAGTGCTGCTGCTGCTGCTTTAATTCATTTGTATGTGCTACAGGCTGAAGCCTATGCTGCTGCTGCTGCTGCTTTAATCCATTTGTATGTGCTACAGGCTGAAGCCAGTGCTGCTGCTGCTGGTTTAATTCATTTGTATGTGCTACAGGCTGAAGCCAGTGCTGCTGCTGCTGTTTTAATTCATTTGTGTGTGCTACAGGCTGAAGCCAATGCTGCTGCTTCTTTAATTCATTTGTATGTGCTACAGGCTAAAGCCTATGCTGCTGCAGCTGCTTTAATTCATGTGTATGTGCTACAGGCTGAAGTCAGTGCTGCTGCTGCTTTAATTCATTTGTATGTGCTACAGGCTGATGCCTATGCTGCTGCTGCTGCTTTAATTCATTTGTATGTGCTACAGGCTGAAGCCTATGCTGCTGCTGCTGCTTTAATTCATTTGTATGTGCTACAGGCTGAAGCCTATGCTGCTGCTGCTTTAATTCATTTGTATCTGCTACAGGCTGAAGCCTATGCTGCTGTTGTTGCTTTAATTCATTTGTATGTGCTACAGGCTGAAGCCTATGCTGCTGCTGCTTTAATTCATTTGTATGTGCTACAGGCTGAAGCCTATGCTGCTGCCGCTTTAATTCATTTGTATGTGCTACAGGTTGAAGCCTATGCTGCTGCTGCTTTAATTCATTTGTATGTGCTACAGGCTGAAGCCTATGCTGCTGCTGCTGCTGCTTTAATTCATTTGTATGTGCTACAGGCAGAAGCCTATGCTGCTGCTGCTGCTTTAATTCATTTCTATGTGCTACAGGCTGAAGCCTATGCTGCTGCTGCTTTAATTCATTTGTATGTGCTACAGGCTGAAGCCTATGCTGCTGCTGTTTTAATTCATTTGTATGTGCTACAGGCTGAAGCCTATGCTGCTGCTGCTTTAATTCATTTGTATGTGCTACAGGCTGAAGCCTATGCTGCTGCTGCTGCTTTAATTCATTTGTATGTGCTACAGGCTGAAGCCTATGCTGCTGCTGCTGCTTTAATTCATTTGTATGTGCTACAGGCTGAAGCCTATGCTGCTGCTGCTTTAATTCATTTGTATGTGCTACAGGCTGAAGCCTATGCTGCTGCTGCTGCTTTAATTCATTTGTATGTGCTACAGGCTGAAGCCTATGCTGCTGCTGCTGCTTTAATTCATTTGTATGTGCTACAGGCTGAAGCCTATGCTGCTGTGCTGCTTCAATTCATTTGTATGTGCTACAGGCTGAAGCCTATGCTGCTGCTGCTGCTTTAATTCATTTGTATGTGCTACAGGCTGAAGCCAATGCTGCTGGTGCTGCTTTAATTCATTTGTATGTGCTACAGGCTGAAGCCTATGCTGCTGCTGATTTAATTCATTTGTATGTGCTACAGGCTGAAGTCAGTGCTGCTGCTGCTGCTTTAATTCATTTGTATGTGCTACAGGCTAAAGTCAGTGCTGCTGCTGCTTTAATTCATTTGTATGTGCTTCAGGCTGAAGCCAGTGCTGCTGCTGCTTTAATTCATTTGTATGTGCTTCAGGCTGAAGCCAATGCTGCTGCTGCTGCTTTAATTCATTTGTATGTGCTACAGACTGAAGCCAGTGCTGCTGCTGCTGCTTTAATTCATTTGTATGTGCTACAGATTGAAGCCAGTGCTACTGCTGCTGCTTTAATTCATTTGTATGTGCTACAGGCTGAAGCCAGTGCTGCTGCTGCTGGTTTAATTCATTTGTATGTGCTACAGGCTGAAGCCTATTCTGCTGCTGCTGCTTTAATACATTTGTATGTGCTACAGGCTGAATCCTATGCTGCTGCTGCTTTAATTCATTTGTATGTGCTACAGGCTGAAGCCTATGCTGCTGCTGCTGCTTTAATTCATTTGTATGTGCTTCAGGCTGAAGCCTATGCTGCTGCTGCTGCTTTAATTCATTTGTATGTGCTACAGGCTGAAGCCTGTGCTGCTGCTGCTTTAATTCATTTGTATGTGCTACAGGCTGAAGCCTATGCTGCTGCTGCTGCTTTAATTCATTTGTATGTGCTACAGGCTGAAGCCTATGCTGCTGCTGCTGCTTTAATTCATTTGTATGTGCTACAGGCTGAAGCCAGTGCTGCTGCTGCTGCTTTAATTCATTTGTATGTGCTCCAGGCTGAAGCCTATGCTGCTGCTGCTGCTTTAATTCATTTGTATGTGCTACAGGCTGAAGCCAGTGCTGCTGCTGCTGCTTTAATTCATTTGTATGTGCTACAGGCTGAAGCCTATGCTGCTGCTGCTGCTTTAATTCATTTGTATGTGCTACAGGCTGAAGCCAGTGCTGCTGCTGCTGCTTTAATTCATTTGTATGTGCTACAGGCTGAAGCCTATGCTGCTGCTGATTTAATTCATTTGTATGTGCTACAGGCTGAAGTCAGTGCTGCTGCTGCTTTAATTCATTTGTATGTGCTACAGGCTGAAGCCTATGCTGCTGCTGCTGCTTTAATTCATTTGTATGTGCTACAGGCTGAAGCCTATGCTGCTGCTGCTTTAATTCATTTGTATGTGCTACAGGCTGAAGCCTATGCTGCTGCTGCTGCTTTAATTCATTTGTATGTGCTACAGGCTGTAGCCAGTGCTCCTGCTGCTTTAATTCATTTGTATGTGCTACAGGCTGAAGTCAGTGCTGCTTTAATTCATTTGTATGTGCTACAGGCTGAAGCCTATGCTGCTGCTGCTTTAATTCATTTGTATGTGCTACAGGCTGAAGCTTATGCTGCTGCTGCTTTAATTCATTTGTATGTGCTACAGGCTGAAGCCTATGCTGCTGCTGCTTTAATTCATTTGTATGTGCTACAGGCTGAAGTCAGTGCTGCTGCTGCTGCTTTAATTCATTTGTATGTGCTACAGGCTGAAGCCTATGCTGCTGCTGCTGCTTTAATTCATTTGTATGTGCTACAGGCTGAAGCCTATGCTGCTCCTGCTGCTTTAATTCATTTGTATGTGCTACAGGCTGAAGCCTATGCTGCTGCTGCTGCTTTAATTCATTTGTATGTGCTACAGGCTGAAGCCAGTGCTGCTGCTGCTGCTTTAATTCATTTGTATGTGCTACAGGCTGAAGCCAGTGCTGCTGGTGCTGCTTTAATTCATTTGTATGTGCTACAGGCTGAAGCCTATGCTGCTGGTGCTGCTTTAATTCATTTGTATGTGCTACAGGCTGAAGCCAGTGCTGCTGCTGCTTTAATTCATTTGTATGTGCTACAGGCTGAAGTCAGTGCTGCTCCTGCTGCTTTAATTCATTTGTATGTGCTACAGGCTGAAGCCAGTGCTGCTGCTGCTGCTTTAATTCATTTGTATGTGCTACAGGCTGAAGCCAGTGCTGCTGCTGCTGCTTTAATTCATTTGTATGTGCTACAGGCTGAAGCCAGTGCTGCTGCTGCTGTTTTAATTCATTTGTATGCGCTACAGGCTGAAGCCAGTGCTGCTGCTGCTTTAATTCATTTGTATGTGCTACAGGCTGAAGCCTATGCTGCTGCTGCTGCTTTAATTCATTTGTATGTGCTACAGGCTGAAGCCTATGCTGCTGCTGCTGCTTTAATTCATTTGTATGTGCTACAGGCTAATGCCAGCTGCTCCTGCTGCTTTAATACATTTGTATGTGCTTCAGGCTGAAACCTATGCTGCTGCTGCTTTAATTCATTTGTATGTGCTACAGGCTGAAGCCTATGCTGCTGCTGCTGCTTTAATTCATTTGTATGCGCTACAGGCTGAAGTCAGTGCTGCTTTAATTCATTTGTATGTGCTACAGGCTGTAGCCAGTGCTCCTGCTGCTTTAATTCATTTGTATGTGCTACAGGCTGAAGTCAGTGCTGCCCCTGCTGCTTTAATACATTTGTATGTGCTTCAGGCTGAAACCTATGCTGCTGCTGCTTTAATTCATTTGTATGTGCTACAGGCTGAAGCCTATGCTGCTGCTGCTGCTTTAATTCATTTGTATGTGCTACAGGCTGAAGCCAGTGCTGCTGCTGCTTTAATTCATTTGTATGTGCTACAGGCTGAAGCCTATGCTGCTGCTGCTGCTTTAATTCATTTGTATGTGCTACAGGCTGAAGCCTATGCTGCTGCTGCTGCTGCTTTAATTCATTTGTATGTGCTACAGGCTGAAGCCTATGCTGCTGCTGCTGCTTTAATTCATTTGTATGTGCTACAGGCTGAAGCCTATGCTGCTGCTGCTGCTTTAATTCATTTGTATGTGCTACAGGCTGAAGCCAGTGCTGCTGCTTTAATTTATTTGTATGTGCTACAGGCTGAAGCCTATGCTGCTGGTGCTGCTTTAATTCTTTTATATGTGCTACAGGCTGAAGCCAGTGCTGCTGGTGCTGCTTTAATTCATTTGTATGTGCTACAGGCTGAAGCCTATGCTGCTGCTGCTGCTTTAATTCATTTGTATGTGCTACAGGCTGAAGCCAGTGCTGCTGCTGCTTTAATTCATTTGTATGTGCTACAGGCTGAAGCCTATGCTGCTGCTGCTGCTTTAATTCATTTGTATGTGCTACAGGCTGAAGCCAGTGCTGCTCCTGCTGCTTTAATTCATTTGTATGTGCTACAGGCTGAAGCCTATGCTGCTGCTGGTGCTGCTTTAATTCATTTGTATGTGCTACAGGCTGAAGCCAGTGCTGCTGCTATTGCTTTAATTCATTTGTATGTGCTACAGGCTGAAGCCAGTGCTGCTGCTGCTGCTTTAATTCATTTGTATGTGCTACAGGCTGAAGCCAGTGCTGCTGCTGCTGCTTTAATTCATTTGTATGTGCTACAGGCTGAAGCCAGTGCTGCTGCTGCTGCTTTAATTCATTTGTATGTGCTACAGGCTGAAGCCTATGCTGCTGCTGCTGCTTTAATTCATTTGTATGTGCTACAGGCTGAAGCCAGTGCTGCTGCTGGTTTAATTCATTTGTATGTGCTACAGGCTGAAGCCAGTGCTGCTGCTGCTGTTTTAATTCATTTGTGTGTGCTACAGGCTGAAGCCAATGCTGCTGCTGCTTTAATTCATTTGTATGTGCTACAGGCTAAAGCCTATGCTGCTGCAGCTGCTTTAATTCATTTGTATGTGCTACAGGCTGAAGTCAGTGCTGCTCCTGCTGCTTTAATTCATTTGTATTTGCTACAGGCCGAAGCCTATGCTGCTGCTGCTGCTTTAATTCATTTGTATGTGCTACAGGCTGAAGCCTATGCTGCTGCTGCTGCTTTAATTCATTTGTATGTGCTACAGGCTGAAGCCTATGCTGCTGCTGCTTTAATTCATTTGTATGTGCTACAGGCTGAAGTCAGTGCTGCTGCTGCTTTAATTCATTTGTATGTGCTACAGGCTGAAGTCAGTGCTGCTGCTGCTTTAATTCATTTGTATGTGCTACAGGCTGAAGCCAGTGCT
This sequence comes from Protopterus annectens, assembly GCF_019279795.1. NCBI lineage: Eukaryota > Metazoa > Chordata > Ceratodontiformes > Protopteridae > Protopterus > Protopterus annectens. The sequence continues at coordinate 190,790,178 of NC_056748.1, read as the reverse complement.
GCTGCTGCTGCTTTAATTCATTTGTATGTGCTACAGGCTGAAGTCAGTGCTGCTGCTGCTTTAATTCATTTGTATGTGCTACAGGCTGAAGCCTATGCTGCTGCTGCTGCTTTAATTCATTTGTATGTGCTACAGGCTGAAGCCAGTGCTGCTGCTGCTTTAATTCATTTGTATGTGCTACAGGCTGAAGCCAGTGCTGCTGCTGCTGCTTTAATTCATTTGTATGTGCTACAGGCTGAAGCCAGTGCTGCTGCTGCTGCTTTAATTCATTTGTATGTGCTACAGGCTGAAGCCTATGCTGCTGCTGCTGCTGCTTTAATTCATTTGTATGTGCTACAGGCTGAAGCCTATGCTGCTGCTGCTGCTTTAATTCATTTGTATGTGCTACAGGCTGAAGCCTATGCTGCTGCTGCTGCTTTAATTCATTTGTATGTGCTACAGGCTGAAGCCTATGCTGCTGCTGCTTTAATTCATTTGTATGTGCTACAGGCTGAAGTCAGTGCTGCTGCTGCTTTAATTCATTTGTATGTGCTACAGGCTGAAGCCTATTCTTCTGCTGCTGCTTTAATTCATTTGTATGTGCTACAGGCTGAAGTCAGTGCTGCTTCAATTCATTTGTATGTGCTACAGGCAGAAGCCTATGCTGCTGCTGCTGCTTTAATTCATTTGTATGTGCTACAGGCTGAAGCCTATGCTGCTCCTGCTGCTTTAATTCATTTGTATGTGCTACAGGCTGAAGCCTATGCTGCTGCTGCTGCTTTAATTCATTTGTATGTGCTACAGGCTGAAGCCAGTGCTGCTCCTGCTGCTTTAATTCATTTGTATGTGCTACAGGCTGAAGCCTATGCTGCTGCTGCTGCTTTAATTCATTTGTATGTGCTACAGGCTGAAGCCAGTGCTGCTCCTGCTGCTTTAATTCATTTGTATGTGCTACAGGCTGAAGCCTATGCTGCTGCTGGTGCTGCTTTAATTCATTTGTATGTGCTACAGGCTGAAGCCTATACTGCTGCTGCTGCTTTAATTCATTTGTATGTGCTACAGGCTGAAGCCTATGCTGCTGCTGCTGCTGCTTTAATTCATTTGTATGTGCTACAGGCTGAAGCCTATGCTGCTGCTGCTGCATTAATTCATTTGTATGTGCTACAGGCTGAAGCCAGTGCTGCTGCTGCTTTAATTCATTTGTATGTGCTACAGGCTGAAGCCTATTCTTCTGCTGCTGCTTTAATTCATTTGTATGTGCTACAGGCTGAAGTCAGTGCTGCTGCTTTAATTCATTTGTATGCGCTACAGGCTGAAGTCAGTGCTGCTGATTTAATTCATTTGTATGTGCTACAGGCTGAAGCCTATGCTGCTGCTGCCACCATTAGATCTAGGTCTAGAAGAAGAGTTCTCAGGCCCCGTTTAACTTGTCACATCCTACATGATGTGGAAATTGTAGAGATCTACAAGGTGAATAGGGATACAGTACAGGAACTCTGCAACCTCTGCTGTCTTCAACTCAGTGCCAGGGCCAATCAATGGGAACCCATCCCAGTGGAGAGAAAGGTATATGTAGCACTTAGAATCTTAGCTATAGGTACCATTTAGAGACCAACACGTGACATGCTGGGGGTGTTACAGACAGGCATCAGCATCCAGGATCCTCCATCAATTCTGGAATGCTATGCTGCAACATGCCAGTGACCACATATATGTTCCTCATACTCCTGAGGACAGGGCTATAAATATGCAGGAGTTCTGCCATGTAGCACACTACTCTGAAGTACTTGGTGCCATATTCTGCACACATATAGAAATCAAGGCACCAGCTTGGGAACAGGGCAGGCTCTATATAAACAGAAATGAAAAAAAACACAAACAGCTATACTATAAATGGGAAATAGCAAAAACAGACATTACTGAATGATGACTTCAATGAAAATAAACACATCGAATGGCCGTGGTTAGCCAGCAACCAGGATGTAATGCGACACATAAGGTAAGTGAAGGGAAGCTTTGTAAATTTGCCCTATTCCCCACTGTAGTTTGATATTGGAGTTGGTATATATATAGTTAAAGGAGTTGTGGGAGCTTAGCCCCCACATGGGGGGTGTGGAGGGGTGAAGCCCCCCACCTTCATTATTTGTGTTTGTGATGGCCTACTATGGCCACGATGACACCAATCAGAAATGCACATGTACCCACTGAAGAACACCATAATGAGGCACACGTGCAAACCAGAAATGTCATAGAGCATGTGTTTGGGCTGTTGAAGTCATAGTTCTGGTGCCTAGATACATTTGGGGGAGCCCTGCAGTACAGTCCATGGACATGTACTGAAATAGTCACAGTATGTGCTATGGTACAAAACATCATCCCGAAAAAATAAAGGAGTACACACCCCACTACCAATGCCAAGGTCACCACAGCCACAAGCAGATGAGGATGAGGAATCAGAGGGAGAACCACAAGCTGCTGTGGGTATAGACAGATATAGGCATGCTCAATATTCCCTTGCATTGGTGAAGAGACAATGCATATCACACTCACTCACCACATAGGGGCCTAAAACCTTCCTCCTGCACACATACATATAGTAACATTGATGCCAGATAACTCACAACCTTTACCTCCCCACGTATTGGCTGGTACTGCTTGCATCAGACAGAGTCAGTTCTGAACTATAACTGGTGGCAACTACTGCATTTACAAGGTATGTCTTGAATATGGAGCGTATTGTGTAATAATATGAATGAGTGGCTTATCCTTGTATTTCATTACTTGGTAATGTAAGCAAGTAAAAGATGTGAGATTTGTACAGAAATTACCTTAACTTATGATGGTAGAGACTTGTTTGACTCATATGTCTCCATTATTAAGTAATAGGCCTCGGACATCAAAGATTCAGACAGTTATACCTCTCAAAAGTACTGATGATCACTGCATGCCCTCAGTTTAGCACCATACATTTGTACTGGAAAATCATTAAGGAGAGAAGTTAAAAAGTAATGATACACATTGCAGTTTCTGACTTCACAACCCTCACAGGATCATTCACAATAAAGTTGGGAAACGTTGATGCTAGCAAATGTCTAACTTTCCAAGGTGAATATAAGTCAATGGTACAATAACCAGTTCAACATCACAAATGCAGATATGCTAAGCACTAGGTCAGCTATGCACCCTGAATATCAGATACAAGGCTTATATATCCCTACATCCAGAAGATAAAGATGGATATGGCATAGTTATCATCACTTGTGCAGGGTCTTGTGGAGGGGTAGGAAGCCTAGGCTGACACAAAAGGTTAGTGAGTGTATGTGAATAAGAAAGGGAAGTGAGAAGCAGACAGGCATCTGATAAACCAGCAAATGGCCAGTGAGACAAAATGAGTTTTAAGCTGCATGGCTGAATCATGTAATGGTTGTGTATGTGAGTGTTTGTAGAGGTTCCCCAGGTGAAATTGGTGTGTGAGTGTCTGCGTGAACACAGCTAAGCTCTGTACTAGCTCTACATCTTGGTATGTTGATTGGGTGTAAACTGTGCATTGTAGGGGGGCAATTCATCCTTGTCATCCCCGACCATGAGAACTGGCTCTACCAGGAGTTGTACTGGCACATCCAACAGCCACAGTGAGATGCACTGCTGCAACCTGAATGTGACTGATGTCTGTTGGATGCGCTCCCTTCACAGGGACACCCAGGACCACAACACCATGGACTGTCATGTCTGGGTGTGAACAGCTCACCCGCTGATGGAGCAGTGAACATACTGCCAGTATGGGAATGTGATCAGGCATGGCCATGTTGGCTAACAGCAGATGATGTGGTGGACCTATGCCCAAGAGGATGCCCTTCCCCTCCTAGGAGATATTCCATCAGAGACAATGCTTGTTCCATGACTGACACCCCACGTTCCATCATAGAGACCTGCATTCCAACATGCTATTCATCCAATCCATTGAGTTGAAAACATGGTGGAGGCAGTTATGCATGTAAGCAGGGGCGACATCTACAATTCTGAGCATTTGTTTGGGGCAACTATGGGAAAGTGCCTGTGTCTCCATGAGAGCTGTAAACGTATGTTGAGTGGCACAGAAAGAGACAACTGGAGCAGGTAGCAGGGGACAGCAGACCTCTGCTGAGCACTCAACAACCGTCCTGCATGGCATCTTGCCCACATTTTGGCTATGGCCAGAGTCAACAGGCACTGAAGCTGCAGCAACTACACTTCCCTGATTGTCTGCCCTCCATCTGTCCAATATCTGTGGGCTCATTGGAATGGGTAGGTGTAGGTATACTGGATGTGTCTGATGGTGTTGCAGGGGATGACTGTATGCCAATCTCAGTGTCAGATTCAACCTCTGCACCCCCCAACTGTGCCTCTGTTTGGCTACCATCATTATCAGAGTCTACTGATACACTGACATCAGGTGGCAGAGCTCCCACACTTCCATTGTCATGATCATCTGTGATAAAAAGCAACAGAGGAAAAAGTTAATACCTACACTACTACACGCCAATATATGCTAACAAACTAAGAGTGGTGCCACTATTACAGACAGTACAGCAATACACATAACAGGCCTGACATCAACATCACACACTAAAATATTTCTTTAAATTGCTCAGTAGTACTGACATAAAAATGTTTGGCTTACCATCTACAGGTGGTGTTCTCCTCTTCAAGCCAAATGGTCCTGGAAGAAGTTAAGGAAATGGTAAGGGCAATGTCATCACAATTAAAAGTAATACAGGGGGTAGTACTTTCACCCCTTTATTTGTCCATTAATTATACTTGCAACACAAACTTGGCTGACAACTCTAACCTAAGCTAATAAATCAGAATATGTTGTTAACTGTAGCAATCTTCAATCCCCTCACAAAAAATTCTTATGACACAGAAGTAATATATTGATTTCAGTTGTTTTACTATAAAACATTATTCAACAGTTGAGATAATAAAGCCTTCCAGGAAGGTCCTCCTGGGACATGCTTGCAGTTCCTGGCACTGTGGCACTGATGTCCAGTACATGCTGTTCTGCACTCTCCTGGGAGCTGTCTGGATCCATGACAGTGGCCAGGAACTCTTCATTCAGTGCTAATACTGGTCACTGCCCACTGCAGCTGCTCTCCTCCATGCAGATATGATCACATCATTGGCCCTGTAGTGCCCCTGCTTATAACTCCTGCTGTGGCCACTCACAACATTGACATCATTCACAATCTGGCAGCAAATTTGCATTCTGCATGCCATATATCCCAATCCCTTTCAAGCAGGAAGGCACCATGTTGTCTAAAGGCATCCACGATCACCTGATTGTCAGCATCAGTGTAGGAGGGTCTCCAAGGATTGACATGCCTGGGTGGCATACTCCTAGGTGTCCTAACAGACAACAGAATGACAATGCACATAAGTATCACATAACTACAAAATAATTGTTCCCAGGTTAAACAGTAAAGCTAGCCTCTGGGTATTACCCTCTGTAGAAACACAATACAGTCTAGAGATGTGAAATACAAACAGGCTGGATGCAAAAAAAGAAGAGTAACAATAGCAAAATATCCTTATTTGTGCCATAGCAGTAACTCAACCTTTACTGCCTGGCCGCAAAATAAAAGAACAGGCAAATTACACATTTTGCTAAAAAACACCTTTGAAATGCTAAAAGTGCTGTCAAAGGAACTGTCCATGAAACATTTGTACATATTTATCATAGAACATTCCATTTCCAGGTATTCATAATCATGTTACCTGTGAAATGCCTTGACAAGCATGCCCACGGCATTAGTACACTTCTAAGTAATACATACAGATAAAAGTTTAACAGCCTTTGCTTCAGATGTTTCTTAAGTACATTCCTGCATATGTAGTAGGTAGCTGACATAATGCAAGCATACCTTCTGAAGTTCAGTAATCCTCTGTGCAGATATATTCCAAAAAATAGTGTATGATAGACTTCTCCACATAAAGAAGTCTCCTCACCATCAGTTTGGCAAGCTACACAGTTGCCTTTTTATAATGGTCTAGATTCAGGGCTGTTTACACAGTGGAGATGCAAATGAGGTGTGAACTGATTGCAGTTGCTGAATTCCAAATACTTGGAACCATGTAGGAGATGTAAACACAGTGCAGGCACTCCCTCAGTGTTTGCTTTTAAAGGATTACAACTGTGAATTATTACTGGTTGGGAGAAGAAAAACACAACAGCAATGCAGGCTGCCTAACATCCAGTGGGTGTGTCAGATTAGATGTAAGGTTGGAAATGTAAGTAAGCAGCACACAGTTCACAGGTTGTGTTGCTTAACATCCAACCTGCCCTTCATCTGTTGGCAACTATATCTGTTATTATTTCCAGTTAATATCCTCGCACATTTTAAGGCCAATTATATAGAATGGCTTATAACTGCGTGTTTCAGATTACTGGTCAGATAACTGAAGAATAATCAACAAATACGGAAAGTGAGACAGATCTGTATATTTGCAAGCAATAATTATAACAGATTGTATGATACTACGTGCATTACAGCTACAAATAATAGATGTGCTTATAACAATTTTGTGGTATCATATTACTGTAGATGATGTTGCAGTTGGTTATGTGCAGAATGATTTCAGTTCCTTGCTGCAAAGCTGTTTGTATGGCAAAGAGGGATAAGGCACCCATCCTGTGTTCTGAAGGTTCATTGGAGTGAGAGTTTAAATCCAGATCTATGCAGGCATATCTTGTGTGAACTATCATGTTCTAGTATGTATGTCATACATAGAGTTTTCTTCATTTCTACTTTTTTTTCAGTGTTTGTGCAATGTGGCACATAGCAGACTCACAGGAAGTAATGAATGGCAGGTTTGGTTGTGCTTATTTCATTTGCACAAAGCACAACAGTGTGAAAACTGGACAACGGTAGCACACAGGAAGCAGACAGGACCCAGACAGCCAAAAATAGAAAGCAGATTTATTCAATTAATTCTATTGGGCACCACACAAACCTGCTAAGCAGCATTGTGCGGCACTTAACAAAGACTCCTTAAGAATGATTATTAAATTATGAAATGTCATGTAACTAGTACTGTGACAGCATGTGTAAGTTTAGGGCAGGAGTGCATATTGTCCTGGGTTCTAGTACAGGGTATGCAACCTTTTTATAACTGTTGTGACATTGCAAGTCATAGCAGTGAACTGAAACATGAACAGCTGTTATTTCAACTTTCTTGAGGCAACCAGTATAAGTGCATGACTGCCATACAAATGATCCTAGGTTCTAATACAGGATATTACATACACTTTTACTGTTGTTCCACTTACCATTATAATCTCTCTCAGTTATAATACGTCAGATAGTGGAGCTGATCATAATTATATGTATGAGGCATGAGACACAGTTATTGTTTTATCAGATTAATCTTCCAGTTGCAATTATTTCATTCCTCACTGCTTGGCACTGCTACTCTTTGCAGACTATCACGCAAACATGTTGTGTGGTTGTGTGCACTCTGGTAAACAAGATAACTGGAACTGGCAGCAAAGTATCAGTCTCCATTGCTCTAGATAGACATGGCTGGTGTTAGTGGGGAATGTGCCAGGTTTAGGTCACACAGGTGGGGTGTTCAGGAGTCCAGAATATTTATTGGACTCCTAGTACTGCACCACACCCAAAGGCTTCTGCATGGGGACTATTCTGGCTCCCAGTACAAGCCTGAGGCATGGGATAGTTTTGTCCAGAGTGTATCTAGTGCCACTGATATCCAACACACTAGACAGCAATGCAGGCATCATTTTAATGACCTACAGAGGAGGAAGCAGGATACTTTTAGTCACTGGATTGAGGAATTTAGAACTGAGGACATTCCACATTTAAGTATCAACTAAAGAGAGTAAGAATTAGAAAACTGAATATAAGCAAGACTGGTATGCATAATGATCTTCTGTTCTTTTCTGTTTTTCCCCAGCTGCCAGTGATAGAAAGTTCAATGTTCAGGCCCTGGGGCGAGATTGTAGAGACTGAGGGAAACAAGTGGTATGTATGCAGCAGAATGGAAGGTTCATTGTGACATTGAAAATAAAGATAGATTTTTTTGGTATTTTATAGAGTTGTATAAAACTGAGCATGCACATTCCAACTGTAAATGCAAGTATGTATTCAATAGTCTGTAACAAAAAACAATTGTAAGAGTCCAGAGGGGTGTGGGTTCAAATACCACAATTTACAACTATATCATACTGTTATTTCTTCAATAATATTTACATTAAATTAAAATATGTATGCCAGAGACACAAATGCCCTGCTGTAAAGAGTAATCTGTAGAACTGGAACAAACATATGTGCACATTTCAAGGATTACTTGCAACAATCTGTATTATAGTATATATCTGTTAAGAGGTAGACTTAAATGTAAAACTTAGGATGCATTGTATGTCACATACGATGGTACTAATCTTGTCTCTTTTTTTCTCTCAGCCCACCCCTTATCTCTCTTTAATTTTATTTTATTTTTTAAATATTTTTATTTTATTATTTTATTTTATATTTATTTTATTGTTAAAATATTTTTCTTTTCTTTTATTTAATTTATTATGTGTCATCAAAATGTGTCCATGTCATCCATGTGCACCACATCACTAATGCTCCACAGCACAGCGAGGTAGGCCAGCCCCATTGGATCAGCCTGCCCCACTTGATCAGCTGCAACACCAATGGGATCCAAACCAGTAGCACTGCCTCTGCTGTCTCCACACTAACTGCAATGTCAGGTAGTCTTGCACAAGATGCTGGTCCAGAAGTACCATCCATGAGCAGTGGTGGAGGTGGTGATTTCATCACCCAAAGCAACTTGCCAGGGATGGTGCACAGAGTACCACACCATTATTGCATGCCTATGCCAGCTGGAGAGGCTGCTCTCTCTCTCTCTCTCATGTTGCATACTAGGAGGAGGATGAGATGTCAAGCACTCCAGCCACCTATGGTGTAAGATGATAGTGATGATAGTCCAGTGGGTGGCTGTCTCCAGGCTTGATGGCAGTGGGCCTTGGTCTTCCCCACCCTCACCCCAAGCATGCTGTCCCCCAACCTTTTGTGTCCATCACCATCCTTATCTCTTGTCTTGTTTGTCTTGCCTGTCTGCAATTCCTTCCTCACCTACCTAACTTACCTAACCCAGACCAGCCTACGCTCCTTCCCCAACTTTTCTCTTTCTCTCAAATAAAAATAAATGGGAAACAGTCCCACAAAAAAAATCATCCCATACATAGCTCTCCATTTCACACATATGATTTCTTGACACACTTGATTTGGTACAACTGGCTATACAACATGATTGCGTTGTGGTCACTTCTCTGGAGGTGGCAATCCAAATTCATTTAATATTCTTCACATAGTTTCGATTTACACTGTTAAAGAAATGGATAGCTATGGTTCTTTCCTTACTCCCTCCTGCACATTCCTGTCCTGCTTTCCCTTTATTCTTCTCCCTGCTTGCTCCCCATTTTCACCACTTTAATCTGGTCAAAAAATAGAATCACATACAACACACATATGATTCAAACAATATGCAGAATCTGGACAGTGATCTGCATACTGATTTAAGCCTATGTCTAGATACTCTGTGAATCTCAGTTATAATCCATGCCTTACAAAATACAGGGACCCCCAATGTCTGACTTCAGTTTCACTGAATAGTCAACTGTGTTAATTAATTAATTAATTAATTAATTAATTAATTAATTCACCTTTTTCAGTACTCACCTTTCCCAGTTCATGGTTGAATGTGATCCTGAAACTGTCCCAGCAAGCAGAGGGTGTACAGTATAAATCAATAATGGATGAGATGCCAGTTTCTCTTTTTCTCCATAGACCATCTCTCCCTCTATTTAAAGACACACACACAATCAAATGTGTATTTTGGGCACAGCTAGGAGCAATTTAGAACATTGCCAATATACTTTCCCATTGTAAATGGGGGGGGGGTGGCATTTAACTGGAACACAAGAAGCAATTGATTGAGGGCATCGACCCCAGAACAAAGCAGTCTGTAACAGCCAACCACCATACTACTGTTTTCTTCTTATAGCACTCTACAACCATTCTGCTGACACTAATCTACATTTTTAGCCCTAGTTCCTTAAAACAACTTTAAGTAGAATAATTTTTATATCAGAGTCCAAGACAAAGGTATTTCTTAAGATTACTACATGCAGCTTTCTAAACAAGCTGAAGTAAAATAAATTATACATCATTATGAAAAAGTTAAAACTTAAACAAAGCTGAGATATGATCATTGTGGTACATAACTCTCAACTGTACAAATTTTTGCAGATTGTCCAGATTTTTGACTCATATTTTAGTCTGTTTTTCATAAAACTGCGGTTTTCTGGCAAATCAGTGGCAAATGAATAAAAACTGAAGTCAGAAAATAATGACAGACATTTGAGTTTCAGACTTTATACCCTTCAGAAAAATCATGGTTATGCACAAAACGTATTATTCTATCAACTTTCTATGTTTTTAAGAGTACTATTTAAAAATGTTTGGGCCTTTGTCCCCCCATTATTTTGTGCTTTGTCCAGATTTCTTGCTCTAACAGGTTGAGAGGTATTATGTGGCATCATACTCAAAGACCAAGCTGATACCTTTGAATGAAGAGTATAACAAGGTCCTTTTTCTGTGTTGTTTTTCCTCAATGCCTGTTGGTCATCAAACCTTCTTTGAATGGAACCCAACCTATCCATTCACAGAAAATGGGGATTTCACACAGAGATGGGGTGAAAGCTCTATAAAAGAGATATCCATGCAGCCATGAGGGTGCTTTGCACACTGTCATCCCAATGATGAAGGCATTTGCAATAACTGGATCCATACTCCTTGGCTGGAAAACATGCACAGCACATCATTGCAGAGTCCAACAATAACTACTGTATAAGATTAATAGAATTCATTGGACTTTCAATTCAAGTAAGTTGAATGACTATTTATGCCTTGCCAGTACTCACCCATAGGAGAGCTAGGCCAGCCAAGCTCAGGGAGAATCTGTGGTTGCCTGTTCAATCATCTAGATACACTTTGAAGGATGATTGTGTATCACACTGCTGAATCTGCAGTCTGTTACAGAGGTGGAGGAGGTCCTGTGTGATGAATCTGTCTTTCCATCATATTTTATTTATCTGCTGCTGAAGACTTAGATCTCTGGTTCTGGTACTTATGAAATTTTTAGACTTGAGAAAAAAAGACATGTAAGATTGCATGCATCCATGTACCTGAACTGAAGGCTATCACCAAAGAGTGGCTTAGTGATGCTAAGGCCCACTACAGCCCTTGCATTTTCATCACTGTTCCACCTCCAAGGGATTGTGGCAGTGTGGGGTCACCTCTGTCTCACTTTCCTCCCAGGATGAGTATGCTCATTGTCCCATGTCCGCTCCGTCACTCACTCATGTCAATAATCAAACTTGGGTGACTTAGGCCATAGTGTGGGCATTCTCATGTCATACCTCTGGAGTTGGTTTATAAAAGGAAGACTTATTTTAGCACCACAGCCTAGGTACAGGGCGACAAATTTATTCAACTTAGTCAAAGCAAACCAACCAAAAATATATTTTTTACTGACCTATCTTATTTCTTAGTCCCCCCTTTAAAATATTTATGTTATTTTGTTCTAACAGGATGAAAAAATATTTCACTGTGTCTTATATAGACCCTTATGTGTCATTTTGTGAAGCAAGTTTTGTAATAACATTAAAAATATAATTAAAAAACTGCTCATGCATGTAGCATCACACTGTGCATGCCTTTCCTTCTAGCAAGTGCCATTTGATATCCCTCATCTGCTCTATGACAATAGTCTTCATATGATATAGCTGTGGAAAATTTTCTGAACAGTTTTACAACTATATGCCCCTATTACCCCATACTTTCTTAGGGATTGTGTCTTCTTTTTGGTGCACTTATTAATCCATCAGACCCCCCCAAAAAAATGCAGCAAAAGTATTTCGAGTCTGACTGCATGTACACAGTGTATACCAATGCATTAATTACAGTGTTAACTATACTTCCATAACAAAGATGTTTACCTTTTTCATAACCTCAAGTAATGTAAACATTTTATTTGTAGAGTGCAAACACGATCACTGCAGCCCGAATATCAAACTGAAAGGCAAGCTTTGTGTTAGTTTACTCTGAATATCTCATCAACATTCCACTTATTCTGTAGAAACTCTAGTAGAAATGTGTCATCATAAAAGCACAGAATTTATCAATTAGGCATCTAGTCAGGCATTATATGAAAGCCCCTGGTCTCAATGGCTCTTAATACAGCCTTGCATATTTTCTAACGCCATACCAAATTGACTGACATAGGTAACACTGACTTCATTAATGTCCAAACCATTTTGGAGGTTAGACAGGTTCTCATTTATTTTGTAATGAGAGACTAGGAAGCATTTCCTGATTTATCTACATTTTGGTTTACAACAGCACATGCCCAAATATTTCTCCCCTATGAAGGCTTGTAGTGAGTGCAGTAGTTGGTAAGACCTCACTTCTCAGAAGGTCTCCCTCCAACATGGAGCCTATCCTCACCTGTGAACCTACCAACCCTATCATGTTCACTGAGCATTGTTGCTAGTGGAAAGGAGCAGGGTTCCTCAAGCTTTCCACCTGTGTAAGGTAAGCAGGCAAAAGCCACTGATTTATTCTTCCACATTTTTATGGATACATACATAGGCAATAACTTTTTAATATACTATGTAATAGCTGCGGCCAGCAACCATGGATTAACATCATGCCTTTACCTCACATAACACAATGCACTTATAATAGCTTTCAGTTGTTCCTCTGTCCTGCTTGATTTAACAAAATCCATCACCACAAGGACTTCTCCTTTCGGGTGGAGACTACCTTCATTATTCGCATGCCTTGCCCGATGATTAGGGTGAGAATCAGGAGCCAGTAGGCCATCAACCATGGCTGAAATTAATTTTATGTATGCGCGTAACTACCTTCTCCTATCAACTTCCTGACACAGTGCAATGTCTGACTATGCAGTACGAATGTGAATGCTTGCTCTGCAAGCTTGTGAAATTCAGCTGGAGTGCATGCATTCCTTGTGCTCCTGTGTGACTGTATGCAGTAATGGGCCTTCCCAAAGGTACAGTTCCTCCAACCGGACATGAACTACTCCTTCTCTCAAACACAAGTGAGAGCTGGCATGTGGTGCCTTTTCCTATCCTTTTACAGTTGTCTGTCCAGAATCCTCTGGATCATTAACTGAACCTAGGTCATCTGGGATGAAGTCAAACCTCTGTGTTTTTATTGCAATATAAATGAATTATATTTGGCAGCCATAGATTACAGCTGTGAAATCTATAGTTTGGGAGGCATTGCTATAGCCATAACCAAGTTGTCACCTTAATCATGGAGTTCTACTTTCTCTTTAATTTCTATAGCTACGTTTACAAGGTTTCAGTGAAAGGGAAGTGATTAATTGCCCAAAAAGTTAGTTAAAATCTTTTGTCTCAGTTTGTGCTAAACTCATTACAGCCTATTGATGCTCCCAAAGATTTCTGCTTTTGGCATTTAATATAGCTTGCTCATATTTGACTTGATAATTCTGAACCATACTATATACAAGCTCTTGAAAGAATTCATCTTAAAGCTTGCATAATGGGCAACACAACTACTCTAATGTTTGACTTCTGCTTAGTACTGCAAAATACATATTCATTGTTGTTCATACACTGTTTAGTCACACTGGCATAATTATCTGGAGTGAATAGAGACAGAAGAACCACATAGATGTTCAACTTTGAAAATAGAAGTTTGCAAAAGAAAAATATTTGATAGATGTATATTTACAAGTTATTATTTCATGTTTCTTATAATTGTGTAGGAACAGAAATAGTTACAATAAAATATTTTGCAAATTTGTCATACTAGATATTTTACACTCATCAATGTTTTAATATTATTACATGTAAGAGAAAACACAAGTTTACATAATTATATTCCATCCTTTATGGATTAACTTGTTAATAAGTTATATTATTTGAGATCCAAGATATTCCTGCAAATAGTGGTGGTGTTTCCCAGCCTTCCTCATAAATGGAGGTAGATATGAGAGACTGTGTTAATTTGTCTTGAAATATTTCCTCAGTCTAGAACATGGAAGATGAAGAAAATTAAAATATACCTGGATACGCTAGGTGACATACTGCTCGCTTGTCAGTCACAAACATCAATGAAGTGGTGAGGCAGCTCATGTGGCTATCCAAGGAAAGCAAGTAGATGGAAAGAAAAACACTTGCTGACAGCCGGTGCTTGATCCAGGCACATCCATATGAGGCGAAACACTCATTATTATAAGGTAAGAAGAAGAGCTTTTTCCTTAGCCAATAAACTAGCCATGTTGCATGTTGTCTATTTATTTTTTTGCCAATATCTTTCTGAGGGCTGCTGTTGCCACTGAGATGGTCTTCTGAGATTAGTGTTTCAATGAATTCTTGGGACCTGCATGCTTATGAGGATTTATTAATCGGTAATAGCCTTGAAGTATCAGTCATCAAAAAGTATGCCAGAGAGTGTTGTAATCTCCCTAGTCTCCAAATGGAAAGAAACAAAGCTAGAAGCCAGGCATGTTGCTACTGAACTTAATGTATCGTGACCTTTTTCATTTTCTTTCTTTTTTTTTTCCTTTGAGATTTCAGTGAATCTCTCAAGTTATTGCAGTAAATCTCCAACACAATACAATATATGGACACTTGCTATCCCTATTCAAGTTGTGCACTGTACAGGTACATGACAGTTTGGTCTGCAGGGGCTGTACAATGAGGTGTGTAAGGTACACTTACTGTTCACTTCTGGTCAGTCTGCAGTAATCTTCCATTATTAATTACTTCAGCAATCATTACACTACTATTATGCACAGCTTATAGTCTGGCAGTGCACAGAGGTGGTAGAAACTGACTGGAATTGCAGTGATTATGGGAATGCAGAGTGTATATTGATTATCCTGTTTTGCCTTTTCAACTGCTTGACTTAATCAGTTATTTTAATGATGATGAAGCAAATATTTTGTAGACTGGTACAATTCAGTCTGCCTGGAAGTAGTAACTGTTTGCAAAAGCAATAAGCAATATGTTATGCAATATCATACATTCCAGATTTTATGGAACATGCAAGAAACAGACAAGGTCTGTAATACTAATTGTAGCTACCATAACTCCATTCCTGTATGATCTCAAAGTATTTCAGTGTTAGCAGATGGTAAGCAAGCAATAAGCTTGAAAGTCTACTGAGCTGTGAGGGATACTTTTTATTACCTTGATGTAGAGTGGTTTCTTTTTTGTGAATTGGTTCAGATGAAAATGTACCTTATGAACCGTGTCAGTCCATTTGGACCTATGTGAGGGCTCCAGGGTAGAGGCATAAATATTACGTTCTTCATATCTGTCTGTCTCTGTATAATGGGTCACACAGGCTACAACACCATTGGTTAAAGTTAAACAGAGTCTATGTGGAGGCTAATTTTAAAGATTGTTCTTGTCCTTTCTGGTCTTACGCTTTAAGAAAACCTGATGTTGTTTGTATTTCTGATTCTTTAGAAATGCATGAATTCACTCTAATGCTTCTCATATAAAGATGTTCATACTGATAGCTGAGTACATATTTTACACTTTCTACTTTTTGAAGTAAAGTCATGAGGTATACATGCATAACAATTGGGAAGTACTTATTACTTTAAGCATGCTTTAATATCATCTATGATGTAAGATAATGGATGTTTTGCTCATCTAGTATCATTATGCAGAGTAACGGCACAGTAGGGGGTGACAAAAGTCAGATCAGTTTCCAGTTTATGTTTGCTTTACAAGTATGTGTCTGAAAATGCCATATTGTAGCCAAACTGTTTAATTAAGGTACGTTGGAATCAAAAAACAATTGTCTCGAGCTGGAAATGTTAGCTAAAGGATAAATAGGAGGAAGATTACATAGCTGTAGGGGAAAATGATGAGGTATGTAAGTAACTATATATCTTGGGGCATCTGCAATTGTGGCTGAACAACAAAACTTTGTTGGCCTTTTGATAGTACGTTAGAACAATTGGGCAGGACTCGGGGGGGGGGGGGCTGGGGCCTAAGTATATTGTGGAGGAGTACTAAGCTTATGAGTGATGATCAGTAAGCTGTGTGTGAAGATGATGACATTTGCTTTTAGCGTGAGAGTGAGTTTTGAGTTGGATAAAGGGTATCAACAACATTACTGAGGCTGTGAAATTGGGTACAGTATGCAGGACATTTGCATTGAGCAGTAAGTGAACATGTGTATTATCAGACATGATCTAAAGGATTTTGGGAGAAGACTCCTCAAATAATAGCTTGCAATGTGAACAGGAGATAGTAAGTACAGTAAAATTCAATAAATACTATACACTGGTGAGTTATGGGCTGTCAGTGTAGCTCATCTGGCTGTGGAAATAGACAGAAGAGTGGCAGTTAGAACTGGAGCTTAGTAAGATTGCAGCAAGCAAGGCAGTACATTCTTCTGGAGATGGGTGATTGGTTGCCCTCTGTTGATTTTTTGCATAGGAGACAAGCACAGGAATTAGGCAGCTACCTTTGAGAGGTGGGTACTGTGTTCTTGTTGGAACCCCAAGAACTACATAGAATGAGTTTGTCCAGCTGAGAAACAATCAGGATGGTAAGAGAGGAGAACAGTTTGGGGAGGCGAAAAACAGTTTTCTTCTTATAACAACAAATCTTGAGTGGTTTAACAATTATCTTAAAAAGGGGCATTGATGATGCTAAAAAAGGTGGGGGGGGTCAAAATTTTGAAGGAGCTAAAGCTGAAGAAATGTGAGGTGGGTGAGCTGAGAAGGAATACTCTGCATATGGTCTAAGCAGACTGTGAGGAGGGAGGGATAAACAAGATTTTGGGAAGAAAGAGTGACTGAGAAGACAAATGACAGAATGTTTGACTTCTGCTTAGTACTGCAAAATACATATTCATTGTTGTTCATACACTGTTTAGTCACACTGGCATAATTATCTGGAGTGAATAGAGACAGAAGAACCACATAGATGTTCAACTTTGAAAATAGAAGTTTGCAAAAGAAAAATATTTGATAGATGTATATTTACAAGTTATTATTTCATGTTTCTTATAATTGTGTAGGAACAGAAATAGTTACAATAAAATATTTTGCAAATTTGTCATACTAGATATTTTACACTCATCAATGTTTTAATATTATTACATGTAAGAGAAAACACAAGTTTACATAATTATATTCCATCCTTTATGGATTAACTTGTTAATAAGTTATATTATTTGAGATCCAAGATATTCCTGCAAATAGTGGTGGTGTTTCCCAGCCTTCCTCATAAATGGAGGTAGATATGAGAGACTGTGTTAATTTGTCTTGAAATATTTCCTCAGTCTAGAACATGGAAGATGAAGAAAATTAAAATATACCTGGATACGCTAGGTGACATACTGCTCGCTTGTCAGTCACAAACATCAATGAAGTGGTGAGGCAGCTCATGTGGCTATCCAAGGAAAGCAAGTAGATGGAAAGAAAAACACTTGCTGACAGCCGGTGCTTGATCCAGGCACATCCATATGAGGCGAAACACTCATTATTATAAGGTAAGAAGAAGAGCTTTTTCCTTAGCCAATAAACTAGCCATGTTGCATGTTGTCTATTTATTTTTTTGCCAATATCTTTCTGAGGGCTGCTGTTGCCACTGAGATGGTCTTCTGAGATTAGTGTTTCAATGAATTCTTGGGACCTGCATGCTTATGAGGATTTATTAATCGGTAATAGCCTTGAAGTATCAGTCATCAAAAAGTATGCCAGAGAGTGTTGTAATCTCCCTAGTCTCCAAATGGAAAGAAACAAAGCTAGAAGCCAGGCATGTTGCTACTGAACTTAAGGTATTGTGACCTTTTTCATTTTCTTTCTTTTTTTTTTCCTTTGAGATTTCAGTGAATCTCTCAAGTTATTGCAGTAAATCTCCAACACAATACAATATATGGACACTTGCTATCCCTATTCAAGTTGTGCACTGTACAGGTACATGACAGTTTGGTCTGCAGGGGCTGTACAATGAGGTGTGTAAGGTACACTTACTGTTCACTTCTGGTCAGTCTGCAGTAATCTTCCATTATTAATTACTTCAGCAATCATTACACTACTATTATGCACAGCTTATAGTCTGGCAGTGCACAGAGGTGGTAGAAACTGACTGGAATTGCAGTGATTATGGGAATGCAGAGTGTATATTGATTATCCTGTTTTGCCTTTTCAACTGCTTGACTTAATCAGTTATTTTAATGATGATGAAGCAAATATTTTGTAGACTGGTACAATTCAGTCTGCCTGGAAGTAGTAACTGTTTGCAAAAGCAATAAGCAATATGTTATGCAATATCATACATTCCAGATTTTATGGAACATGCAAGAAACAGACAAGGTCTGTAATACTAATTGTAGCTACCATAACTCCATTCCTGTATGATCTCAAAGTATTTCAGTGTTAGCAGATGGTAAGCAAGCAATAAGCTTGAAAGTCTACTGAGCTGTGAGGGATACTTTTTATTACCTTGATGTAGAGTGGTTTCTTTTTGTGAATTGGTTCAGATGAAAATGTACCTTATGAACCGTGTCAGTCCATTTGGACCTATGTGAGGGCTCCAGGGTAGAGGCATAAATATTACGTTCTTCATATCTGTCTGTCTCTGTATAATGGGTCACACAGGCTACAACACCATTGGTTAAAGTTAAACAGAGTCTATGTGGAGGCTAATTTTAAAGATTGTTCTTGTCCTTTCTGGTCTTACGCTTTAAGAAAACCTGATGTTGTTTGTATTTCTGATTCTTTAGAAATGCATGAATTCACTCTAATGCTTCTCATATAAAGATGTTCATACTGATAGCTGAGTACATATTTTACACTTTCTACTTTTTGAAGTAAAGTCATGAGGTATACATGCATAACAATTGGGAAGTACTTATTACTTTAAGCATGCTTTAATATCATCTATGATGTAAGATACGGGATGTTTTGCTCATCTAGTATCATTATGCAGAGTAACGGGCACAGTAGGGGGTGACAAAAGTCAGATCAGTTTCCAGTTTATGTTTGCTTTACAAGTATGTGTCTGAAAATGCCATATTGTAGCCAAACTGTTTAATTAAGGTACGTTGGAATCAAAGAACAATTGTCTCGAGCTGGAAATGTTAGCTAAAGGATAAATAGGAGGAAGATTACATAGCTGTAGGGGAAAATGATGAGGTATGTAAGTAACTATATATCTTGGGGCATCTGCAATTGTGGCTGAACAACAAAACTTTGTTGGCCTTTTGATAGTACGTTAGAACAATTGGGCAGGACTCGGGGGGGGGGGGGGCTGGGGCCTAAGTATATTGTGGAGGAGTACTAAGCTTATGAGTGATGATCAGTAAGCTGTGTGTGAAGATGATGACATTTGCTTTTAGCGTGAGAGTGAGTTTTGAGTTGGATAAAGGGTATCAACAACATTACTGAGGCTGTGAAATTGGGTACAGTATGCAGGACATTTGCATTGAGCAGTAAGTGAACATGTGTATTATCAGACATGATCTAAAGGATTTTGGGAGAAGACTCCTCAAATAATAGCTTGCAATGTGAACAGGAGATAGTAAGTACAGTAAAATTCAATAAATACTATACACTGGTGAGTTATGGGGCTGTCAGTGTAGCTCATCTGGCTGTGGAAATAGACAGAAGAGTGGCAGTTAGAACTGGAGCTTAGTAAGATTGCAGCAAGCAAGGCAGTACATTCTTCTGGAGATGGGTGATTGGTTGCCCTCTGTTGATTTTTTGCATAGGAGACAAGCACAGGAATTAGGCAGCTACCTTTGAGAGGTGGGTACTGTGTTCTTGTTGGAACCCCAAGAACTACATAGAATGAGTTTGTCCAGCTGAGAAACAATCAGGATGGTAAGAGAGGAGAACAGTTTGGGGAGGTGAAAAACAGTTTTCTTCTTATAACAACAAATCTTGAGTGGTTTAACAATTATCTTAAAAAGGGGCATTGATGATGCTAAAAAAGGTGGGGGGGGGTCAAAATTTTGAAGGAGCTAAAGCTGAAGAAAAGTGAGGTGGGTGAGCTGAGAAGGAATACTCTGCATATGGTCTAAGCAGACTGTGAGGAGGGAGGGATAAACAAGATTTTGGGAAGAAAGAGTGACTGAGAAGACAAATGACAGAAAAGAGTAGTAGGTTTTGGTGGGGCATGGTGATTCTGTTAGGAACGAGATATTTACTCATCTCTTTCCATGCCTAAAGAGAAATGATAAATGTTGGAAATTGAATTGTCATGGATAGTAACTACAATGTTGAGACAAATTTGAAGATGGGTGCACTGAAAGGATGATGTTCTATGCAAAATATCAAGCATTGTGGACAACGTTTAACTTTGCCAAATTCTATTCTGTTTAGTCTGTTTTATCAAAGGTACTGTAGGCTAATTTTTTTCCATAGCAGTTACAAAACCAGTCTGTTTCTTCTTGCGAAAGTTCATAGTGCAGCAGGGTTGGGACGATGTCCTTCCCTCACTATTGTGTCAACTCAGAGCTGGTGCAAATAAAGTCGCAAAAGTGTGCAAGGTGCACAGAGTCTTCCCCCTGCAAAAACTCTGTGTGTGTGAGTGTGTGTGTGTGTGTGTGTGCGTGTGTGTGTGTGTGTGTGTGCGTGTGTGTGCGTGTGTGTGTGTGTGTGGTGGGTTTGCGATCATGCATGGTTGATGTATTGTACTTTTGACTAAATTGAGTGAATTGTTTCAGTCTCATATTTTGTGATTTATGTTTCATTCTATTCTTTCACATATACCTATACAC